>NC_134358.1:558635763-558935763 GCF_048569485.1 Anomaloglossus baeobatrachus | reverse complement strand
TTGAATGCTTTTCATTCAGAGTTTGATCACTTTTTATTTAGCATTTGATTTCTTTTTATTATGAGTTTGATCACTTTTATTCAGAGTTTGAAAGCTTTTCATTTAGAATTTGAGCGCTTTTTATTCAGCGTTTGAATGCTTTTTATTCAGAGTTTGAACGCTTTTTATTCCAATTTTGAGCGCTTTTTATTCAGAGTTTGATCGCTTTTTTCAGCATTTAAACAATTTTTGTTCAGATTTTGATTGCTTTTTTTTCAAAGTTTCATTGCTTTTTATTCAGAGTTTGAACGCTTTTTTTCAGAGTTTGATCGCTTTTTATTCAGAGTTTGAATGCATTTTATTCAGAGTTTGAACCCTTTTATTCAGAGTCTGAGCGCTTTTTATTAAGAGTTTGAACGCTTTTTATTCAGCGTTTGATCGCTTTTTATTCAGCATTTAAACAATTTTTGTTCAGATTTTGATTGCTTTTTATTCAGAGTTTGATTGATTTCTATTCAGAGTTTTAATGCTTTTAATTCAGAGTTTGATCGCTTTTTATTTAGCATTTGATTTCTATTTATATAGAAATTGACCAATTTTATTCAGAGTTTGAACACTTTTTATTCAGAGTTTGTTTGCTTTTTAATCAATATTTCATCGCTTTTTTATTCAGAGTTTGATCGCTTTTTATTCAGAGTTTATACGCTTTTTATTCAGAATTTGAGCGCTTTTTATTCAGAGTTTGATCGCTTTTTATTTAGCATTTGATTGCTTTTTATTATGAGTTTGATCACGTTTATTCAGAGTTTGATCGCTTTTTATTTAGCATTTGATTTCTTTTTATTCAGAATTTGATCACTTTTATTCAGAGTTTGAACACTTTTTATTCAGAGTTTGATTGCTTTTTATTCAGAGTTTGATCGCTTTTTATTGAGTTTGATCGCTTTTTATTTATCATTTGTTTGCTTTTTATTCAGAGTTTGATCTCTTTTATTCAGAGTTTGAACGCTTTTTATTCAGAATTTGAGCGCTTTTTATTAAGACTTTGAACGCTTTTTATTCAGAGTTTGATCGCTTTTTATTTAGCATTTGATTGCTTTTTATTCAGAATTTGAAGGCTTTTTATGCATCGTTTGATTACTTTAATTCAGAGTATGATCGCTTTTCATTCAGAGTTTGAACGCTTTTTATTCAGAATTTGAGCGCTTTTTATTAAGACTTTGAACGCTTTTTAATCAGAGTTTGATCGCTTTTTATTTAGCATTTGATTGCTTTTTATTCAGAATTTGAAGGCTTTTTATGCAGCGTTTGATTACTTTAATTCAGAGTACGATCGCTTTTCATTCAGAGTTTGAACGCTTTTTATTCAGAGTTTGATCGCTTTTTATTTAGCACTTGATTGCTTTTTATTATGAGTTTGATCACTTTTATTCAGAGTTTGAACGCTTTTTATTCAGAATTTGAGCGCTTTTTATTAAGACTTTGAACGCTTTTTAATCAGAGTTTGATCGCTTTTTATTTAGCATTTGATTGCTTTTTATTCAGAATTTAAAGGCTTTTTATGCAGCGTTTGATTGCTTTAATTCAGAGTATGATCGCTTTTCATTCAGAGTTTGAACGCTTTTATTCAGAGTTTGATTGCTTTTTATTTAGCATTTGATTGCTTTTTATTATGAGTTTGATCACTTTTATTCAGAGTTTGAACACTTTTTATTCAGAATTTGAGCGCTTTTTATTCAGAGTTTTAACGCTTTTTATTCAGAGTTTGATTGCTTTTTATTTAGAGTTTGATCACTTTTATTCAGAGTTTGAATGCTTTTTATTCAGAGTTTGATCGCTTTTTATTCAGCATTTAAACAATTTTTGTTCAGATTTTGATTGCTTTTTATTCAGAGTTTGATTGCTTTCTATTCAGAGTTTGAATGCTTTTAATTCAGAGTTTGATTGCTTTTTATTTAGCATTTGATTTCTTTTTATTCAGAATTTGAACACTTTTTATTCAGAGTTTGTTTGCTTTTTATTCAATATTTCATCGCTTTTTTATTCAGAGTTTGATCGCTTTTTATTCAGAGTTTATACGCTTTTTATTCAGAATTTGAGCGCTTTTTATTAAGAGTTTGAACGCTTTTTATTCAGAGTTTGATCGCTTTTTATTTAGCATTTGATTTCTTTTTATTCAGAATTTGATCACTTTTATTCAGAGTTTGATCGCTTTTTATTCAGAGTTTGATCGCTTTTTATTTATCATTTGATTGCTTTTTATTCAGAGTTTGATTTCTTTTATTCAGAGTTTGAACGCTTTTTATTCAGAATTTGAGCGCTTTTTATTAAGACTTTGAACGCTTTTTAATCAGAGTTTGATCGCTTTTTATTTAGCATTTGATTGCTTTTTATTCAGAATTTAAAGGCTTTTTATGCAGCGTTTGATCGCTTTAATTCAGAGTATGATCGCTTTTCATTAAGAGTTTGAACGCTTTTATTCAGAGTTTGATCGCTTTTTATTTATCAATTGATTGCTTTTTATTTAGAGTTTGATTGCTTTTTATTTAGCATTTCAGCGCTTTTTATTCAGAATTTGAGCGCTTTTTATTCAGATTTTTAACGCTTTTTATTCAGAGTTTGATTGCTTTTTATTTAGAGTTTGATCACTTTTATTCAGAGTTTGAAAGCTTTTTATTCAGAATTTCAGCGCTTTTTATTCAGTTTGAATGCTTTTCATTCAGAGTTTGAACGCTTTTTATTTAGAGTTTGATCGCTTCTTATTCAGAGTTTGATCGCTTTTTATTCAATGTTTCATCCCTTTTTATTCAGAGTTTGATTGCTTTTTATTTAGCATTTGATTGCTTTTTATTATGAGTTTGATCACTTTTATTCAGAGTTTGAACACTTTTTATTCAGTATTTGAGCGCTTGTTATTCAGAGTTTGAACACTTTTTATTCAGAATTTGAGCGCTTTTTATTAAGAGATTGATCACGTTTATTCAGTTTGATCGCTTTTTATTTAGCATTTTATTGCTTTTTGTTCAGAGTTTGATCGCTTTTTATTTAGCATTTGATTGCTTTTTATTATGAGTTTGATCACTTTTATTCAGAGTTTGATCGCTTTTTATTCAGAATTTGAACGATTTTTATTCAGAGTTTGATGGTTTTTTATTTATCAATTGATTGCTTTTTATTTAGAGTTTGATTGCTTTTTATTTAGCATTTCAGCACTTTTTATTCAGAATTTGAGCGCTTTTTATTCAGATTTGTAACGCTTTTTATTCAGAGTTTGATTGCTTTTTATTTAGAGTTTGATCACTTTTATTCAGAGTTTGAAAGCTTTTTATTCAGAATTTCAGCGCTTTTTATTCAGTTTGAATGCTTTTCATTCAGAGTTTGAACGCTTTTTATTTAGAGTTTGATCGCTTCTTATTCAGAGTTTGATCGCTTTTTATTCAATGTTTCATCCCTTTTTATTCAGAGTTTGATCGCTTTTTATTTAGCATTTGATTGCTTTTTATTATGAGTTTGATCACTTTTATTCAGAGTTTGAATGCTTTTTATTCAGAGTTTGAACACTTTTTAATTAGAATTTGAGCGCTTTTTTTCAGAGTTTGAATGCTTTTCATTCAGAGTTTGAACACTTTTTATTCAGAGTTTGATGACTTTTTATTTAGCATTTGATGGCTTTTTATTTAGCATTTGAACGCTTTTTATTCAGAATTTCAGCGCTTTTTATTCAGAGTTTTAACGATTTTCATTCAGAGTTTGATTGCTTTTTATTTAGAGTTTGATCACTTTTATTTAGAATTTGAATGTTTTTTATTCAGAATTTAAACGCTTTTTATTCAGAGTTTGATCTCTTTTTATTCAGAGTTTGATCGATTTTTATTTAGCATTTCATTGCTTTTTATTCAGAGTTTTATCACTTTTATTCAGAGTTTGAATACTTTTCATTCAGAATTTGAGCGCTTTTTATTCAGAGTTTGATCGCTTTTTATTCAGAGTTTGAATGCTTTTTATTTAGAATTTGAGCGCTTTTTATTCAGAATTTGAACGCTTTTTATTTAGAATTTGAGCGCTTTTTTTCAGAGTTTGAATGCTTTTCATTCAGAGTTTGAACGCTTTTTATTCAGAGTTTGAATGCTTTTTATTTTGAGTTTGATCGCTTCTTATTCAGAGTTTGATCGCTTTTTATTCAATGTTTCATCGCTTTTTATTCAGAGTTTGAACGCTTTTTATTCAATGTTTCATCGCTTTTTATTCAGAGTTTGAATACTTTTCATTCAGAATTTGAGCGCTTTTTATTCAGAGTTTGAATACTTTTCATTCAGAATTTGAGCGCTTTTTATTCAGAGTTTGATCGCTTTTTATTCAGAGTTTGAATGCTTTTCATTCAGAATTTGAGCGCTTTTTATTCAGAGTTTGATCGCTTTTTATTCAGAGTTTGAATGCTTTTTATTTAGAATTTGAGCGCTTTTTATTCAGAATTTGAACGCTTTTTATTTAGAATTTGAGCGCTTTTTTTCAGAGTTTGAATGCTTTTCATTCAGAGTTTGAACGCTTTTTATTCAGAGTTTGAATGCTTTTTATTTTGAGTTTGATCGCTTCTTATTCAGAGTTTGATCGCTTTTTATTCAATGTTTCATCGCTTTTTATTCAGAGTTTGAACGCTTTTTATTCAGAGTTTGATTGCTGTTTATTAAATGTTTCATCCCTTTTTATTCAGAGTTTGATCGCTTTTTATTTAGCATTTGATTGCTTTTTATTATGAGTTTGATCACTTTTATTCAGAGTTTGAACGCTTTTTATTTAGAGTTTAATCACTTTTTATTTAGCATTTGATTTCTTTTTATTATGAGTTTGATCACTTTTATTCAGAGTTTGAAAGCTTTTCATTCAGAATTTGAGCGCTTTTTATTCAGCATTTGAATGCTTTTTATTTAGAGTTTGAACACTTTTTATTCAGAGTTTGATGTCTTTTTATTTAGCATTTGATGGCTTTTTATTTAGCATTTGAACGCTTTTTATTCAGAATTTCAGCGCTTTTTATTTAGAGTTTGATCTCTTTTTATTCAGAGTTTGATCGATTTTTATTTAGCATTTGATTGCTTTTTATTCAGAGTTTTATCACTTTTATTCAGAGTTTGAATGCTTTTCATTCAGAATTTGAGCGCTTTTTATTCAGAGTTTGAATGCTTTTTATTTAGAATTTGAGCGCTTTTTACTTAGCATTTGATTGCTTTTTATTCAGAGTTTAATCACTTTTATTCAGAGTTTGAAAGCTTTTTATTCAGAATTTGAGCGCTTCTTATTCAGAGTTTGATTGCTTTTTATTCAATGTTTCATCGCTTTTTATTCAATGTTTCATCGGTTTTTATTCAGAGTTTGAACGCTTTTTATTCAGAGTTTGAAAACTTTTTATTCAGAGTTTAAACGCTTTTAATTCACAGTTTGCATTTATTTAGAGTTTGATCACTTTTTTTCAGAGTTTGAATGCTTTTTATTCAGAATTTCAGCGCTATCACTTTTTATTCAGAGTTTGATCGCTTTTTATTTAGCATTTGATTGCTTTTTATTCAGAGTTTGAACGCTTTTTATGCAGTGTTTGATCACTTTTATTCAGAATTTGAGCGCTTTTTATTCAGAGTTTTAATGCTTTTTATTCAGAGTTTGCTTTTTATTTAGCGTTTGATCACTTTTATTCACAGTTTGAATGCTTTTCATTCAGAATTTGATTGCTTTTTATTCAGAGTTTAATCACTTTTATTCAGAGTTTGAAAGCTTTTCATTCAGAATTTGAGCGCTTTTTATTCAGCGTTTGAATGCTTTTTATTCAGAGTTTGAACGCTTTTTATTCCAATTTTGAGCGCTTTTTATTCAGAGTTTGATCGCTTTTTTTCAGCATTTAAACAATTTTTGTTCAGATTTTGATCGCTTTTTTTTCAAAGTTTCATTGCTTTTTATTCAGAGTTTGATCGCTTTTTATTCAGAGTTTGAATGCTTTTTATTCAGAGTTTGAACCCTTTTATTCAGAGTCTGAGCGCTTTTTATTAAGAGTTTGAACGCTTTTTATTCAGAGTTTGATCGCTTTTTATTCAGCATTTAAACAATTTTTGTTCAGATTTTGATTGCTTTTTATTCAGAGTTTGATTGCTTTCTATTCAGAGTTTGAATGCTTTTAATTCAGAGTTTGATCGCTTTTTATTTAGCATTTGATTTCTATTTATTCAGAATTTGACCACTTTTATTCAGAGTTTGAACACTTTTTATTCAGAGTTTGTTTGCTTTTTAATCAATATTTCATCGCTTTTTTATTCAGAGTTTGATCGCTTTTTATTCAGAGTTTATACGCTTTTTATTCAGAATTTGAGCGCTTTTTATTAAGAGTTTGAACGCTTTTTATTCAGAGTTTGATCGCTTTTTATTTAGCATTTGATTGCTTTTTATTATGAGTTTGATCACGTTTATTCAGAGTTTGATCGCTTTTTATTTAGCATTTGATTTCTTGTTATTCAGAATTTGATCACTTTTATTCAGAGTTTGAACACTTTTTATTCAGAGTTTGATTGCTTTTTATTCAATATTTCATCGTTTTTTATTCAGAGTTTGATCGCTTTTTATTGAGTTTGATCGCTTTTTATTTATCATTTGATTGCTTTTTATTCAGAGTTTGATCTTTTTTATTCAGAGTTTGAACGCTTTTTATTCAGAATTTGAGCGCTTTTATTAAGACTTTGAACGCTTTTTATTCAGAGTTTGATTGCTGTTTATTAAATGTTTCATCCCTTTTTATTCAGAGTTTGATCGCTTTTTATTTAGCATTTGATTGCTTTTTATTATGAGTTTGATCACTTTTATTCAGAGTTTGAACGCTTTTTATTTAGAGTTTAATCACTTTTTATTTAGCATTTGATTTCTTTTTATTATGAGTTTGATCACTTTTATTCAGAGTTTGAAAGCTTTTCATTCAGAATTTGAGCGCTTTTTATTCAGCATTTGAATGCTTTTTATTTAGAGTTTGAACACTTTTTATTCAGAGTTTGATGTCTTTTTATTTAGCATTTGATGGCTTTTTATTTAGCATTTGAACGCTTTTTATTCAGAATTTCAGCGCTTTTTATTTAGAGTTTGATCTCTTTTTATTCAGAGTTTGATCGATTTTTATTTAGCATTTGATTGCTTTTTATTCAGAGTTTTATCACTTTTATTCAGAGTTTGAATGCTTTTCATTCAGAATTTGAGCGCTTTTTATTCAGAGTTTGAATGCTTTTTATTTAGAATTTGAGCGCTTTTTACTTAGCATTTGATTGCTTTTTATTCAGAGTTTAATCACTTTTATTCAGAGTTTGAAAGCTTTTTATTCAGAATTTGAGCGCTTCTTATTCAGAGTTTGATTGCTTTTTATTCAATGTTTCATCGCTTTTTATTCAATGTTTCATCGGTTTTTATTCAGAGTTTGAACGCTTTTTATTCAGAGTTTGAACACTTTTTATTCAGAGTTTAAACGCTTTTAATTCACAGTTTGCATTTATTTAGAGTTTGATCACTTTTTTTCAGAGTTTGAATGCTTTTTATTCAGAATTTCAGCGCTATCACTTTTTATTCAGAGTTTGATCGCTTTTTATTTAGCATTTGATTGCTTTTTATTCAGAGTTTGAACGCTTTTTATGCAGTGTTTGATCACTTTTATTCAGAATTTGAGCGCTTTTTATTCAGAGTTTTAATGCTTTTTATTCAGAGTTTGCTTTTTATTTAGCGTTTGATCACTTTTATTCACAGTTTGAATGCTTTTCATTCAGAATTTGATTGCTTTTTATTCAGAGTTTAATCACTTTTATTCAGAGTTTGAAAGCTTTTCATTCAGAATTTGAGCGCTTTTTATTCAGCGTTTGAATGCTTTTTATTCAGAGTTTGAACGCTTTTTATTCCAATTTTGAGCGCTTTTTATTCAGAGTTTGATCGCTTTTTTTCAGCATTTAAACAATTTTTGTTCAGATTTTGATCGCTTTTTTTTCAAAGTTTCATTGCTTTTTATTCAGAGTTTGATCGCTTTTTATTCAGAGTTTGAATGCTTTTTATTCAGAGTTTGAACCCTTTTATTCAGAGTCTGAGCGCTTTTTATTAAGAGTTTGAACGCTTTTTATTCAGAGTTTGATCGCTTTTTATTCAGCATTTAAACAATTTTTGTTCAGATTTTGATTGCTTTTAAATCAGAGTTTGATTGCTTTCTATTCAGAGTTTGAATGCTTTTAATTCAGAGTTTGATCGCTTTTTATTTAGCATTTGATTTCTATTTATTCAGAATTTGACCACTTTTATTCAGAGTTTGAACACTTTTTATTCAGAGTTTGTTTGCTTTTTAATCAATATTTCATCGCTTTTTTATTCAGAGTTTGATCGCTTTTTATTCAGAGTTTATACGCTTTTTATTCAGAATTTGAGCGCTTTTTATTAAGAGTTTGAACGCTTTTTATTCAGAGTTTGATCGCTTTTTATTTAGCATTTGATTGCTTTTTATTATGAGTTTGATCACGTTTATTCAGAGTTTGATCGCTTTTTATTTAGCATTTGATTTCTTGTTATTCAGAATTTGATCACTTTTATTCAGAGTTTGAACACTTTTTATTCAGAGTTTGATTGCTTTTTATTCAATATTTCATCGTTTTTTATTCAGAGTTTGATCGCTTTTTATTGAGTTTGATCGCTTTTTATTTATCATTTGATTGCTTTTTATTCAGAGTTTGATCTTTTTTATTCAGAGTTTGAACGCTTTTTATTCAGAATTTGAGCGCTTTTATTAAGACTTTGAACGCTTTTTATTCAGAGTTTGATCGCTTTTTATTTAGCATTTGATTGCGTTTTATTCAGAATTTGAAGGCTTTTTATGCAGCGTTTGATTGCTTTAATTCAGAGTATGATCGCTTTTCATTCAGAGTTTGAACGCTTTTATTCAGAGTTTGATCGCTTTTTATTTAGCATTTGATTACTTTTTATTATGAGTTTGATCACTTTTATTCAGAGTTTGAACACTTTTTATTCAGAATTTGAGCGCTTGTTATTCAGAGTTTGAACGCTTTTTATTCAGCGTTTAATCACTTTTTATTTAGAGTTTGATCGCTGTTTATTCAGAGTTTGATCGCTTTTATTCAGAGTTTGAACACTTTTTATTCAGAGTTCAATCACTTTTTATTCAGAGTTTGATCACTTTTTATTCAGAGTTTGATTGCTTTTTATTCAGAGTTTGAACGCTTTTAATTCAGAGTTTGATCACTTTTTATTTAGCATTTGATTTCTTTTTATTCAGAATTTGATCACTTTTATTCAGAGTTTGAACACTTTTTATTCAAACTTGGATCCATTTTTATTTAGCGTTTGATCGCTTTTCATTTAGCATTTCATTGCTTTTTATTCAGAGTTTAAACACTTTTTATTCAGAATTTGAGCGCTTTTTATTAAGAGATTGATCACGTTTATTCAGTTTGATCGCTTTTTATTTAGCATTTGATTGCTTTTTGTTCAGAGTTTGATCGCTTTTTATTTAGCATTTGATTGCTTTTTATTATGAGTTTGATCACTTTTATTCACAGTTTGATTGCTTTTTATTCAGAATTTGAACGCTTTTTATTCAGAGTTTGATGGCTTTTTATTTAGCATTTGATTGCTTTTTATTTAGAGTTTGATTGCTTTTTATTTAGCATTTGAGCGCTTTTTATTCAGAATTTGAGCGCTTTTTATTCAGAGTTTTAACGCTTTTTATTCAGAGTTTGATTGGTTTTTATTTAGAGTTTGATCACTTTTATTCAGAGTTTGAACGCTTTTTATTCAGAGTTTGATCGCTTTTTATTCAGCATTTAAACAATTTTTGTTCAGATTTTGATTGCTTTTTATTCAGAGTTTGATTGCTTTCTATTCAGAGTTTGAATGCTTTTAATTCAGAGTTTGATCGCTTTTTATTTAGCATTTGATTTCTTTTTATTCAGAGTTTGACCACTTTAATTCAGAGTTTGATCACTTTTTATTCAGAGTTTGTTTGCTTTTTATTCAATATTTCATCGCTTTTTTATTCAGAGTTTGATCGCTTTTTATTCAGAGTTTATATGCTTTTAATTCAGAAATTGAGCGCTTTTTATTAAGAGTTTGAACGCTTTTTATTCAGAGTTTGATCGCTTTTTACTTAGCATTTGATTTCTTTTTATTCAGAATTTGATCACTTTTATTCAGAGTTTGAACACTTTTTATTCAGAGTTTGATTGCTTTTTATTCAATATTTCATCGCTTTTTATTCAGAGTTTGATCGCTTTTTATTCAGAGTTTGATCGCTTTTTATTTATCATTTGATTGCTTTTTATTCAGAGTTTGAACGATTTTTATTCAGAATTTGAGCGCTTTTTATTAAGACTTTGAACGCTTTTTAATCAGAATTTGATCGCTTTTTATTTAGCATTTGATTGCTTTTTATTCAGAATTTAAAGGCTTTTTATTTAGCATTTGATTGCTTTTTAATATGAGTTTGATCACTTTTATTCAGAGTTTGAACACTTTTTATTCAGAATTTGAGCGCTTGTTATTCAGAGTTTGAACACTTTTTATTCAGCGTTTGATCACTTTTTATTTAGAGTTTGATCGCTGTTTATTCAGAGTTTGATCACTTTTATTCAGAGTTTGAACACTTTTTATTCAGAGTTTGTTCACTTTTTTTTCAGAGTTTGATCACTTTTTATTCAGAGTTTGATTGCTTTTTATTCAGAGTTTGAACGCTTTTAATTCAGAGTTTGATCACTTTTTATTTAGCATTTGATTTCTTTTTATTATGAGTTTGATCACTTTTATTCAGAGTTTGAAAGCTTTTCATTTAGAATTTGAGCGCTTTTTATTCAGCGTTTGAATGCTTTTTATTCAGAGTTTTAACGCTTTTTATTCCAATTTTGAGCGCTTTTTATTCAGAGTTTGATCGCTTTTTTCAGCATTTAAACAATTTTTGTTCAGATTTTGATTGCTTTTTTTTCAAAGTTTCATTGCTTTTTATTCAGAGTTTGAACGCTTTTTTTCAGAGTTTGATCGCTTTTTATTCAGAGTTTGAATGCTTTTTATTCAGAGTTTGAACCCTTTTATTCAGAGTCTGAGCGCTTTTTATTAAGAGTTTGAACGCTTTTTATTCAGAGTTTGATCGCTTTTTATTCAGCATTTAAACAATTTTTGTTCAGATTTTGATTGCTTTTTATTCAGAGTTTGATTGCTTTCTATTCAGAGTTTTAATGCTTTTAATTCAGAGTTTGATCGCTTTTTATTTAGCATTTGATTTCTATTTATATAGAAATTGACCAATTTTATTCAGAGTTTGAACACTTTTTATTCAGAGTTTGTTTGCTTTTTAATCAATATTTCATCGCTTTTTTATTCAGAGTTTGATCGCTTTTTATTCAGAGTTTATACGCTTTTTATTCAGAATTTGAGCGCTTTTTATTCAGAGTTTGATCGCTTTTTATTTAGCATTTGATTGCTTTTTATTATGAGTTTGATCACGTTTATTCAGAGTTTGATCGCTTTTTATTTAGCATTTGATTTCTTTTTATTCAGAGTTTGACCACTTTAATTCAGAGTTTGAACACTTTTTATTCAGAGTTTGTTTGCTTTTTATTCAATATTTCATCGCTTTTTTATTCAGAGTTTGATCGCTTTTTATTCAGAGTTTATATGCTTTTAATTCAGAAATTGAGCGCTTTTTATTAAGAGTTTGAACGCTTTTTATTCAGAGTTTGATCGCTTTTTACTTAGCATTTGATTTCTTTTTATTCAGAATTTGATCACTTTTATTCAGAGTTTGAACACTTTTTATTCAGCGTTTGATTGCTTTTTATTCAATATTTCATCGCTTTTTATTCAGAGTTTGATCGCTTTTTATTCAGAGTTTGATCGCTTTTTATTTATCATTTGATTGCTTTTTATTCAGAGTTTGATTTCTTTTATTCAGAGTTTGAACGATTTTTATTCAGAATTTGAGCGCTTTTTATTAAGACTATGAACGCTTTTTAATCAGAATTTGATCGCTTTTTATTTAGCATTTGATTGCTTTTTATTCAGAATTTAAAGGCTTTTTATTTAGCATTTGATTGCTTTTTAATATGAGTTTGATCACTTTTATTCAGAGTTTGAACACTTTTTATTCAGAATTTGAGCGCTTGTTATTCAGAGTTTGAACACTTTTTATTCAGCGTTTGATCACTTTTTATTTAGAGTTTGATCGCTGTTTATTCAGAGTTTGATCACTTTTATTCAGAGTTTGAACACTTTTTATTCAGAGTTTGTTTACTTTTTTTTCAGAGTTTGATCACTTTTTATTCAGAGTTTGATTGCTTTTTATTCAGAGTTTGAACGCTTTTAATTCAGAGTTTGATCACTTTTTATTTAGCATTTGATTTCTTTTTATTATGAGTTTGATCACTTTTATTCAGAGTTTGAAAGCTTTTCATTTAGAATTTGAGCGCTTTTTATTCAGCGTTTGAATGCTTTTTATTCAGAGTTTGAACGCTTTTTATTCCAATTTTGAGCGCTTTTTATTCAGAGTTTGATCGCTTTTTTCAGCATTTAAACAATTTTTGTTCAGATTTTGATTGCTTTTTTTTCAAAGTTTCATTGCTTTTTATTCAGAGTTTGAACGCTTTTTTTCAGAGTTTGATCGCTTTTTATTCAGAGTTTGAATGCTTTTTATTCAGAGTTTGAACCCTTTTATTCAGAGTCTGAGCGCTTTTTATTAAGAGTTTGAACGCTTTTTATTCAGAGTTTGATCGCTTTTTATTCAGCATTTAAACAATTTTTGTTCAGATTTTGATTGCTTTTTATTCAGAGTTTGATTGCTTTCTATTCAGAGTTTGAATGCTTTTAATTCAGAGTTTGATCGCATTTTATTTAGCATTTGATTTCTATTTATATAGAAATTGACCAATTTTATTCAGAGTTTGAACACTTTTTATTCAGAGTTTGTTTGCTTTTTAATCAATATTTCATCGCTTTTTTATTCAGAGTTTGATCGCTTTTTATTCAGAGTTTATACGCTTTTATTCAGAATTTGAGCGCTTTTTATTCAGAGTTTGATCGCTTTTTATTTAGCATTTGATTGCTTTTTATTATGAGTTTGATCACGTTTATTCAGAGTTTGATCGCTTTTTATTTAGCATTTGATTTCTTTTTATTCAGAATTTGATCACTTTTATTCAGAGTTTGAACACTTTTTATTCAGAGTTTGATTGCTTTTTATTCAATATTTCATCGTTTTTTATTCAGAGTTTGATCGCTTTTTATTGAGTTTGATCGCTTTTTATTTATCATTTGATTGCTTTTTATTCAGAGTTTGATCTCTTTTATTCAGAGTTTGAACGCTTTTTTTTCAGAATTTGAGCGCTTTTTATTAAGACTTTGAGCGCTTTTTATTCAGAGTTTGATCGCTTTTTATTTAGCATTTGATTGCTTTTTATTCAGAATTTGAAGGCTTTTTATGCATCGTTTGATTACTTTAATTCAGAGTATGATCGCTTTTCATTCAGAGTTTGAACGCTTTTTATTCAGAATTTGAGCGCTTTTTATTAAGACTTTGAACGCTTTTTAATCAGAGTTTGATCGCTTTTTATTTAGCATTTGATTGCTTTTTATTCAGAATTTGAAGGCTTTTTATGCAGCGTTTGATTACTTTAATTCAGAGTACGATCGCTTTTCATTCAGAGTTTGAACGCTTTTTATTCAGAGTTTGATCGCTTTTTATTTAGCACTTGATTGCTTTTTATTATGAGTTTGATCACTTTTATTCAGAGTTTGAACGCTTTTTATTCAGAATTTGAGCGCTTTTTATTAAGACTTTGAACGCTTTTTAATCAGAGTTTGATCGCTTTTTATTTAGCATTTGATTGCTTTTTATTCAGAATTTAAAGGCTTTTTATGCAGCGTTTGATCGCTTTAATTCAGAGTATGATCGCTTTTCATTCAGAGTTTGAACGCTTTTATTCAGAGTTTGACTGCTTTTTATTTAGCATTTGATTGCTTTTTATTATGAGTTTGATCACTTTTATTCAGAGTTTGAACACTTTTTATTCAGAATTTGAGCGCTTTTTATTCAGAGTTTTAACGCTTTTTATTCAGAGTTTGATTGCTTTTTATTTAGAGTTTGATCACTTTTATTCAGAGTTTGAATGCTTTTTATTCAGAGTTTGATCGCTTTTTATTCAGCAATTAAACAATTTTTGTTCAGATTTTGATTGCTTTTTATTCAGAGTTTGATTGCTTTCTATTCAGAGTTTGAATGCTTTTAATTCAGAGTTTGATTGCTTTTTATTTAGCATTTGATTTCTTTTTATTCAGAATTTGAACACTTTTTATTCAGAGTTTGTTTGCTTTTTATTCAATATTTCATCGCTTTTTTATTCAGAGTTTGATCGCTTTTTATTCAGAGTTTATACGCTTTTTATTCAGAATTTGAGCGCTTTTTATTAAGAGTTTGAACGCTTTTTATTCAGAGTTTGATCGCTTTTTATTTAGCATTTGATTTCTTTTTATTCAGAATTTGATCACTTTTATTCAGAGTTTGATCGCTTTTTATTCAGAGTTTGATCGCTTTTTATTTATCATTTGATTGCTTTTTATTCAGAGTTTGATTTCTTTTATTCAGAGTTTGAACGCTTTTTATTCAGAATTTGAGCGCTTTTTATTAAGACTTTGAACGCTTTTTAATCAGAGTTTGATCGCTTTTTATTTAGCATTTGATTGCTTTTTATTCAGAATTTAAAGGCTTTTTATGCAGCGTTTGATCGCTTTAATTCAGAGTATGATCGCTTTTCATTAAGAGTTTGAACGCTTTTATTCAGAGTTTGATCGCTTTTTATTTATCAATTGATTGCTTTTTATTTAGAGTTTGATTGCTTTTTATTTAGCATTTCAGCGCTTTTTATTCAGAATTTGAGCGCTTTTTATTCAGATTTTTAACGCTTTTTATTCAGAGTTTGATTGCTTTTTATTTAGAGTTTGATCACTTTTATTCAGAGTTTGAAAGCTTTTTATTCAGAATTTCAGCGCTTTTTATTCAGTTTGAATGCTTTTCATTCAGAGTTTGAACGCTTTTTATTTAGAGTTTGATCGCTTCTTATTCAGAGTTTGATCGCTTTTTATTCAATGTTTCATCCCTTTTTATTCAGAGTTTGATTGCTTTTTATTTAGCATTTGATTGCTTTTTATTATGAGTTTGATCACTTTTATTCAGAGTTTGAACACTTTTTATTCAGTATTTGAGCGCTTGTTATTCAGAGTTTGAACACTTTTTATTCAGAATTTGAACGCTTTTTATTAAGAGATTGATCACGTTTATTCAGTTTGATCGCTTTTTATTTAGCATTTTATTGCTTTTTGTTCAGAGTTTGATCGCTTTTTATTTAGCATTTGATTGCTTTTTATTATGAGTTTGATCACTTTTATTCAGAGTTTGATCGCTTTTTATTCAGAATTTGAACGATTTTTATTCAGAGTTTGATGGTTTTTTATTTATCAATTGATTGCTTTTTATTTAGAGTTTGATTGCTTTTTATTTAGCATTTCAGCACTTTTTATTCAGAATTTGAGCGCTTTTTATTCAGATTTGTAACGCTTTTTATTCAGAGTTTGATTGCTTTTTATTTAGAGTTTGATCACTTTTATTCAGAGTTTGAAAGCTTTTTATTCAGAATTTCAGCGCTTTTTATTCAGTTTGAATGCTTTTCATTCAGAGTTTGAACGCTTTTTATTTAGAGTTTGATCGCTTCTTATTCAGAGTTTGATCGCTTTTTATTCAATGTTTCATCCCTTTTTATTCAGAGTTTGATCGCTTTTTATTTAGCATTTGATTGCTTTTTATTATGAGTTTGATCACTTTTATTCAGAGTTTGAATGCTTTTTATTCAGAGTTTGAACACTTTTTAATTAGAATTTGAGCGCTTTTTTTCAGAGTTTGAATGCTTTTCATTCAGAGTTTGAACACTTTTTATTCAGAGTTTGATGACTTTTTATTTAGCATTTGATGGCTTTTTATTTAGCATTTGAACGCTTTTTATTCAGAATTTCAGCGCTTTTTATTCAGAGTTTTAACGATTTTCATTCAGAGTTTGATTGCTTTTTATTTAGAGTTTGATCACTTTTATTTAGAATTTGAATGTTTTTTATTCAGAATTTAAACGCTTTTTATTCAGAGTTTGATCTCTTTTTATTCAGAGTTTGATCGATTTTTATTTAGCATTTCATTGCTTTTTATTCAGAGTTTTATCACTTTTATTCAGAGTTTGAATACTTTTCATTCAGAATTTGAGCGCTTTTTATTCAGAGTTTGATCGCTTTTTATTCAGAGTTTGAATGCTTTTTATTTAGAATTTGAGCGCTTTTTATTCAGAATTTGAACGCTTTTTATTTAGAATTTGAGCGCTTTTTTTCAGAGTTTGAATGCTTTTCATTCAGAGTTTGAACGCTTTTTATTCAGAGTTTGAATGCTTTTTATTTTGAGTTTGATCGCTTCTTATTCAGAGTTTGATCGCTTTTTATTCAATGTTTCATCGCTTTTTATTCAGAGTTTGAACGCTTTTTATTCAGAGTTTGATTGCTGTTTATTAAATGTTTCATCCCTTTTTATTCAGAGTTTGATCGCTTTTTATTTAGCATTTGATTGCTTTTTATTATGAGTTTGATCACTTTTATTCAGAGTTTGAACGCTTTTTATTTAGAGTTTAATCACTCTTTATTTAGCATTTGATTTCTTTTTATTATGAGTTTGATCACTTTTATTCAGAGTTTGAAAGCTTTTCATTCAGAATTTGAGCGCTTTTTATTCAGCATTTGAATGCTTTTTATTTAGAGTTTGAACACTTTTTATTCAGAGTTTGATGTCTTTTTATTTAGCATTTGATGGCTTTTTATTTAGCATTTGAACGCTTTTTATTCAGAATTTCAGCGCTTTTTATTTAGAGTTTGATCTCTTTTTATTCAGAGTTTGATCGATTTTTATTTAGCATTTGATTGCTTTTTATTCAGAGTTTTATCACTTTTATTCAGAGTTTGAATGCTTTTCATTCAGAATTTGAGCGCTTTTTATTCAGAGTTTGAATGCTTTTTATTTAGAATTTGAGCGCTTTTTACTTAGCATTTGATTGCTTTTTATTCAGAGTTTAATCACTTTTATTCAGAGTTTGAAAGCTTTTTATTCAGAATTTGAGCGCTTCTTATTCAGAGTTTGATTGCTTTTTATTCAATGTTTCATCGCTTTTTATTCAATGTTTCATCGGTTTTTATTCAGAGTTTGAACGCTTTTTATTCAGAGTTTGAACACTTTTTATTCAGAGTTTAAACGCTTTTAATTCACAGTTTGCATTTATTTAGAGTTTGATCACTTTTTTTCAGAGTTTGAATGCTTTTTATTCAGAATTTCAGCGCTATCACTTTTTATTCAGAGTTTGATCGCTTTTTATTTAGCATTTGATTGCTTTTTATTCAGAGTTTGAACGCTTTTTATGCAGTGTTTGATCACTTTTATTCAGAATTTGAGCGCTTTTTATTCAGAGTTTTAATGCTTTTTATTCAGAGTTTGCTTTTTATTTAGCGTTTGATCACTTTTATTCACAGTTTGAATGCTTTTCATTCAGAATTTGAGCGCTTTTTATTCAGAGTTTGATCGCTTTTTATTCAGAGTTTGAATGTTTTTTATTTTGAATTTGAGCGCTTTTTATTCAGAGTTTGAATGCTTTTTATTCAGAGTTTAATCGCATTTTATTCAGAGTTTGAATGCTTTTTATTTAGAATTTGTGCGCTTTTTATTTAGCATTTGATTGCT
Source organism: Anomaloglossus baeobatrachus (assembly GCF_048569485.1). Lineage (NCBI taxonomy): Eukaryota > Metazoa > Chordata > Amphibia > Anura > Aromobatidae > Anomaloglossus > Anomaloglossus baeobatrachus. Next base: position 558,917,969 of record NC_134358.1, on the reverse strand, counting down.
TTTTATTCAGAGCTTAATCACTTTTATTCATAGTTTGAATGCTTTTTATTTAGCATTTGAGCGCTTTTTATTCAGAGTTTGAGCGCTTTTTATTTAGCATTTGATTGCTTTTTATTCAGAGTTTGAACGCTTTTTATGCAGTGTTTGATCACTTTTATTCAGAATTTGAGCGCTTTTTATTCAGAGTTTTAATGCTTTTTATTCAGAGTTTGCTTTTTATTTAGCGTTTGATCACTTTTATTCACAGTTTGAATGCTTTTCATTCAGAATTTGAGCGCTTTTTATTCAGAGTTTGATCGCTTTTTATTCAGAGTTTGAATGTTTTTTATTTTGAATTTGAGCGCTTTTTATTCAGAGTTTGAATGCTTTTTATTCAGAGTTTAATCGCATTTTATTCAGAGTTTGAATGCTTTTTATTTAGAATTTGTGCGCTTTTTATTTAGCATTTGATTGCTTTTTATTCAGAGCTTAATCACTTTTATTCATAGTTTGAATGCTTTTTATTTAGCATTTGAGCGCTTTTTATTCAGAGTTTGAGCGCTTTTTATTTAGCATTTGATTGCTTTTTATTTAGCATTTGATTGCTTTTTATTCAGAGTTTGATCACTTTTATTTAGAGTTTGATTTCTTTTTATTCAGAGTTTGATTGCTTTTTATTCAGTATTTTATCATATTTTATTCAGAGTTTGAACGCTTTTTATTCAGAGTTTGATCACTTTTTATTTAGCATTTGATCGCTTTTTATTATGAGTTTGATCACATTTATTCAGAGTTTGATCACTGTTTATTCAATGTTTCATCGCTTTTTTTCAGAGTTTGATCGCTTTTTATTTAGAATTTGATTGCTGTTTATTCTGAGTTTGATCGCTTTTATTCAGAGTTTGAACACTATTATTTTAGAGTTTGATCGCTGTTTATTCAATTTTTCATCGCTTTTTATTCAGAGTTTGTTCGCTTTTTATTTAGCATTTGATTGCTTTTTATTATGAGTTTGATCACTTTTATTCAGAGTTTGAACGCTTTTTATTCAGAGTTTGATCGCTTTTTATTTAACATTTGATTGCTTTTTATTATGAGTTTGATCACTTTTATTCAGAGTTTGAATGCTTTTTATTCAGAGTTTGAACACTTTTTATTGAGTTTGATGGCTTTTTATTTAGCATTTGATTGTTTTTTATTCAGAGTTTTATCACTTTTATTCAGAGTTTGAATGCTTTTCATTCAGAATTTGAGCGCTTTTTATTCAGAGTTTTAATGCTTTTTATTCAGAGTTTGAACGCTTTTTATTCAGAGTTTGATCGCTTTTATTTAGAGTTTGATCGCTTTTATTCAGAGTTTGATCACTTTTATTCAGAGTTTGATTGCTTTTTATTCAGAGTTTGATTGTTTTTTATTCAGTGTTTGAACGCCTTTTATTCAGAATTTGAGCGCCTTTTATTCAGAGTTTGAATGCTTTTTATTCAGAAATTGAGTGCTTTTTATTCAGAGTTTGATCGCTTTTTATTCAGATTTTGATCGCTTTTTATTCTAAGTTTCATTGCTTTTTATTCAGAGTTTAAAAACTTTTTATTCAGAATTTAATCGCTTTTTATTCAGAATTTGAGCGCTTTTTATTCAGCATTTGAGCGCTTTTTATTCAGTTTGAGTGCATTTTATTCAGAAGTTGATCGCTTTTCATTCACAGTTTGAACGCTTTTTATTCAGAGTTTGATTGCTGTTTATTCAATGTTTCATCGCTTTTTATTCAGAGTTTAATCGCTGTTTATTCAATGTTTCATCGCTTTTTATTCAGAGATTGAACGCTTTTTATTCAGAGTTTAAACGCTTTTTATTCAAAGTTTGATCGCTTTTTATTTAGAATTTGATTGCTGTTTATTCTGAGTTTGATTGCTTTTATTCAGAGTTTGAACACTTTTTATTCAGAGTTTGATTGCTGTTTATTCAATGTTTCATCACTTTTTATTCAGAGTTTAATCGCTGTTTATTCAATGTTTCATCGCTTTTTATTCAGAGATTGAACGCTTTTTATTCAGAGTTTAAACGCTTTTTATTCAGAGTTTGATCGCTTTTTATTTAGAATTTGATTGCTGTTTATTCAGAGTTTGATCACTTTTATTCCGAGTTTGAACACTTTTTATTCAGAGTTTGATTGCTGTTTATTCAATGTTTCATCGCTTTTTATTCAGAGTTTGATCGCTTTTTATTTAGCATTTGATTGGTTTTTATTATAAGTTTGATCACTTTTATTAAGAGTTTGATCGCTTTTTATTTAGCATTTGATTGCCTTTTATTCAGAGTTTGATCATATTATTCAGAGTTTGAACGCTTTTTATTCATAATTTGAGCGCTTGTTATTCAGAGTTTGAACGCTTTTTATTCAGAGTTTGATCGCTTTTTATTTAGCATTTGATTGCTTTTTATTATGAGTTTGATCGCTTTTTATTCAGAGTTTGATTGCTTTTTATTTAGCATTTGATTGCTTTTTATTCAGAGTTTGAACGCTTTTTATTCAGAGTTTGATCTCACTTTATTTAGCATTTGAGCGCTTTTCATTCAGAATTTGAGCGCTTTTTATTCAGAGTTTTATCGCTTTTTATTCAGAGTTTGATCACTTTTATTCAAAGTTTGAATGCTTTTCATTCAGAATTTGAACGCTTTTTATTCAGAGTTTGATCGCTTTTTATTCAGAGTTTGATCGCTTTTTATTTAGCATTTGATTGCTTTTTATTCAGAGTTTTATCACATTTATTCAGAGTTTGAATGCTTTTCATTCAGAATTTGAGCGCTTTTTATTCAAAGTTTATTCGCTTTTTATTCAGAGTTTAATCGCTTTTTATTTAGCGTTTGAGCGCTTTTTATTCAGTTTTAACGCTTTTTATTCAGAGTTTGATCGCTCTTTAGCATTTGAGCGCTTTTTATTCAGAGTTTGATTGCTTTTTATTTAGCATTTGATTTCTTTTTATTCAGAGTTTGATCACTTTTTCAGAATTTGAGCGCCTTTTATTCAGAGTTTAATCTCTTTTTATTTAGCATTTGATTGCTTTTTATTCAGAGTTTGATTGCTTTTTATTTAGCATTTGATTGCTTTTTATTCAGAGTTTGATCACTTTTTCAGAATTTGAGCGTTTTTTATTCAGAGTTTGATCGCTTTTTATTCAGAGTTTGATCACTTTTTATTCAGAACTTGATCACTTTTTATTCAGTTTGAACGCTTTTTATTCAGCGTTTAAACGCTTTTTATTCAGAGTTCGATCGCTTTTATTCAGAGTTTGATCGCTTTTTATTCAGAGTTTGATCGCTTTTTATTCAGAGTTTAAACGTATTTCAGAGTTTGATCGCTTTTTTTCAGAGTTTGATTGCTTTTATTTAGAGTTTGAACACTTTTTATTCAGAGTTTGATCGCTTTTTATTTAGCGTTTGATCGCTTTTTAGAGTTTGCTTTTTGTTCAGTTTGATCGCTTTTTATTCAGAGTTTGAACGCTTTTCATTCAGAGTTCGATCGCTTTTTATTCAGAGTTTGAACGCTTTTTATTCAGAATTTTAGCGCTTTTTATTCAGAGTTTGATTGCATTTTATTCAGAGTTTGATCGCTTTTTATTTTACATTTGATTGCTTCTTATTGAGAGTTTGATCGCTTTTTATTCAGAGTTTGATCGCTTTTTATTTATCATTTGATTGCTTTTTATTATGAGTTTGATCACTTTTATTCAGAGTTTGAACACATTTTATTCAGAGTTTGATGACTTTTTATTTAGCATTTGATCGCTTTTTATTATGAGTTTGTTCACGTTTATTTAGAGTTTGAACGCCTTGTATTCAGAGTTTGAGCGCTTTTTATTCAGAGTTTGAACGCTTTTTTATTCTGATTTTGAGCGTTTTTTATTCAATTTTGATCGCTTTTTTTTCAGCATTTAAACAATTTTTCTTCAGATTTTAATTGCTTTTTTTTCAAAGTTTCATTGCTTTTTTTTCTGAGTTTGAATGCTTTTTATTCAGAGTTTGAACGCTTTTTATTCAGAGTTTGATCGCTTTTATTCAGAGTTTTATCGCTTTTTATTCAGAGTTTGATCGCTTTTTATTCAGAGTTTGAACGCTTTTCAGAGTTTGATCGCTTTTTTTCAGAGTTTGATTGCTTTTATTTAGAGTTTGAACACTTTTTATTCAGAGTTTGATCGCTTTTTATTTAGCGTTTGATCACTTTTTAGAGTTTGCTTTTTGTTCAGTTTGATCGCTTTTTATTCAGAGTTTGAACGCTTTCATTCAGAGTTCGATCGCTTTTTATTCAGAGTTTGAACGCTTTTTATTCAGAATTTTAGCGCTTTTTATTCAGAGTTTGATCGCTTTTTATTCAGAGTTTGATCGCTTTTTATTTATCATTTGATTGCTTTTTATTATGAGTTTAATCGCTTTTATTCAGAGTTTGATCGCTTTTTATTCAGAGTTTGATTGCTTTTTTTTCAGAGTTTGAACGCTTTTTAGTCAGAATTTGAGCGCTTTTATTCAGAGTTTGAATGCTTTTTATTCAGAATTTGAGTGCATTTTATTTAGAGTTTGATCGCTTTTTATTCAAAGTTTCATTGCTTTTTATTTAGAATTTGATCGCTTTTTATTCAGAATTTGATCACTTTTTATTCAGAATTTGAGCGCATTTTATTCAGAGTTTGAACGCTTGTTATTCAGAGTTTGAACGCTTCTTATTTACAATATGATTGCTGTTTATTCTGAGTTTGATCGCTTTTATTCAGAGTTTGAACACTTTTTATTCAGTTTAATCGCTGTTTATTCAATGTTTCATCGCTTTTTATTCAGAGTTTGATCGCTTTTTATTTAACATTTGATTGCTTTTTATTCAGAGTTTAATCACTTTTATTCAGAGTTTGAACGCTTTTTATTCATAATTTGAGCACTTGTTATTCAGAGTTTGAACGCTTTTTATTCAGAGTTTGATCGCTTTTTATTTATCATTTGATTGCTTTTTATTATGAGTTTGATCACTTTTATTCAGAGTTTGAACACATTTTATTCAGAGTTTGATGACTTTTTATTTAGCATTTGATCGCTTTTTATTATGAGTTTGTTCACGTTTATTTAGAGTTTGAACGCCTTGTATTCAGAGTTTGAGCGCTTTTTATTCAGAGTTTGAACGCTTTTTTATTCTGATTTTGAGCGTTTTTTATTCAATTTTGATCGCTTTTTTTTCAGCATTTAAACAATTTTTCTTCAGATTTTAATTGCTTTTTTTTCAAAGTTTCATTGCTTTTTTTTCTGAGTTTGAACGCTTTTTATTCAGAGTTTGAACGCTTTTTATTCAGAATTTGATCGCTTTTATTCAGAGTTTTATCGCTTTTTATTCAGAGTTTGATCGCTTTTTATTCAGAGTTTGAACGCTTTTCAGAGTTTGATCGCTTTTTTTCAGAGTTTGATTGCTTTTATTTAGAGTTTGAACACTTTTTATTCAGAGTTTGATCGCTTTTTATTTAGCGTTTGATCACTTTTTAGAGTTTGCTTTTTGTTCAGTTTGATCGCTTTTTATTCAGAGTTTGAACGCTTTCATTCAGAGTTCGATCGCTTTTTATTCAGAGTTTGAACGCTTTTTATTCAGAATTTTAGCGCTTTTTATTCAGAGTTTGATCGCTTTTTATTCAGAGTTTGATCGCTTTTTATTTATCATTTGATTGCTTTTTATTATGAGTTTAATCGCTTTTATTCAGAGTTTGATCGCTTTTTATTCAGAGTTTGATTGCTTTTTTTTCAGAGTTTGAACGCTTTTTAGTCAGAATTTGAGCGCTTTTTTCAGAGTTTGAATGCTTTTTATTCAGAATTTGAGTGCATTTTATTTAGAGTTTGATCGCTTTTTATTCAAAGTTTCATTGCTTTTTATTTAGAATTTTATCGCTTTTTATTCAGAATTTGATCACTTTTTATTCAGAATTTGAGCGCATTTTATTCAGAGTTTGAACGCTTGTTATTCAGAGTTTGAACGCTTCTTATTTACAATATGATTGCTGTTTATTCTGAGTTTGATCGCTTTTATTCAGAGTTTGAACACTTTTTATTCAGTTTAATCGCTGTTTATTCAATGTTTCATCGCTTTTTATTTAGAGTTTGATCGCTTTTTATTTAGCATTTGATTGCTTTTTATTCAGAGTTTAATCACTTTTATTCAGAGTTTGAACGCTTTTTATTCATAATTTGAGCACTTGTTATTCAGAGTTTGAACGCTTTTTATTCAGAGTTTGATCGCTTTTTATTTAGCATTTGATTGCTTTTTATTATGAGTTTGATCACTTTTATTCAGAGTTTTAACGCTTTTTATTCAGAATTTGAGCGCTTTTTATTTATCATTTGATTGCTTTTTATTATGAGTTTGGTCACTTTTATTCAGAGTTTGAACACTTTTTATTTAGCGTTTAAACGCTTTTTATTCAGAGTTTGAATGCTTTTCAGAGTTTGTTCACTTTTTATTCAGAGTTTGATCGCTTTTTATTCAGAGTTTGATCGCTTTTATTCAGAGTTTGAACGCTTTTTATTCAGTTTGTACGCTTTTTATTCAGAGTTTAATTGCTTTATTTAGATTTTGATTGCTTTTTATTTAGTGTTTGATCGCTTTTATTTAGAGTTTTACCGCTTTTATTCAGAGCTTATCATTTTCTATTCAGAGTTTGAACGCTTTTTATTCAGAATTTGATCGCTTTTTTCAGTTTGATCGCTTTTTATTCAGAGTTTGAACGCTTTTCATTCAGAGTTTGAGCGCTTTTTATTCAGCGTTTAACTACTTTTTGTTCAGATTTTGATCGCTTTTATTCAGAGTTTGATCGCTTTTTATTCAGAGTTTGAATGCTTTTCAGAGTTTGATCGCTTTTTTTCAGTTTGATTGCTTTTATTTAGAGTTTTAACACTTTTTATTCAGAGTTTGATCGCTTTTTATTTAGAGTTTGATCACTTTTTATTCAGAGTTTGATCGCTTTTATTCAGAGTTTGATCGCTTTTATTCAGAGTTTGACTGCTTTTATTCAGAGTTTGTTCACTTTTATTTAGAGTTTGATCGCTTTTATTCAGAGTTTGAACGCTTTTTGTTCAGAGTTTAATTGCTTTATTTAGATTTTGATTGCTTTTTATTTAGAGTTTGATCGCTTTTATATAGAGTTTGACCGCTTTTATTCAGAGTGATTGCTTTTATTCAGAGTTTGATCGCTTTTTATTCAGAGTTTGATGGCTTTTTTCAGAGTTTGATCGCTTTTTATTCAGAGTTTGAACGCTTTTCATTCAGAATTTGAGCGCTTTTTATTTATCATTTGATTGGTTTTTATTATGAGTTTGGTCACTTTTATTCAGAGTTTGAACAGTTTTTATTTAGCGTTTAAACGCTTTTTATTCAGAGTTTGAATGCTTTTCAGAGTTTGATCACTTTTTATTCAGAGTTTGATCGCTTTTTATTTAGAGTTTGATCGCTTTTTAGTTAGAGTTTGCTTTTTGTTCAGTTTGTTGACTTTTTATTCAGAGTTTGATCGCTTTTTATTCAGAGTTTGATCGCTTTTATTCAGAGTTTGAACACTTTTTATTCAGTTTGTACGCTTTTTATTCAGAGTTTAATTGCTTTATTTAGATTTTGATTGCTTTTTATTTAGTGTTTGATCGCTTTTATTTAGAGTTTGACCGCTTTTATTCAGAGTTTATCGTTTTCTATTCAGAGTTTGAACGCTTTTTATTCAGAATTTGATTGCTTTTTTCAGTTTGATCACTTTTTATTCAGAGTTTGAACGCTTTTCATTCAGAGTTTGAGCGCTTTTTATTCAGCGTTTAACTACTTTTTGTTCAGATTTTGATCGCTTTTATTCAGAGTTTGATCGCTTTTTATTCAGAGTTTGAATGCTTTTCAGAGTTTGATCGCTTTTTTTCAGAGTTTGATTGCTTTTATTTAGAGTTTGAACACTTTTTATTCAGAGTTTGATCGCTTTTTATTTAGAGTTTGATCGCTTTTTAGTTAGAGTTTGCTTTTTGCTCAGTTTGTTCACTTTTTATTCAGAGTTTGATCACTTTTTATTCAGAGTTTGATCGCTTTTATTCAGAGTTTGATCGCTTTTATTCAGAGTTTGACTGCTTTTATTCAGAGTTTGTTCACTTTTATTTAGAGTTTGATCGCTTTTATTCAGAGTTTGAACGCTTTTTATTCAGAGTTTAATTGCTTTATTTAGATTTTGATTGCTTTTTATTTAGAGTTTGATTGCTTTTATATAGAGTTTGACCGCTTTTATTCAGAGTGATTGCTTTTATTCAGAGTTTGATCATAGTATCATAGTATCATAGTATCATAGTTTTTAAGGTTGAAGGGAGACTCTAAGTCCATCTAGTTCAACCCGTAGCCTAACATGTTGATCCAGAGGAAGGCAAAAAAAACCCCAATGTGGCAAACAAGTTCCAATGGGGAAAAAATTTCCTTCCTGACTCCACATCCGGCAATCAGACTAGTTCCCTGGATCAACACCCTGTCATAAAATCTAATATACATAACTGGTAATATTAAATTTTTCAAGAAAGGCATCCAGGCTCTGCTTAAATGTTAGTAGTGAATCACTCATTACAACATCATGCGGCAGAGAGTTCCATAGTCTCACTGCTCGTACAGTAAAGAATCCTCGTCTGTGATTATGATTAAACCTTCTTTCCTCCAGACGTATCGGATGCCCCCGTGTTCCAGTCGCAGGCCTAGGTGTAAAAAGATCTTTGGAAAGGTCTCTGTACTGTCCCCTCATATATTTATACATTGTGATTAGATCCCCCCTAAGCCTTCGTTTTTCCAAACTAAATAACCCCAAGTTTAATAACCTGTCTTCGTATTGCAGCCCACCCATTCCTCTAATAATCTTGGTCGCTCTTCTCTGCACCCTCTCCAGTTCAGCTATGTCCTTCTTATATATCGGTGACCAGAATTGTACACAGTATTCTAAGTGCGGTCGCACTAGTGACTTGTACAGAGGTAGAACTATATTTTTTTCATGAACACTTATACCTCTTTTAATACATCCCATTATTTTATTAGCCCTGGCAGCAGCTGCCTGACACTGGCCACTAAAGTGAAGTTTACCATCCACCCATACACCCAAGTCTTTTTCTGTGTCTGTTTTACCCAGTGTTCTACAATTAAGTACATAATCATAAATGTTATTTCCTCTACCCAAGTGCATGACCTTACATTTATCTACATTAAACTTCAATTGCCACTTCTCAGCCCAATCCTCCAATTTACATAAATCTCCCTGTAATATAAAATTATCCTCCTCTGTATTGATTACCCTGCAGAGTTTAGTATCATCTGCAAATATTGAAATTCTACTCCGCATGCCCCCAACAAGGTCATTTATAAATATGTTGAAAAGAAGCGGGCCCAATACTGACCCCTGTGGTACCCCACTATGAACTGAGACCCAGTCCGAGTACGTACCATTAATAACCACCCTTTGTTTCCTATCACTGAGCCAGTTTTTAACCCAGTTACACATATTTTCCCCTATCCCCATTATTCTCATTTTATGTACCAACCTTTTGTGTGGCACCGTATCAAAAGCTTTTGAAAAGTCCATATACACAACATCCACTGCATTTCCCTGGTCCAGACTTGAACTTACCTCTTCATAGAAGCTGATCAAATTAGTTTGACAGGATCGATCCCTCATAAACCCATGTTGATACTCTGTCATAAGGTTATTTTTCTTGAGATATTCCAGTATAGCATCTCTCAAGAAACCCTCAAGGATTTTACCAACCGTAGAGGTTAAACTTACCGGCCTGTAATTTCCCGGCTCAGTTTTTGTCCCCTTTTTGAATATTGGCACCACATTTGCTATGCGCCAGTCCTGCGGTACCGACCCTGTTATTAAGGAATCTGAGAAGATTAAAAATAATGGTCTATCTATCACAGAACTCAATTCCTGTAGTACTCTGGGGTGTATGCCATCCGGGCCCGGAGATTTGTCAACCTTAGTGATTTCGAGGCGGCGGCGTACTTCCTGCTGGGTTAAGCAGGTAATATTCAAGGGTGAATTTATGGTATCACTGGTCATGTCATCTGCCATGGCATTTTCTTGTATAAAAACCGTAGAAAAAAAGTCATTCAGCAGGTTGGCTTTACCCTCATCCCCTTCCACCATTTCACCAAGACTATTTTTAAGGGGGCCAACACTATCGCTTTTCAGTTTTTTACTGTTTATGTAGTTAAAGAATATTTTAGGATTATTTTTACTTTCTCTTGCAATGAGTCTCTCTGTCTCAAACTTAGCTAACTTAATTTGCTTTTTACATATTTTATTTAATTTTCTATAATTATATAATGCCTCATCACTACCTACCCTCTTTAATTCTTTTAAGGCTTTCTGTTTTTCTTTTATTGCTTCCCTTACAGCTCTATTTAGCCATAGGGGTTTCCTCCTATTTCTAGCATGTTTGTTCCCATAGGGTATATTTTCTGCACAAGCCCTATTCAGGATGCTCATAAAAGTCTCCCATTTGCTTTGTGTACTTTTATTACTTAGTACATCATCCCAGTTTATTGCACTAAGATCATCTCTCAACCGTTTAAAATTTGCTTTCCTGTAGTTTAGTGTCCTTGTAGCCCCTCTACTAGACATCTTACTAAAGAACACATGAAAACTTATTATTTTGTGATCACTATTCCCCAAGTAACCCCCAACTTGTATATTTGATATGCGGTCTGGCCTATTGGTTAGTACAAGGTCTAGTAGTGCTCCCCCTCTTGTGGGGTCCTGTACCATTTGTGAAAGGTAATTATCTTTCATTGTTATCAAAAATCTATTTCCTTTGCTGGATCGCTTTTTATTCAGAGTTTGATTGCTTTTTTCAGAGTTTGATCGCTTTTTATTCAGAGTTTGAACGCTTTTCATTCAGAGTTTGATCGCTTTTTATTCAGAGTTTGACCGCTTTTTATTCAGAGTTTTGGATGAAGAATTAATAAAATCCTGCAATTCACTTTTATTTTTTAGTTTTATGTTTTGCGCGGTTCACTATGTACTTGCAGTAAAAGTGAGAACACCAATTTATTCTTTTGGTCGGAGCAGTTACAGCGATGCATATTGCTTTTAATGCTTTGTTACTTTTACACACTAAAATCTTTATTTTACAAAAATTAATTTGTTTTTGCATCACCATATTCTGAGAGCTGTTACTTTTTTATTTTTTTCCAAATGAACCATATTTAAGTTTGCTTATTTTGCAGTATGGTTTGGCGTGACTTTTTAATCGCTTGTTATTCACTTGTGTGTGTCAGTATAATGGTAAAATGCTATTTTTGGTATTTTTTTTTGTATTCACCATACGGAATAAGAAACATGAAATTGTTATAGATCGGATCGCTCCCGACGTGGCGGTACCAATTATGTATACATTTCCTTATTTTGTTTTGTTTGAAAGCAGAGGCTGCATTTTTTGTGGCAAAACATGTTTTCATGTTTTTTGTGCAGATATTGTGTATGTTTGTTTGTTTTTTAAACTTTTTTACACATTTTAATTACCTTTTTTTAGTTTTTCATTTAGTCCCACTGGGGGGCTTGATTTTTTTCCCACTCTGAACACTGATCACATGAGATCTGTTAATGTCTCAGACACAGCCTGTAAGATCCTTTTTATGGCTTCCTTCACACATCTGTGTCTCCGGTACGTGTGACATCCGTTTTCACATGTACCGGAGACACGGGCACACGTAGACCCATTAAAATCAGTGGGTCTGCGCTCACGTGCGTGTTTTGCCATGGACCGTGCGTCCATGTGGAGCATATTTGTGTCCCTGTGCTCGAAACGTAGACATGTCCGTTTTTCTCCAGCAGCGCGAGTTTCACACGGACCGCACGGATGTGCTCCGTGTGACACGTACCAGAGAAAACACACGTGTCTGTGCAATAAAATTAATTTCTATGCTCACCTTCTACAGAACTGCTGTCGCTTCCGACACCGCTCATTATGCTCTTCGCATATACACACCGGAAGTGGCAGCAGCTGGGAGTCGGCAGGACAGGAGACTGTACATCACCACCATGGACTGTAATGCCAGGGAAAGGTAAGCAAAAAGTTCCTGTTCTTCGTATGTTATCACGGATAGCACACGGAGAACACACGTGTGGCAAAATCACGGCATACGGAGCGCAATACGCACCTTTTACATGTTCGTGCAAAACGTGCGTGGTTTTCACGGACGTGTGAAAGAGGCCTATAGCTGGATCTTATAAGCAACTGTACCATAGAGTCATCAGATGACCCCACTTTACCACGGCAATGATCGGCACTGTCATTTTTAATCACGGGGAAGCGATCCAGCCTTAGAGGACTTTTATCCCCCGCTTAACCACTTAGATATTGCTGCTGTGATTGACAGCCATATTAAAGGGGATTAATGAGCCCCAAACAGTTCCAAAACCGGACAGGGCCGATGCCCGTGGGGGTCAGCTGTCATTTACAACTGAGACCCATGGAATTTCCACGCTCGGGATGGTGGTATTTACATATTCCTCATTGCCATTAAAAAGAAGTGCTGAGAAGTAATGCTCTTGAATGACCACTATTAAAAGGCATATCAGAGGATGTTAAGGGGGTTAAAGGGATTGTCCAGACTTAGGTTACAAATCCTCACATTGCGCACATTGTGTGCTATCAGGATTCACCAATACTGGCGCTGAGAGTTGTGAACGTGTGACCGCAAGTATGTGATTTTCATACATGCGATCATGTGCTGACTAGATGGGTGAGGCCTTGCTCAATGAGTGTCCAGTTGGAATTTGGCCGATATTATGAAAATTGCATGACTGCCCGCTCCCGGCATCGGCATCTGAGAATTATCACAGTGTGCAGTGCACAACATGTAAGGATTCTCCAGGCTTGCAGTCTAAGGTCATACAACCCCTACAAGTGGTGAAGAACTTACACATGTTTTAAAAAAAATATTTGATTTGTGTCACTATTTTGTTTTAGACCAGTACATTTTTTATTTCTCCAACGATGCAGCTCGCTTTTTGAGCAATTATTGTATTTTGGGCACTTGCTTTGTTAGGTTTTCCTTTGCATTTTAAGGAAGGTAGACAACTGAATACAATAATTCTGACTTTGTTTTTGGGAGGGGGGGATTTCCCATGTTTATGTGGCACCCCAGTGGTCCTGGGAGCGACAGTGGTGTTATTCTCATCACTGGGAGCAATACCATGCTTGGAAACAGTGGGGAACTGCCAGGTACACTAACATGCAACATCACTTCCTCCTCTGGACCAATAGGGGGAGCTCATAACTAGAGATGAGTGAACCGGTCGCAGTTCGGCTCGAGTTCGGTTCGCCGAACGGAGGTCTCATTCGAGTTCAGTTCGTCGAACGTTCGACGAAACGAACTCGAACTGCATAGGAAACAATGGGAGGCAATCACAAACACATAAAAACACCTAGAAAACACCCTCAAAGGTGTCCAAAAGGTGACAAACAACTCACAACACAACACAAACACATGGGAAAGTGACAAGGACATATACTTATGCGAAAACAAAAGAGCTGGACAAGGAAAAAGAGGAGGAGACACAGATATAGGCATGGCACGTCCTTCTAAAATCATGTAAAACACCGCAAGGTGACTCCAAGCAGAGTCTCCCTTTTTTTCCAAAAATCGGGCCACACACACCCACCCCTTCAGTGGCAGCAGTTGTGCCCCAGTTGTACACTTCACAGCTAGATTTGCATCAAGCACATTCAAAAATACGCCATACTTAACCGTCCCCAGGATGACCCCGGGGTAGGTAGCAAAGTCTTTCCTGATCCGAGCTATGTTCATCTTGGATCATTTTTAAAAACAATGTAAGGAAGGGTTACTCCAAGCGAAGTCTCCCTTTTTTTTCCAAAAATTGGGCCACACAGACACTAACCCCTTCAGTGGCAGCACTTGTGCCCCAGTTGTACACTTCACAGCTAGATTTGCATCAAGCACATTCAAAAATACGCCATACTTAACCGTCCCCAGGATGACACTGGGGTAGGTAGCAAAGTCTTTCCTGATCCGAGCTATGTTCATCTTGGATCATTTTTAAAAACAATGTAAGGAAGGGTTACTCCAAGCGAAGTCTCCCTTTTTTTCCAAAAATTGGGCCACACAGACACTAACCCCTTCAGTGGCAGCACTTGTGCCCCAGTTGTACACTTCACAGCTAGATTTGCATCAAGCACATTCAAAAATACGCCATACTTAACCGTCCCCAGGATGACACCGGGGTAGGTAGCAAAGTCTTTGCTGAACCATGACTTGTTCATCTTGGCTCCTTTTAAAAAACACAGCAAGCAAGGGTTACTCCAAGCGGAGTCTCCCTTTTTTTCCAAAAATTGGGCCACACACACACCCACCCATTCAGTGGCAGCAGTTGTGCCCCAGTTGTACACTTCACAGCTAGATTTGCATCAAGCACATTCAAAAACACGCCATACTTAACCGTCCCCAGGATGACCCCGGGGTAGGTAGCAAAGTCTTTCCTGATCCCAGCTCTGTGCATCTTGGATCATTTTTAAAAACAATGTAAGCAAGGGTTACTCCAAGAGGAGTCTCCCTTTTTTCCAAAAATTGGGCCACACAGACACCTTATCAGTGGCAGCACTTGTGCCCTAGTTGCAAACAGGATGTTTTAATTTGCATCAAGCACATTCCAAATCCACAAGCATTTACTCTCCCCAGGATGACACAGGGGTAGTAAATTCCTTCTGGATCCATGACTTGTTCCTTTTGATGAACGTTAGTCTGTCCACATTGTCAGTGGACAGACGCGTGCGCTTATCTGTCAGCACACACCCAGCAGCACTGAAGACACGTTCAGAGACAACGCTGGCAGCTGGACACGACAAAATCTCCAAGGCGTAACTGGAGAGCTGTGGCCATTTTTCAAGATTTGAAGCCCAAAATGAGCAAGGCTCCATTTGCAAAGTCATGGCATCGATGTTCATTTGGAGATACTCCTGTATTATCCTCTCCAGCCGTTGACTATGTGTCAGACTTGTTGTCTCTGGTGGCCTTGCAAAGGAGGGTCTAAAAAAATTATGAAAAGATTCAATAAAATTGCTGTTACCAGCACCAGATACGGTGCTACTGGTACGGGTAGACTGTTGAAGATGACGAGACCGTCCCATGTTTGTCAAGTTACAACTGACAGATTCACTCCCTGCACCTGCATGGTTGTTTGGTGGAAAAGCCGAGCTAAGATCGAGTAACAGCCTCTGCTGATACTCCTGTATACGTGCGTCCCTTTCTATGGCTGGAATTATGTCACAAAATTTGGACTTGTACCGGGGATCTAATAGTGTGGCAAGCCAGTAGTCATCATCACTTCTAATTTTGACAATACAAGGGTCATGTTGGAGGTAGTGCAGCAAGAAGGCACTCATGTGTCTTGCGCAGCCATGCGGACCAAGTCCATGCTGTGTTTGTGGCATAGAGGTGCTAACCGTTCTTTCTTCCTCTGACATCTCCCCCCAACCTCTTTCAACTGAAATTTGACCAAGGTCTCCCTCATCCGCTGAGTCTTCCATGTCCATGGACAGTTCGTCCTCCATTTCTTCATGTTCTCCTGCACCTTCCTCAACATTTCGCCTGCTACCATGCGCCCTTGTTGATCCCTGTCCCCCATGGTCCCATGCCTGCCGCGTTGGTGATGATGAACGTCTGGACCTTGGTGATGTTGTTGTGTCTTGCGCATATGAATCCTCCTGTAGTTCCTCCCCTTCCTGTTGTCCCACCCCCTGACTCCGAATAGTGTTTAGCGTGTGCTCCAGCATGTAAATGACTGGAATTGTCATGCTGATAATGGCATTGTCAGCGCTAAACATATTCGTCACTATGTCGAAACTGTGCAGAAGGGTGCATAGGTCCTTGATCTGAGACCACTCCATCAGGGTGATCTGCCCCACCTCTGCATCTCGTTGGCCCAGGCTATACGTCATGACGTATTGCACCAGGGCTCGGCGGTGCTGCCACAGTCGCTGTAACATGTGGAGAGTCGAATTCCAGCGTGTCGCCACATCACATTTCAGGCGATGAACCGGCAGGCCAAAAGACTTCTGGAGCGATGCAAGTCGCTCAGCTGCGGCGCTTGAACGGCGGAAGTGAGCAGACAGTTTTCGTGCCCTGGTCAGAAGGCCATCTAGGCCGGGATAGTGTGTTAAAAATTGCTGGACAACAAGGTTCAACACGTGAGCCATACAAGGCACGTGTGTCACCTTGCCCAGGCGAAGGGCCGCACCCAGGTTTGCAGCAGTCGCACACGGCCTTACCAGGCTGCAGGTTGAGTGGAGACAACCATTTATTAAACTCAGTATCCAGAGCTGCCCACAACTCAGCCGCTGTGTGACTCCTATTTCCAAGACATGTCAAGCTAAAGACCGCCTGATGCCGTTGCGCTCTGCTGCCAGCATAGTAATGAGGGGTGCGTGATTCCTTCTGCACAGTGAGAACGCTGGTGGCCTGACTAGGCAGGCTTGGGGCGGAGGTGGAGGACCCAGATGAGGTAGAGGAGGCAGAAGCAGTGGCAGAACTTGGACAGACAGAGGATTGACACACAAGTCGTGGGGACGGCAAGACTTGTGCAGCAGACCCTTCACCATCTATCACCATAGTTACCCAGTGCCCAGTCAGCGACATGTAACGTCCCTGTCCATGCTTACTGGTCCAAGTATCGGTGGTGAAATGCACCCGTTCACACACAGAGTTTCACAAGGAAGCGGTGATGTTGTGTGCGACATGCTGGTGTAGCGCGGGCACACCTTTCTTAGAGAAGTAGTGGCGACTGGGCATCTGGTACTGGGGCACAGCGACAGACATAAGGTCTCTAAAATCCTGTGTGTCCACCAGGCGGAAAGGCAGCATTTCGGTAGCCAAGAGCTTACAGAGGGATAAAGTCAACCTCTTAGCTTTGTCATGGGTCGCAGGAAATGGCCTTTTATTTGTCCACATCTGAGGGACAGAGATCTGGCTGCTGTGTGTAGACGGTGTTGAGTAGGGTGTCCCTGGAAAAATGCAGGTTTGTGAGGAAAGTGCAGGCGGAGACATGATGTTGCCTTCATCCAACGTTGGTGCTATCGATGTCTGAGAGAGCTGTACACACGCACTTGTTTCCCCTTCCAAACTTACTGACGACCTACCAAGCAAACTGCCTGTTGCGGTTACAGTGGTGGAAGTTGTGCGTGGAAAACCAGGTGTGACAGCTGTCCCCACAGTCCTAGAAGATGAAGAGCGCGCGGATGCACTGGAAGGGGCAGGCGGTGGATGGTTCGCTCCGCTAGGCCGCATTGCAGCATGGTGAGCTTCCCACTGGGACATATGATATTTATTCATGTGACGATTCATGGAAGAAGTTGTCAAACTGCTGAGGTTTTGCCCTCTACTAACAGAATCACGACAAATTTTACAGATCACATAATTTGGGCAATCTTTTGCTATGTCAAAAAAGGACCAGGCTAGGCAAGGCTTAGAGGGCATGCGACCTGCTGATCCACCCCGACTAGTGCTCAGAGGCAGAGTGGTGGCTGAGGATGCAGTTGTAGACGTGCTACCAGTACTCCGACTCTGTCCAGGAAGGCGCAAGGTAACTTCGTCGTCAGTTGCATCCTCCTCCACCGTCTCTGTTGACCTCCTCAAGGGCCTGACTGTGGGTTGACAGTAGGTGGGATCTAGAACTTCCTCATCAATTGTTGTGTTTGCACTCCCCTCACCCTCAGACCGAGCCTCTTCTTTCCCTGACCGAATATTTAAGTTGTCATCCCAATCTGGTATCTGCGTCTCATCGTCATCAGTATGTTCCTCATTGTCTATAACAACAGGTGTTACAGTTTGTGAAAAAGGGTCAACATTATGCTCAGAAACTTGGTCCTCACGGCCTGAATCTGAGTCACAAAGGTTCTGGGCATCACTGCAGACCATTTCATGGTCTATACTCACTGTAGCTTGGGAGCAGACCTCTGATTCCCAGGCTATAGTGTGAATGAACAGCTCTGCAGACTCAGCCATCTCAGTTCCACCATACTGTGCAGGGCGGATGGAGACTTCAGAGCTGGGAGAAAGCAAGTTTGATTGGGATGACAACTCAGAGGACTGGTGTTTTTTGGATGCGGTAGTTGAGGTGGCGGAGAGGGCACTTGTTGGACCACTTGAGATCCATTCAAGCATTTTCCTTTTTTGGCCATCATCTACCTTTGTTCCTGTTGTTCGTGTCTGTAAAAAAGGGAGCACATCGGATTGTCCACGGTAAGTAGTAGACATCTTACTTTTGCTGGAAGATGGTCTATCTTCAGCAGATGTTAATGGAGCTTTGCCACCTTCCCCACGGACAAACCCTTTTTTTCCTTTTCCAACACGCCTCTTCCCCTTTCCATCAGCATCTGTCATTTTGCCACTCATTTTGATTGCGACAAGATTGTGCACTTAAAATGTGGTAGTAAAAATTGAGAGGTGGTGTAGATTGCAGCGGTGGTCTATCTTTATTAACAGCAGAATAAACAACAATAACTATCCCTGACAATACAACTATGGCCCTTAAACTGGCAGCATAGTTTGCTAGTATAATGGCTTAGTAACAATGAGTTTGAGTGTGCAATGCAAAGGTACTGCACATAGATTTGCACCAGTGGCAAACTAATGGAAGTCCAACAGCCACTTTTAGGATGCCACTAAGTTTCCTCAGTGTTTGCTAGTATAATGGCTTAGCAACAATGAGTTTGAGTGTTCAATGCAGAGGTGCTGCACATAGATTTGCACCAGTGGGACACTAATGGAAGTCCAACAGCCACTTTTAGGATGCCACTAAGTTTACTCAGTGTTTGCTAGTATAATGGCTTAGTAACAATGAGTTTGAGTGTTCAATGCAGAGGTGCTGCACATAGATTTGCACCAGTGGGACACTAATGGAAGTCCAACAGCCACTTTTAGGATGCCACTAAGTTTACTCAGTCTTTGCTAGTATAATGGCTTAGTAACAATGAGCTTGAGTGTGCAAAGGGCAGGAGGGTACAGTGGCAGGGTTGTGGGTCTGGGTAGAGGAAAGGAAGCCTCCCTTTCTATCCCTCCTAATGGGGAAATGCAGCGAGGAAATCCCTGACCTTAGCTACACAGACGCTGTCATCTTGTGTAGCTGTTAAAATCTGTTTTCACGGACCTGACTGTCACCTACGGCTCTGACCCTGCCGGTATTAGCCCTTAAAAGGACTAATAGAAACTTCTATCCCTATTCTGTATAGCGCTGTGTATAGAGCGTACACAGCAGTATCGGAGACAGGAGCTACGCCAGCGGTGACTGACACCAAGACGCAGAAGGCAGATAATGGCGTGCTGGAGGAAAATGTCCGTTTTTATAATGCATGGACATGTGACATGGACATCCTATCACACATGCCGTTGCTTCTCTGGCTAAAAGTCCACTTAGCTGTGTGTGTGTCTGGGATTGGCCGACATGCTGGCCCGCCCCACTACACGCGCGCGCTTAGGGAAGGAAGACAAGGAAAAAAAAAAAATGGCGATCGCCATTATCCACACAGCAGTGATCTGATTGCGCTGTTCCCGCACACTATACGCTGAAATTTCATAATAGTGAGTCACAGAGTGACTTACACTATTACAGCGGAAAGTCAGCTAGTAATTAGCTTGTCTTTTTGCTGCTAGAACCGTTCTCGAACGTATCTAGAACTACCGTGTTTCCCCGATAGTAAGACGTAGTGGGGGTTTTGGGGGGTCGGCTAATGTAAGACGTACCCCGAAAGTAAGACGTAGTAAAAAATTTATTTATTTTTTTTCTTCTTTACAGTACAGTTACAGCGGCCGAGCGCTCAGCTGAGAGCCCTGACATGCCGCCGGCATGTGACAGCTCTCAGCTGAGCGCCCTGACTTGCCGGCGGCAAAGCGCTCTGCTGAGCGCCCTAACATGCCGGCGGCCGAGCGCTCAGCTGAGCGCCCTGACATGCCGCCAGCATGTGACAGCTCTCAGCTGAGCGCCCTGACTTGCCGGCGGCCGAGCGCTCAGCTGAGCGCCCTGACATGCCGCCAGCATGTGACAGCTGAGCGCCCTGACTTGCCGGCGGCAAAGCGCTCAGCTGAGCGCCCTGACTTGCCGGCGGCAAAGTGCTCAGCTGAGCGCCCTAACATGCCGGCGGCCGAGCGCTCAGCTGAGCGCCCTGAAATGCCGCCGGAATGTGACAGCTCTCAGCTGAGCGCCCTGACTTGCCGGCGGCAAAACGCTCAGCTGAGCGCCCTGATATGCCGGTGGCTTAGCGCTCAGCTGAGAGCTGACACATGCCGGCGGTCGGGCGCTCAGCTGAGGGCCCTGACATGCCGGCGGCTTAGCGCTCAGCTGAGAGCTGACACATGCAGGCGGTCTGGCGCTCAGCTGAACACCCTGACATGCCGGCGGCTGAGCGCTCAGCTGAGAGCTGACACATGCCGGCGGTCGGGCGCTCAGCTGAACGCTTGGCTACCGAGAAATGTTGAAATGTTGCAGTAATGTTGTCCGTGGTCCATCAGGACCATGGACAACATACAAAATCACGCAGCCTCAGTGCCCTCATGTGCAGCCGCTGGTGGTTAAGTTTCCTTAACTTGCGGTACACTTAGGGCGCAATCGCGGCAAGTCCCCATACGGTACATTGCATGGAGACTTGCTGCGATTGCTGTGGGATTTTTTCCAATATAAGACATACCCCGAAAGTAAGACATAGTGGCACTTTTGGGGGTAAAAAGAATGTAAGACACTGTCTTACTTTCGGGGCAACACGGTATCGAGCTTTAGCAAAAAGCTCGAGTTCTAGTTCGATCTAGAACAGCCCCCAAAATCACTCAAGCCGCAAACTGGAGAACCTCGAACCGCGAACCGCGCTCAACTCTACTCATAACCTGTGTTGAAGAGACCCTCTCTAGACATACTGACTTGGAGGAGGGATTAGGAAGTAACAGGATGTGAGACCTCAGAACAGTAGTACAAAGCAAAGAGAACTGTCGCTGTCTGATTGCTGCTGCCCAGCTCTCCAGGACAGAGCGCATAGAGCGGGATACCGGCGTCACAGGCTAGTGGGTGTTAATGGTCAAGTAGTAACGCCGGAGGGGAGAAGAGTTCACCTCCTCTGGCCCACCTAAAATCCGGAGGCGAAGTGGCAAGAAAGAGCTAGGGGTCACTGCTACAGAGTGGGCCCCAGTACTGGCTTGCACTACCTGTCAGACGGGAGACTTAACCCAGTTAGAAAGAGGGACGCTGTGCGGCTTCAGGTCACAGCGACCTACAACTTCGCATAGAAGGAGGCTTATACCCACCGGGCAGAAACTCCCCAGCTGCTTCCAGGTTGACCACTTGATCTTCCTCACAATCTCTGGTCGGGGTTTCTTGCATGCAGTCTTCATCCTGCCAACTACGCCAGTTTGTAACGGGGGCAGGGGGCGCCTCAGGGGGTGTAGTCGCGGTCTCCCGCCCAGGGGGCATCAGGCTGACCCCCGGCCCGGCCGTCACTGTTAAAACAGAGGTGTTGTTTGTGGGACAGAGTGTAGGTGGCAGGGACACTTCCATGTGGGCAATTTGCTTCTCGGTGACACCTTTTCCTCTCAGCTCACAGGCCTCTTCACTAGAGATGAGCGAACCGGTCGCGGTTCGGCTCGAGGTGGTTCGCCGAACGGAGGTCTCGTTCGAGTTCAGTTCGTCGAACGTTCGACGAACCGAACTCGAACGTATAGGCTATAATGGGAGGCAATCACAAACACATAAAAATGCATTATAAATGTACACAAACAGTTAATAAACATTGCCATAACACTTACCGGTCCTCGCGATCCCTTCTGCACTCTGTCTCCTGCCGCTATTCCATCCGATGATCGCTGAATCCTCCCGGTGACCTGCACTGCCAGCAGAGATGCAGGACCTATCGTGACGTCAAAATAGCCATGTGACCAGTCATGTGGCTATTATCTCATTGGCTACAGACTGGTCACATGACTATGACACGTCATGTAGGACCTGCGAGTGCATCTCTCCGGTACACGGTGCACATATGTGTATCGCCGTGTACCGGCGACATGCTCTAGCACACGGTCGACTCCCCGTTCCGTTAGGGACCGGCTGACACAGCCGGTCATTAACGGAGATCACCGTTGCCATAGCAACGCAGTTAGCGGTGACGTCACCGCTAACCGCGGCTCCGAGAGCACCGTTGCTATGGTAACGCGTCTGTCAGCGTTACCGCTAGCAGCCAGCAGTGATCACTCACGGAGTGAAGGCTGCACGCTGCTGCACGATTGTAGTGAGCATTGTAGTGAGGATGGAGGTTCCCCAGCCCCAAGTGATGAGCTGGTGAATCTCATCCTTCCTCACTACAATCGTCACTACTACTACACTAGAAAGAAAGAAGACAGAAGAGCAGGGTCGTGGAGGGCTGACAGGGGGTAATAAAGATGGAGTCTCTAATGTGTCTGTGTATTTATTTCTATTAAAGTATTTTTCCTCTGTGTGGTGTCTTTTTTTTAACCCTTTATTGGAGATTCTTAATGGCCGGGTCAAACGTGCCTGACATTAAGAATCTCTGGCTTAATACTGGCTAGTAAAACAAAGCCAGTATTAACTCATGATTACCCAACAAGCCACCCGGCTCCAGGGCTGTTGGAAGAGTTGGATACAGCGCCAGATGATGGCGCTTCTATGAGAGCGCCATTTTCTGGGACGGCTGCGGACTGAAATCCGCAGCAGAGGCGCCCACAAACCTCGGGCTAACCTGTGCTGCGTATTCCAATCCCCAGCTGCCTAGTTGTACCCGGCTGGACACAAAAATAGGGCGAAGCCCACGTCATTTGTTTTTTAATTATTTCATGAAATAAGTGAAATAATTAAAAAAAACGGGCTTCCCTATATTTTTGGTTCCCAGCCGGGTACAAATAGGCAACTGGGGGTTGGAGGCAGCCCGTGGCTGCCAGCTGTACCTGGCTAGCATACAAAAATATGGCGAAGCCCACGTCATTTTTTTGGTGGGCAAAAAACTTCTGCATACAGTCCTGGATGGAGTATGCTGAGCCTTGTAGTTCTGCAGCTGCTGTCTGCTCTTCTCCATACAGACAGACAGCAGCTGCAGAACTACAAGGCTCAGCATACTCCATCCAGGACTGTATGCAGAATTTTTTTGCCCCCTGAAAAAATTATGTGGGCTTCGCCATATTTTTGTATGCTAGCCAGGTACAGCAGGCAGGTACGGCTGCCCCCAACCCCCAGTTGCCTATTTGTACCCGTCTGGGAACCAAAAATAAAGGGAAGCCCTTTTTTTATTATTTCATGAATTTCATGAAATAATTAGAAAACAAATGACGTAGGCTTTGCCCCATTTTTGTGTCCAGCCAGGTACAACTAGGCAGCTGGGGATTGGAATCCGCACCACCGGTTGGCCTGAGCTTTCTGGGCCCCACTGCTGCGAATTGCAGTCTGCAGCCACCTCAGAAAATGGCATTTTCATAGAAGCGCCATCTTCTGGCGCTGTATCCAACTCTTCCAGCACCTGCCTGCTATACCTGGCTAGCATACAAAAATATGGCGAAGCTCACGTCCTTTTTTTGTAGTTTTTTGGCAAAAAAAATAAAAAATGCTTCCCTGGATTTTCCATTGCCAGTGAAGGTAACACCAAGCAGTGGGGGTTAGCAGCCAGTAGCTGCTTGGATTACCCTTAGCTAGCAATACAAAAAATGCAGCGGGAGCCCATATATATTTTTTTTAATTATTTATTTAAATAACTAAAAATAAAATGGGCTTCCCTGTATTTTGATTGCTGGACATCACAGTGCTGTAAAAATAAATCTTTAAAAAAATGACGTAGCGCTCCGCGGTATTTTTGATTCTCAGCGCAGATAAAACAGACAGCTATGGGTTGCCACCCCCATCTGCCTGCCGTTACCTTGGTTGTCAATCAAAATACAGGGAAGCCCATTAATTTTTTCTATTTAAAAAATAGTTAAAAAAAAAAATTACGTTGGGTCCCCCCATTTTTGATAGCCAGCTAGGGTAAAGCAGACGGCTGTAGCCTGAAAACCACAGCTGGCAGCTTTACCGTGGTTGGGGATCCAATGTGGAGGTCCCCTCAGGCTCTTTTTTATAATTATTTTATAAATATTAATAATTACACAATAAAAGTAGGGTCCCCCCCAAATTGGATCACCAGCCAAGGTAAAGCGGACAGCTGTGGTCTGGTATTCTCAGGGTGGGAAGGTCCATAGTTATTGGGCCTTCACAGCCTAAAAATAGCAGGCCGCAGGCACCCCAGACGTGGCGCATCCACTAGATGCGCCAATCCTGGCGCTTCACCCCAGCTCATCCCGTGCCCTGGTGCAGTGGCAAACGGGGTAATAAATCGGGTTGATACTAGCTGTAAAGTCACCTGAGATCAAGCCCAGCAGTTTGTGATGTCATGGCGTCTATTAGATACCCAACATCATAAACTGTCAGTACTAACAAAAACAAAAAATCGACAAAAGAAATTTATTTGAAAAAACAGTCCCCAAAACATTTCCTCTTTCACCAATTTATTGTAAGAAAAAAAATAAAGGGGTCCCACGACGACTCTGGACCGTCTAGAATATGGGGGGGAGACACTCAGGGAACGTATCCCCCATTTTCTAGGAGTGCGGACCCTTCATGTGAGGAGTGTGGGTGCAATGAATCTGCACTCACTCTCCCCGGGTCCACAGCAGCAGAGTCCATGTCATAATGGTTGCTACCAAAGCTGCAATGCCCTGCTCATGAGGTAAGGGCATGCCTAATCAGGAGAACTACTGTAGAGGAAGCTCTGCTCACTGGTATATAGGTGCTCAGAGGTAATAATAGATAAAATTAGTGAGTAACCTCGGCACTCTAAATCTCCCAGACTAAGTCAGTAAGTCCCAATGGATAGTAATGCAAAATCACTCTTTATTGGTCCGTATTAAGAACATTTTTTTTTTCATAAGCATATATGTTTTTGTCCAAAACAAGTTACAAATGACGTTTCGGCCTGAGCCTTCGTCAGATTGGACTTATCTGCATGTAATCATGAAAAATGACAATAATCAGTATCACATAAGAGTGAGAGAACAATAACATAAACTCGAACAATGTAGAGGTACAATTGGGATGCAGCAAAAAAATTGCAACACAGCAAGAAATGAAACACATGATACAAATGTCATAATACAGTACAAGGACAATATAGTAATGACAAATATGGGGTCAGAGTAGGCTTAGACAGCTCTGGTACGAAAGAGATGTCAATCATAAAGTAACATGTGCAGTAGGTGTAGAGCTACAGTATGCATGGCAGAGCTAATGGGTAGACTGACCATAGAAAAAGAACGGTGAAAAAGTGGAGAAAAAGTGGAGAAAAAGTGGAGCATAAGAGGAGAAAAAGTGGAGAAAAAAGTGGAGAAAAAGTGGAGAACAAGTGGAGAAAAAGTGGAGAAAAAGTGGAGCATAAGAGGAGAAAAAGTGGAGAAAAAAGTGGAGAAAAAGTGGAGAAAAAGTGGAGCATAAGAGGAGAAAAAGTGGAGAAAAAAGTGGAGAAAAAGTGGAGAAAAAGTGGAGCATAAGAGGAGAAAAAGTGGAGAAAAAGTGGAGAAAAAGTGGAGCATAAGAGGAGAAAAAGTGGAGAAAAAAGTGGAGAAAAAGTGGAGAAAAAGTGGAGCATAAGAGGAGAAAAAGTGGAGATTAAGAGGAGAAAAAGTGGAGAAAAAGTGGAGCATAAGAGGAGAAAAAGTGGAGAAAAAGTGGAGCATAAGAGGAGAAAAAGTGGAGAAAAAGTGGAGAAAAAGTGGAGCATAAGAGGAGAAAAAGTGGAGAAAAAAGTGGAGAAAAAGTGGAGAAAAAGTGGAGCATAAGAGGAGAAAAAGTGGAGAAAAAGTGGAGCATAAGAGGAGAAAAAGTGGAGAAAAAGTGGAGCATAAGAGGAGAAAAAGTGGAGAAAAAGTGGAGCATAAGAGGAGAAAAAGTGGAGAAAAAGTGGAGAAAAAAGTGGAGAAAAAAGTGGAGAAAAAGTGGAGCATAAGAGGAGAAAAAGTGGAGAAAAAAGTGGAGAAAAAGTGGAGAAAAAGTGGAGCATAAGAGGAGAAAAAGTGGAGAAAAAAGTGGAGAAAAAGTGGAGAAAAAGTGGAGCATAAGAGGAGAAAAAGTGGAGAAAAAGTGGAGAAAAAGTGGAGCATAAGAGGAGAAAAAGTGGAGAAAAAAGTGGAGAAAAAGTGGAGAAAAAGTGGAGAAAAAGTGGAGCATAAGAGGAGAAAAAGTGGAGATTAAGAGGAGAAAAAGTGGAGAAAAAGTGGAGCATAAGAGGAGAAAAAGTGGAGAAAAAGTGGAGCATAAGAGGAGAAAAAGTGGAGAAAAAGTGGAGAAAAAGTGGAGATTAAGAGGAGAAAAAGTGGAGAAAAAGTGGAGCATAAGAGAAGAAAAAGTGGAGAAAAAAGTGGAGAAAAAGTGGAGAAAAAGTGGAGAAAAAGTGGAGCATAAGAGGAGAAAAAGTGGAGAAAAAAGTGGAGAAAAAGTGGAGAAAAAGTGGAGCATAAGAGGAGAAAAAGTGGAGAAAAAGTGGAGAAAAAGTGGAGCATAAGAGGAGAAAAAGTGGAGAAAAAAGTGGAGAAAAAGTGGAGAAAAAGTGGAGCATAAGAGGAGAAAAAGTGGAGATTAAGAGGAGAAAAAGTGGAGAAAAAGTGGAGCATAAGAGGAGAAAAAGTGGAGAAAAAGTGGAGCATAAGAGGAGAAAAAGTGGAGAAAAAGTGGAGAAAAAGTGGAGCATAAGAGGAGAAAAAGTGGAGAAAAAAGTGGAGAAAAAGTGGAGAAAAAGTGGAGCATAAGAGGAGAAAAAGTGGAGAAAAAGTGGAGCATAAGAGGAGAAAAAGTGGAGAAAAAGTGGAGCATAAGAGGAGAAAAAGTGGAGAAAAAGTGGAGCATAAGAGGAGAAAAAGTGGAGAAAAAGTGGAGAAAAAAGTGGAGAAAAAAGTGGAGAAAAAGTGGAGCATAAGAGGAGAAAAAGTGGAGAAAAAAGTGGAGAAAAAGTGGAGAAAAAGTGGAGCATAAGAGGAGAAAAAGTGGAGAAAAAAGTGGAGAAAAAGTGGAGAAAAAGTGGAGCATAAGAGGAGAAAAAGTGGAGAAAAAGTGGAGAAAAAGTGGAGCATAAGAGGAGAAAAAGTGGAGAAAAAAGTGGAGAAAAAGTGGAGAAAAAGTGGAGAAAAAGTGGAGCATAAGAGGAGAAAAAGTGGAGATTAAGAGGAGAAAAAGTGGAGAAAAAGTGGAGCATAAGAGGAGAAAAAGTGGAGAAAAAGTGGAGCATAAGAGGAGAAAAAGTGGAGAAAAAGTGGAGAAAAAGTGGAGATTAAGAGGAGAAAAAGTGGAGAAAAAGTGGAGCATAAGAGAAGAAAAAGTGGAGAAAAAAGTGGAGAAAAAGTGGAGAAAAAGTGGAGAAAAAGTGGAGCATAAGAGGAGAAAAAGTGGAGAAAAAGTGGAGCATAAGAGGAGAAAAAGTGGAGAAAAAGTGGAGCATAAGAGGAGAAAAAGTGGAGAAAAAAGTGGAGAAAAAGTGGAGAAAAAGTGGAGCATAAGAGGAGAAAAAGTGGAGAAAAAGTGGAGAAAAAGTGGAGAAAAAGTGGAGAAAAAGTGGAGCATAAGAGGAGAAAAAGTGGAGATTAAGAGGAGAAAAAGTGGAGAAAAAGTGGAGCATAAGAGGAGAAAAAGTGGAGAAAAAGTGGAGCATAAGAGGAGAAAAAGAGGAGAAAAAGTGGAGAAAAAGTGGAGCATAAGAGGAGAAAAAGTGGAGAAAAAGTGGAGAAAAAGTGGAGAAAAAGTGGAGCATAAGAGGAGAAAAAGTGGAGAAAAAAGTGGAGAAAAAGTGGAGAAAAAGTGGAGCATAAGAGGAGAAAAAGTGGAGATTAAGAGGAGAAAAAGTGGAGCATAAGAGGAGAAAAAGTGGAGAAAAAGTGGAGCATAAGAGGAGAAAAAGTGGAGAAAAAGTGGAGAAAAAGTGGAGCATAAGAGGAGAAAAAGTGGAGAAAAAAGTGGAGAAAAAGTGGAGAAAAAGTGGAGAAAAAGTGGAGATTAAGAGGAGAAAAAGTGGAGAAAAAGTGGAGCATAAGAGGAGAAAAAGTGGAGAAAAAGTGGAGCATAAGAGGAGAAAAAGTGGAGAAAAAGTGGAGAAAAAAGTGGAGAAAAAAGTGGAGAAAAAGTGGAGCATAAGAGGAGAAAAAGTGGAGAAAAAGTGGAGAAAAAGTGGAGCATAAGAGGAGAAAAAGTGGAGAAAAAGTGGAGAAAAAGTGGAGAAAAAGTGGAGCATAAGAGGAGAAAAAGTGGAGAAAAAAGTGGAGAAAAAGTGGAGAAAAAGTGGAGAAAAAGTGGAGAAAAAAATGGAGAAAAAGTGGAGAAAAAGTGGAGAAAAAGTGGAGAATAAGAGGAGAAAAAGTGGAGAAAAAGTGGAGAATAAGAGGAGAAAAAGTGGAGAATAAGTGGAGAAAAAAATGGAGAAAAAGTGGAGAAAAAAATGGAGAAAAAGTGGAACACCCTTTGGTACCTTTCATGTGGCACTAAGGGATGCTTAGCTTTGTATTTAGCCAAAAAAATGAAAAAAAAATGACGTAGGGTTCCCCCTAGTTTTGTAGCCAGCTAGGGTAAAGCAGACGGCTGCAGCCTGCAGACCACAGCTGGCAACCTCACCTTGGCTGGTAATCCAAAACTGAGGGCACCCCACGCTGTTATTTTAAATTAAATAAATAATTAAAAAAAAAAACACGTAGGGGTCCCCCAAAATTGGATCACCAGCCAAGGTAAAGCAGACAGCTGGGGCCTGATATTCTCAGACTAGGGAGGTCCATGGTTATTGGAATCTCCCCAGCCTAAAAATAGCAGGCCGCAGCCGCCCCAGAAGTGGCGCATCCATTAGATGCGCCAATCCTGGTGCTTCGCCCCAGCTCATCCCGCGCCCTGGTGCGGTGGCAAACGGGGTAATATATGGGGTTAATACCAGATGTGTAATGTCACCTGGCATCAAGCCCTGGGGTTGGTGAGGTCAGGCGTCTATCAGATACCCGACATCACCAACCCAGTCAGTAATAAACAAAAATAGACGACAAACACATTTTTATTTGAAAAAACACTCCCCAAAACATTCCCTCTTTAACCAATTTATTAGAATGAAAAACAAATCCAGGTCTGGTGTAATCCAAGGGGTTGCCATGACGATCCACACTGTCCCAGTCAATGAAGAGCAGGATGTTCCCCATTGGCTGGGAGAGCAATGCAGTGACCTGAGCTAACATCAATGGGTCAGCCCAGGTCACTGCAGGGCATGACAAGTGCTGCTGTCAGCGAGGTACATTACCTGCGCTGATCTCCAGCACTGCCGACAGCCCCTGTCACTGAGGTCAATGACCGGCGCCTTCACATCAAGTATCGCGAGAGGTCCGTGACGTCTCGGGTGGGAAGCGAGAGGTGATGTGACAAGCGGCGGCCATGGAGGACAGTGACAGCGCTGAGGTCTGGATGGCGGGACTTCACCACCGCAGGTAAGCCGAGCGGGGGGGGGGAGGGGGGGTGCGTGTGTGAGAGTGTGTGTGTGTGTGTGTGTATATGTATGTATACATGCCGCGGGCAGGAGGGGGCGGAGCGAGCTGAGCGGGAAGTGTGGGCTTCCTGCACGTAACTAAGATAAACATCGGGTTACTAACCAAGCGCTTTGCTTGGATACCCGATGTTTATCTTGGTTACCAGCTTCTGGCAGGCTGCCAGCGATGGCTCCTGCACACTGCAGCTGTAAAAAGCCCTGCTTTTTGCTGCTAGAACCGTTCTCGAACGTTTCTAGAACTACCGAGCTTTTGCAAAAAGCTCGAGTTCTAGTTCGATCTAGAACATGCCCCAAAATCACTCGAGCCGCGAACTGGAGAACCACGAACCACGAACCGCGCTCAACTCTACTCTTCACCACTCCCAGTAAAGAGCCACAGACAGGCAGTTGGTGAACCAAGAAACATTTTATTGAACACAGATTCCACTCTTCTTTACACCTTTCAGCATCAAGTCACTTTGGTTTACAGGTTACGCTTCTTGCTGATGGTTTCCTCTTTCCCCGGTAACTTTCCCTCGCCTGCAGGGGACATGCGTTAACCCCCTAGTAGCTGTACTCTGAACCCTGTTTCACTGTAGGGCAGATCTAGCACACTCTACCGGCTCCGGATAAGTTCTCACCTCTCCACTTCTTTGCCGGGGAACTACTTCACTTGTTTTCTACGGGCGTTCCCATTTACCTTCACTTCTTTGTCAGGGCACTACCCTTCACCTGCAGGGGCCACTTGTTATCCCCCTGATAGCTGCACTGCACTGTAGTACACACTACCGGCTTTGGGACTAGTCTTGACTCTTCCACTTTTTCTGCCACTGCACCACTTCCACACTCTGCCCCGTCACCTCAGACTTCTTTCTCCAGTCACATCTCACTGCACACCAGACTCTGCATTCAGAACCCTTCCTTCGCTACCTAGGCTGCCCTGCCCCTTCTTCCCTGCCACTGTTACCAGGGGAACCACTGCTCTACACTGGCACCTAGTGGGGAAACAGTTTATGACAGGTAACATTTTACCATCAACATTTACAATTTGCCACCATACTACTGTGGCGTCTTCAGGGGGGGAAAAACCGCTCCTTCACTACCAGGGGTCCGACTACCCCTTACATTCCTCCCCTCTTTAACCTCAGCCTCCTGGCGAGGTTCGTACCTGCAAAACAACACATGTAGGAAAACACAATACTTAAAACACACAGACTGGCACACAAGTTTGGTGCCCGGAGTCCCTCCACGGAAGCTCCCGGTCTTAGTCGCACATCTGCCCGGAGGCCCTCCTCAGGCGCTCCTGGTCTTAGCTGACCTTCTGCCCGGAGGCTATTTCCAAGCGCTCCCGGTCTTTAGGTGGGTAGAAAACAACAGGACAACAAGATTCCTTCTTAACAGTCATGGAAGGAGTCCATGCACAGTTCTGCATTAAGCTCCTCCCGGGTTCAGTACTTTTAACGTTACTGTAACTGGAAACATTCACCAGCTTTCAACAGTACCCGTTTTCAACGGCAAACAAATCACTCTCTTCCGGACGATTACCTCCTCACTGCGGGGCCCGGCCATCATTTCTCTGGCTACAGTCTCAGCCAGGTGTCTCTCCTGCACTGGATCTACTTCAGGCAGTGGGGACTGTCTTTGGGTCGGGGGCGCCGGCTTCACGGGTTCCCAGATGAACCCCAACTCATCTACCTCTGGTTCTGGGATATCTTTCCAGTACGGGGCCTTAACTCCTGAAGGGGGCGGAGGGCCTACCTTAACAGACATGGGCGCCTCCGGAATCTGTACGGATGCTCCTGGTGGCCCGCTCCCCAGAGTCAGCCGGGACTTTTAGGTGGCCCGGACTTCCTTCGTCGTTTCCCCAGTAACGGCATCCCATGAGGTAAACCACGTGACCTTCGCTGGTTTCTCCGAGACTCCAGTCACGGCCGGTATCATGCTTGCCGGCGACGTGATGGTGGGTAACTCTCCCACCGAGCTCTCCATCGGACGTTCTCTTCTGCGTCCTACGGGCACCAGCGCGCCCGCTATGGCTTGCTTGTCTGTCCTGGCCTCCATTCTGTTTAGCGCAGGTAACTGGAACTGTTGCTTCTGCTGCTGGGATTGCAATGGCGCCGGGGAGGGTGGAGGCGGTTCTTCTTTTCCCGCTTTTGCACACACTCCGCCCCCGGCTTCACCCACCAGGTCTGCATAGCGTTGGCGACGCCTTTTCTTTCTTGCGGCGCCGCCTATGTCTCTAGACCTCTGCAGCTTCTTGGGGCAGGTACCTCCCCTCTTTGGGCGGTGCACTCCGAGCTTCTTCCTCCCAGCCCAGCGCTTTTCGTTTGGCGCCAACTTTTCGCGCCTCTGCTGAGTCCATGAGGACGGCTGCCATCTTGCCGCCCTCTTGTGGCCTGTTCAGCACGTCAGGCACCACTTGATCTTCCTCACAATCTCTGGTCGGGGTTCTTGCATGCAGGCTTCATCCTGCCGACTACGCCAGTTTGTAACGGGGGCAGGGGGCGCCTCAGGGGGTGTAGTCGCGGTCTTCCGCCCAGGGGGCAGCAGGCTGACCCCCGGCCCGGCCGTCACTGTTAAAACAGAGGTGTTGTTTGTGGGGCAGAGTGTAAGTGGCAGGGACACTTCCATGTGGGCAATTTGCTTCTCGGTGACACCTTTTCCTCTCAGCTCACAGGCCTCTTCACCACTCCCAGTAAAGAGCCACAGACAGGCAGTTGGTGAACCAAGAAACATTTTATTGAACACAGATTCCACTCTTCTTTACACCTTTCAGCATCAAGTCACTTTGGTTTACAGGTTACGCTTCTTGCTGACGGTTTCCTCTTTCCCCGGTAACTTTCCCTCGCCTGCAGGGGACATGCGTTAACCCCCTAGTAGCTGTACTCTGAACCCTGTTTCACTGTAGGGCAGATCTAGCACACTCTACCGGCTTCGGATAAGTTCTCACCTCTCCACTTCTTTGCCGGGGAACTACTTCACTTGTTTTCTACGGGCGTTCCCATTTACCTTCACATCTTTGTCAGGGCACTACCCTTCGCCTGCAGGGGCCACTTGTTATCCCCCTGATAGCTGCACTGCACCGTAGTACACACTACCGGCTTTGGGACTAGTCTTGACTCTTCCACTTCTTCTGCCACTGCACCACTTCCACACTCTGCCCCGTCACCTCAGACTTCTTTCTCCAGTCACATCTCACTGCACACTGGACTCTGCATTCAGAACCCTTCCTTCGCCACCTAGGCTGCCCTGCCCCTTCTTCCCTGCCACTGTTACCAGGGGAACCACTGCTCTACACTGGCACCTAGTGGGGAAACAGTTTATGACAGGTAACATTTTACCATCAACATTTAGAATTTGCCACCATACTACTGTGGCGTCTTCAGGGGGGGAAAAAACGCTCCTTCACTACCAGGGTTCTACCCCTTACATTTCCAATATATGTTGTAAGCCACTCTGAGTCTTTGGAGAGGGGCGGCATACAAGTTTGACAAATAATAATAAATAAGGAGAAGGCATCACCTCCATGACAGTATCCCTTTAAGAAATTGGAGGTTTTAAAATTTCAAACAAGCATTGGTCACTTTACCTTAACATATGGAGCCAAAAACATTGTTTTGATTTTGCAAAGTCTCCTCTGTGTACAAAAGAAGTTTCCATATTATTGTATAATTTTAGAAGTGTATCGAACATGATAAATGTTTAAAACCCCATTAGTACGGACGATGATGAATATTTTACATTTGGTAACACAGAACTTTACAGAATCAACTTTTTCTTATCACAAAGTGACAAAAAGAAGCCGCTTCCTAACATGTTATGAGAAGCCTCAGCCTATGTCCATGTGCAGGGGGCCTCGACCGAACATCCAGCGATATTTGGAATCAATGTGCAACTATTAATTTGCGCAGAACTTCCTGTAATAATATTGAGACAGACTGTCTGCCTGTTTCTACATTATGACTTGCTCTGCAATCTGTATACAAACTAATGAGGTGTGTAATTCTGTAAACGTATTGATTGTGACCATTTGAAATGCTGGGATGCATTTAGATATTTTTGATACTTTTGTGTCTCTTTCAAATACATAATTGAATTAAAATAGGATTAAGCAACAATGTATCGATTTCAGATTTGAAAAGTCATGAACTGTTTCCATGAGGCAAGAGAGAAGCAGAGGAAGGAAAAAAAAAAATAATTGAGGGGTTACAACTGGGTGACTTTTTAAATTTGCACTTTTTTGCTTTCCTCCCCTCTTTCTAAGAGCTATATTTTTTTTATTTTTTCCGGTCACATAGCCATAGCTTGTTTTTGTTTGTGGGTTAATCTAATATATAAAGCTCAGTGTGTGTGTGTGTGTGTGTGTGTGTGTGTGTGTGTTCGCTAAAGGAATTCACACTGTCGCATTTACAATCACAAAATTTTGCACAGACGCCTCATGTGACTCAGGAAACGTCATAGACTATGTTTTGACGGGAAAATTTAACGCTGCGTTTTACAGTTACTCTCCAAAATCCTGCCTCCATTAAACTGAATGGAGGTGGGAGCTACAGGCTATTAATAGCAACTGTCAGTGGTTGCTATAGGAACAAAATAAACTGTTAGTATAAGAAGCTTATGTGTGAGGTAATAAGATGTTAGTGGGGAGATGGATAGAGACAGACAGAGACACAGACAGAGACAGATGTGGAAAGAGACAGACAGAGACAGCCCGAGCAAAGAGACAGCCCGGGCAAAGAGACAGCCCGGGCAAAGAGACAGCCCGGGCAAAGAGACAGCCAGGGCAAAGAGACAGCCGGGCAAAGAGACAGCCGGGCAAAGAGACAGCCGGGGAAAGAGACAGCCGGGGAAAGAGACAGACAGACACTCACATAGAGACAGACACAGAGATAGAGACAGACAGACACAGAAATGGAGACAGATAGACTGATACAAATACAGACAGAGAGATAGGAACAGACAGACAGAGACAGACACAGACAGACAAGGAAAGAGACAGACAGAGAGACAGATAGACAGCGACACACAGACAGAGACTGGGAGAGAGACAGAGTTACTATCCCGTTACTAATAATAATAATAATAATAATAATAATAATACGGGATGAGTTGTACTTTTGAATGACACCATTTATTTTGTCATGTGATCCCTTGGAAAGCAAGAAACGAATTCCAAGTGCGTTGAAATTGCAAAAAAAAGTGCAATTCCACAATGATTTTTGGGGATTTTTATTTGCTATGGTCACTCTACTATAAAACTCACGGAAATATGATTCTCCTGAGTGGTTACGAATACACAGATACCAAACAAGTATACTGTATAATTTTTACGTGGTGGAAAAAAAATTGATTTTTTTTCGGGATCTGGTTCTATATGACAGTTTATTTTTTGTGCCCTGAGCTGACTTTTTTTACTGATACTATTTTTGGGTAGATGCGATGTTTTGATTGATTGCAATTTTTCTGTGGACAAAAAAAACATAATTTTGACATTTTGTTATTTTTTTTTAAGTTACGCTATTTACTGATTAGATTAATTTATTTTATATTTATATATAGATTGGACGTTTACAAATTCAGCAATACCAATATGTGTATTTTTTATTTTTTAAAATTGTTTTATTGTTAATGGGGCAACAGGGGGGTGATTTAAAAATTTATGTTGTATTTTTTTGTATTTTTATAAAAAAAATTAAAAACTTTTTACTGTATTTAATAGTTCTTAAAGTTGCGATCATCTGATCGCTTGTGCTGTAGACAACAGTGCATTAGTGCTGCTATATATTGCAAAATTCGCACTCTCAAATACCAGTTAAACGCTGGCTTTCATAGGAGTAACATAATGAGAGGCATGGGAGTCTTCAGCATCAATGACAGGGAAGCGGCATATGACCTAGAAGGGTCCTCTTTATCCTGTAGAGTGTAAACTCTTATGGTCAGAAAGGCTCTCAATCTCTATCTCCTGTAGAGTGTAAATTCTCTCTCTCTCTTCTGGAAAGTGTAAGCTCTAATGGTCAGCAGGGTCCCCTTCTCTTCTGTAGAGTGTAAACTTTTATGGTAAGTAGGGTCCTCTCTCTCCTGTGGAGTGTAAGCCCTAATGGTCAGTGGTGTCCTCTCTCTCTCCTGTACAGTGTAATCTCTTATGGTCAGTGGGGTCTGCACTTTCTCCTCTGTAGACTGTAACCTCTTATGGTGAGCAAGGTCCTCTCTCTCCTGTAGATTGTAAGCTCTTATAGTCAGCATGGTCATCTTTGTCTCTTCTGTAGATTGTAAGCTCTTATGGTAAGTGGGGTCCCCTCTCTCTTCTGTAGAGCGTAAGCTCTTATGGTTCACAGGGCCCTCCCTCTCTACCTGTGTGGCGAGTAAAGCCTCAGGGGCACCACATAAGCTCTTATGGTCAGCGGGGTCATCCCTCTCTTTCCTGTAGAGTGTAAGCTCTTATGATCAGCAGGGCCCTCTTTCTCCTGTAAAGTGTAACTGTGGCTCCCCAGTGGTCATGGGAGCCACAGTGGCATCGTTCTCCTCACCGGGGGGGGGGGCAACGCTATGCCTGGAAGCAGTGGGGAAATCTCCATGTCAGGTACTGTACCACCCTGAGAGGAGCCTGGCCGCTTCCTCCGCTTGCTCGGGCCGAGCCGCTCGAGGTCCGGGCTTGGGTTGTCGGTCGCACGAGCGCCTCCGGACCGGGGGCCACGTCGCTCTGTTAGAAGGGAGAGGTAGCG
This sequence comes from Anomaloglossus baeobatrachus, assembly GCF_048569485.1. Classification (NCBI taxonomy): domain Eukaryota; kingdom Metazoa; phylum Chordata; class Amphibia; order Anura; family Aromobatidae; genus Anomaloglossus; species Anomaloglossus baeobatrachus. Next base: position 558,881,676 of record NC_134358.1, on the reverse strand, counting down.
GGGTGCTGGTGTGGGACGAGGTGCGCAGCCGTGGAGGGCCGCGCTGTCGTCCAACGGGTCGTGACGCCACCCACGGGTCGTGGTGACGGGATGCACCACCGCTGTGGCTGGAGTGAAGGCGGGCTCGTCCGGGATCGGTGTTGCGGCCGCAGCCTAGATGTTAGCCCCTCCGTGGGTAGGGGCGGTGTGTCCCGGGGCCCGGTGCGGTTGGGGACTTGGAGCGCTGATGTTGTTGTCGGGGTGCAGGGTGCCGTGCCGCGGTGTAGTGTCGTGCCCGGATGGCACTGGTGTACTCACGATTGATTCACACTCTGAGTCACTGGTAAACCAAAGTTCGGATGTGGTCGGTTCCCGCGGCCGGCTGCAGGTGTCCCCTGTGGGGTTGATGGTGGCCCCTTTTCCCGTGCACCTCTGAATGTTGTGTTTCGGCTCCCCTGCCTGAGCAGTGGTAGCCTGCTCCCCGGCGTTGCCCGCAGGCGCTGGTTCGTCGGGTGTTTGGCCCTTGGCGGTGGCGCTCACCCAGTCTCGGTGGGCTTTTGCCTTCTTTCGGGACTTTGGGTGTGGATGAATCCGTGAGGTCCAGCCAGCAATCAGTCAATTTGCCTATACTCAGTTGCTTCTAAGCTAGGACGGGGTCTAAGTACCCGGTTTCTGGTGTTTTGGTACATGGTTGACTCCCCGGTTCAGGACCGGCGGGCTCCAACCCAGGCCCGGTCCGTACGGTTCCGCCGGTTGCTGTACCAGTACTCCTGCAGACGGCCACCACCGTCTGCCTGCCTGACGTTTACAAGGGGCCCAGGCTCCTACCCGGGTCCCTGACAGCTGCTCCACTACCACTCACTGTCAACTCAAAACTTTTCTGTTTGAACTTACTGCCCCAGGACAGTAGTCTCCTCGGTGGGCGTGCCTTTCCGCCTGACTCCGCCCACCTGGTGTGCTCTACTAGCCCTGAGGGAGGCATCAGGTCTCCCTTTCGGGTGACATGTGTGTGACCTCACAGGGGGTGGGGGGGTGTGTGTATGTGGTTTATGTAATTACCTGTGACCCCTGGGGTCCAGGACGTCACAGTACCATCACACACAATCCTTCCTAACTCAGGCCAGAAGGGGGAGCTCAAGTCCTGTTTGGGGCAAGCTTCCCTGTTTATTCCGGGCTGAGGAGGGTTTAAAGAGAGAAACAGGAAGAGAGACCTCAGAACTCCAGGAGCAGTAAAAGAGAACGGTAGCTGTTAGAGAGCTGTCTGCAAGCTTTCCAGGACCGAGCACTGAATCAGGATACGGGGTCCTCGACTGTCAGGTACTAACAGCCCAGCAATAAACCCAGAGGGCAGGAGATTCCACATCACCTGGTCCATCATAGACTCCCAATGCAAAGCAGCACAATAACCCCTTGCCCTGTGGGTGCTATTTAAGCTCTTATGGTCAGTGGGGGTCCTCTCTCTCTCCTGTAGAGTGTACGCTTTTATGGTCAGTGGGGTCCTTTCTCTCCTGTAGAGTGTAAGCTCTTTTGGTCAGCGGGGTCCTCTCTCTCCTGTAGAGTGTAAGCTCTTATGGGCAGTGGGGTCCTCTCTCTCGTGTATAGTGTAAGCTGTTATGGTCAGTGGGGTCCTCTCTCTCCTGTAAAGTGTAAGCTTTTATGGTCAGTGGGGTAATCTATCTCCTGTAAAGTGTTAGCTCTTTTGGTCAGTGGGGTCCTCTCTCTCCTGTAGAGTGTACGCTCTTATGGTCAGTGGGGTCCTCTCTCTTCTGTAGAGTGTAACCTCTCATTGGTCATTGGGGTCCTCTCTCTCCTGTAGAGTGTAAGCTCTTATGGTCAGTGGGGTCCTCTCTCTCCTCTAGAGTATAAGCTCTTATGTTCAGCAAGGTCCGCTCTTTCTCTCCTTTAGAGTGTAAGCTCATTTATTTTCAGAGCAGATATAAGCGTTGAGATTTGTGCAAATTTAACTGAATTAATTTGGAAAGAAAATTCTGAGAGTTTGATCTTCTAAAGATCCACTTAAAGGAAATCTGTCACCAGGTTTTTGCCACCTAGTCTGAGAGCAGCATGATGAAGGAAAAGAGGCCCTGATTCCAGTGATGTGTCACTTTCTGGGCTTTGTAGTGTAGCTTTTATAAAATCATTGTTTAATTAGTAGGAAATTTCCATTAGAGGACTACTTGATGTGCTGCTCTACATTTAAATAATGCTAGATCCGCAGCAGAGAAAACAGAGATGTCAGCAAAATGACAGTAAAACTAAACAATCACTGATCTCGGGGAGACCAGCCAGAGAAAACAGCCAGCGACGGCGCTCAACACAGTGAAATCCTAGGTGCATTACCCCCTGGGAAGTATGCAAATCAAAAAGGTCCATGGAGCCTCTGTTAGGAGTCTCGACACGGAAACTAGCCAGATATCCCTCCTGGCCAGAATCCTACTCCACACTGATGAGGGGCAATACCCCAAAACAGCTGTCTATAGATGGATACCTGGCCTTGGTATTTCCCTTCTCATATCTTTAAACTCGTCAAGAGCTGGATATTGCCTAAAAGGGCCACTTAATACGGTGGTTATTGTGGTCTCCTAAAAAAGATCCACTCCTTGGCTAGATCCTTCCCAGAGGAATATCTGGCTAGTTTCCATGTCGAGACTCCTAAAAGAGGCTCCATGGACCTTTTTGAATTGCATACTTCCCAGGGGGCAATGCACCTAGGATTTCACTGTGTTGAGCGCCCTCGCTAGCTGCCGGCAGTGTTTTCTCTGGCTAGTCTCCCCGAGATCAGTGATTGTTTAGTTTTGTAGGTCCACTAGGTATTGCTCTCACCTGGCCAGAATCCTACTCCACACTGATGAGGGGCAATACCCCGAAACAGCTGTCTGTGGATGGATACCTGGCCTTGGTATTTTCCTTGTCATATCTTTAAACTCGTCAAAAGTTGGATATTGACTAAAAGGGCCACTTAATATGGTGGTTATGGTGGTCTCCTAAAACGAGCTACTCCTTAGCTAGGTCCTTCCCGGAGGGATATCTGGCTAGTTTCCATGTCGAGACTCCTAACAGAGGCCCCATGGACGTTTTTGATTTGCATCAAAATGACAGTAGGCAGCTCAATAAGTGATACAACATTGGAATCAGAGTCTCTGTCTCTACAATATGCTTCTCTCAGATAAGGGAGCAAAAATCTGGTGACAGAGTCCCTTTAAGTAATAAGTTAAGTTGAATTCTGTAGACTAGTTATGAGTTCAGTAGTTATGTGCATAAAAGACAGAAAATCCTACCCCATCACTTTATGCAATGTAAGATTTTGATTAATAACTTACACTGTATTAGCTGTTTTGTCTATATGCAAAAAATGAAAAGATGAATACTGTGCAGATATATACTGTACTATGCAAAATCTTTAGGCAGGTGTGGAAAAATGCTGCAAAGTTAGAATGCTTTCAAAAACAGAATCTGTCAGCAGGTGTTTTCTATGTAAGTTGAAAGCAGCATGACATAGGGGCGGAAGCCCTGAATCCAGCAATGTGTCACTTAGTGGGCTCCTTGGTGCAGTTTGGATAGAAGTCCTCAGAATTCTGAGCCGTTTATAACCCCACACCAAACAATGAAAAACAACCACCCTAAGGTGTAAACCAGGAAACAAGGAAAAAACTGAGGTTATCTGCAGAAGTTTTGCTCAGGGATGCAGGGAAGGACAAAGCTCCAGGCCAGGAACAGAGACTGAGAAAATACAATTACAACCAGCGCCCGCAGGGCACAAAGTGCTCTCCTATATAGACCAGACTTGTCTACAATAGAACTTCCCCAATTCCCAATTAAGTCACAGGCTCAGATTCAGCTCCACTACCAGTCCTGCCCACCAGAGGGAGCTTCAGAGCAGCACCCACACAGATGACGTTCAAAACAGTACACCACCTTGAGGAGGGGTAACCAAACCCTCACCAGAACCATCGAATCTATCAGGATAGGCATGGTGGAAGGCACAAACCAATCTGTCAGCGTGAATGTCAGAGGCAAAGACCCAAGAATTGTCCTCCTGACCATAACCCTTCCACTTAAGATACTGGAAATTTCGCCTATCAAAACGAATTACTGGCTCCACATGTTTCTTCAATATGAGTAATGAAAAACATTGTGAATTCTGAACGACTCAGGAAGAGCCAAATGAAAAAATACGGGATTAAGAATATCCGAAATCATATAGGGCCCAATAAATCTAGGCTTAAATTTAGGTGAGGAAACTCTCATAGGAACATTCCTGGAGGATAACCAAACCATGTCCCCCACTTTAAACCGGGGACCAGTTGTCTTACGTTGGTTGGCAAAACTTTGAGCATTATCCTGGGACTGAAACAACCCACTAGAATGTGCACAACCAGGCTTGGATCTGGAACAAATCCTACAAAACTGCACGAAACTCCTGACATCGCGAGACAAGGAAGGCCACCAAAAAGATCCACTCACAAGATCCCTGGTACCAAAAATCCCAGGATGACCAGTCAATACAGAACAATGAATCTCGGACAGAACTCTAGTGCTCCATTGATCAGGAACATAAAGCTTCCCCACAGGACATCTCTCAGGCTTGTCTCCCTGAAATCTCTCAAGTGCCAACCTTAAATCAGGCGAAATAGCGGATAGGACCACACTTTCATTCACGATGTTAGATGGCTCCACAATATCCAGAGAATCAGCAGAGAAACTCCTAGAGAGAGCATCGGCTTTAATATTCTTAGTGCCCGGAAGAAATGAGACCACAAAATTGAAACGTGTAAAAAAATAGAGCCAACCTAGTCTGCCTAGGATTCAGTCTCTTGGCAGATTCGAGATAGGTCAGATTCTTATGATCAGTGAGCGCTACAATTTGATGTCTCGCCCCAGATACAAAGCAAAACAAGGAAAAACAACACCCTAAGGTGTAAACCAGGAAGCAAGGCAATAACTGAAAACTTATCTGCAGAAGTCTTGCTCAGGGATATAGGGGAGGACAAAGCTCCAGGCCAGGAACAGAGACTGAGAAAATACTATTATAACCGGTGCCCCGCAGGGCACAAAGTGCTCTCCTATATAGACCAGACTTGTTTGCAATAGGACTTCCCCAATTCCCAATTAACACCGACACCTGTCTGAGTCACTGGCTCAGATTCAGCTCCACTACCATTCCTCGCCACCAGAGGGAGCTTCAGAACAGCACCCACACAGACGACATTCACAACATATGGCGGGTTCTGACAGGTATGGCAGGTACTAGAACACAGGTACAGGCTAGCATGCACAGGTAACTGACACATGGTACAGGAAACAGGGAACGGGACCTGACAAATAGCAAGCGTGTGTCTAGCAGTAAGACCACATTGCTCAGGCTTCTACCATAGGATTAGGATACCTTAAGTACCTAGTGCAGAGAGGCACCTCCAGCATAGGGCATGCTGGCCCTTTAAGAGCAGGTGGACACGCACAAGCTCTAATCGTGCTCCCAGGGGACCTGCTCCAGGAGCTGGCAGGAGGGACAATAACAGACACCCCCGCTGAGCAGCCGGAAGGGTGAGTGTGCTAGCATCCCTGCCAGGAGGAAAAAGTAGGACAGTGAGGTACAGTTACAGTACCCCCCCTCCTTATTGCGGTGGATGGCACGGGGCAGGCAGTGGTAGTAGTCATGGTTGCAGGGGTCAACCGGCCGCAGCGCAGCTGTCTGTTAACCTCTAGCCTCCCCGTTACTGCACCACACACAGGAGAACTCCGTAACTGTTCAGGCGACATTGCTTTCTCGCTCACAGCAAACAAAGTCCCGACACTGATTCTTCTCTCAAATGTGCAAACTTTATTTTCCTTTAACTTCTGAGTTACCTCAGTCCGCGCTTCGCCGGCATCGATACACTTCCCACAGGGGTTCCTTTCACTCTTTCTTCTCATACACAATTTAGCAGCAGTCCATAGCCCTGGCACCTGGGTTCTTTCTGACACCTCTAGGCCTCTCATTCCTTGACTATACTTCACACTGGCACTAACCAGTTCATTAAGTCCGTTGAGCCACTTCACCTCACTCACAGGGGACGCTAACACATAAGAAGGACCGCAACCGACATACTGCTAGATATACGATAAACAATATACTGCTAGACATGATCAGGTGGAGCCTTTGGTGTCAAAGCGTGCAAACGGGCATCCACTTACCACAAGTAGGTCAGGATTCAATCTTGTTGTTCCTGTGATTGGATCAGCTCTTTTTGCAGTCCTGCGAGCTGGGTGGTACTGAAGCTGGGACCTCAGGTAAACTGACCTGAGGTGAACTCCTTGAACTCAGTGATCTCACCTCAGGTGACGTTATTGAACTCAATGCCGGATTACATGACTAGGCTATTTGCACAGGTTCAGTATTTGGCTGCAGACATTTCTGCATCAAATCTCCATCTCCTGGCAAAAACGGCACTTAAAATGCATTTTGATGCTGTTCTGGTGAGTTGGGCTGTAGATTTGGTGCAGAAATGTCTGCAAACAAATGCTCAATGTGAAAAAAATGATGTGCGATCATTAATGCAGGAGAATTATACTTACTTATCAACTTTCCCATGACTGTCTTACTGCTGCCAATTCTGATAATTAAGCCTTATAAATACTCATTGATTCCCCCGCCCACCCTCTGTGCCGGCGTCTGTGATTGGTCGCCCTCACAGTAGCTGTCTGTGTCAAGAAGTTGAGTGTAAATATAAATAATTAGAAAAAATGGTGTAGAGTCCCCCATATTTTAATAAACAGCACAGAAAAAGCACACAGCTACAGGTTGCAGCCCCCAACTATGTGCGCTATCTTGGCTGTGTATCAAAATGCGAAGGACCCCATGTATTTTTAAAAATATTGTGGGATCCTCCCCCTTTTTGATACTCAGACAAGATAAAGCAGACAGTTGGTATTCTCAGGCTGGGAAGGCCCAAGATTATTGGGCCCTCCCCAACCTAAAAATAGCAGTCCACATCCACCCTAAAATTGATGCATCCATTAGATGCACCAATTCAGGCTCATCCCGACTATTTGACAATTCACAGCTGTTATTAACACCATATATTACCCCGATTGCCACTGCACCACGGTAATTGGGATGAGCCAGGTGAAGCGCATCTAATGGAATAGAATGGAATTGGCACATCTAACAGATAGGCCCATTCCGCGGAAGGTGGAGGCTGCTATTTTTAGGCTGGGGAGGGCCCAATAACCATAGGCTTCACCAGTCTGACAATACCAGCGTCCAGCTCTCCACTTTATCTTGGCTGAGTATCAAAATTGGGGGGGATGTCACAACTTTTTTTAATCCCTTGAATACATATATACATCCTAATAATCACATGGACAATCGCGACTGGGGACTCGCTTACTCAACAGCCGAGCCCCTCACATGCACCATCCTCACAGCCAGGGATGGTGCACGTGCCGTTCCTGTCTGTTTAACCCCCTAAATGCTGCAATCGATATCAATCGCAGCACTTAGAGGATTGGGAAAGGGATCGGCCTGTCATTAAGGTGTTTTTAGCCTGGGGGTGAAGGGGTTAAATTATTTATTTAAAATTAAAAAAAAAAAAACAATGCAGGGGGTCCTTGTATTTTGATACACAGCTTGGGCTGCAGCCTGTAGCTATTTGCCTTAGCGGCCCTGGTGTCATAATAATGGGGACCCTGCACCATTTTTTTCAATTATTTATTTATTTTTATAATCCACTCTGGGGACTCAGACAGCTAGTGAGAGGGCAACCAATCACAGATGCTGGCACAGGGGGTGGGCGGGGGAAGCAGGACTGCAACCAATCACAGACACTGTTACAGTGTGGATGGGTGAAGGAGGATTACAACCAATCACAGACACTGTTACAGTGTGGATGGGGGAAGGAGGATTACAACCAATCACAGACACTGTTACAGTGTGGATGGGGGAAGGAGGTTTACAACCAATCACAGACTCTTTTACAGAGGGTAGGTGAGGGAAGCAATGCATATTCATGAACTTTAATGATTGGATCAGGAAGTAGTGTGACAGGGAAACCCAGTAAGTATAATTCTCCTTCTTTAATGACCACATATCCTTTTTTTTTCACCGCACCTCCCAATCACAGTAATTCCAGTAGCAAATATGGCTACGGCATTACTGTGATTGGCAGGCAATCCCCGCATGTTTAGTGGCTGAAAATCAAGCATGCTGGGGAGGGAACTCGAAACTCAAGAGGCGAGGAGCAGAATACTTGACGCATAACATATTTTGTGAATACCATAGTGCCGAGAATATTCGCTCATGACTACTAACTATAACTTGCTAGGCAATGTTGACTAAGTAGATCAGCGATGGTCAACACATATTAAATATGGCCCTTAAAGGGGTCTCATAAGGATAATCCCTAATCATATGTCGTGTGGTGCATAGAGTTGAGCGCGGTTCGTGATTCTCCAGTTCGCGGTTCGAGTGATTTTTGGGGGGTGTTCTAGATCGAACTAGAACTCGAGCTTTTTGCTAAAAGCTCGATAGAACCGTTCTCGAACGTAACTCGAACTATCAGCAAAAAACCAAGCTAATTACTAGCTGGCTTTTCGCTGTAATAGTGTAAGTCGCTCTGTGACTCACACTATTATGAAATTTCAGCGTATAGTGTGCGGGGACAGCGTGTTCAGATCACTGCTGCTGTAATAATGGCGATCTCCATTTTTTTTTTTCTGTTCTTCCTTCCCTAAGCGCGCGTGTAGTGGGGCGGGCCAGCATGTCAGCCAATCCCAGACACACACACAGCTAAGTGGACTTTTTGCCAGACAAGCAAGGGTATGTGTCATAGGCTGTCCATGTCACATGTACCTGCATAAAAAAATGGGTATTTGCCTGTCTGAACGCCATTATCTGCCTTCTGCGTCTGGGTGTCAGTCACCGCTGGCGCAGCTCCTGTCGCCAATCCTGTTGTGTACGCTCTAGACACAGCACTATACAGAATAGGGATAGAAGTTTCTTTCAGCCCTTGTAAGGGCTAATTACAACAGGCTCAGAGCCATAGGTGACAGTCAGGTCCATGGAAACTGTTTTTAACAGCTACATATAACAGCGTCTGTGTAGCTAAGCTCAGGGACTTCCTTGCTGCATTTCACCATTAAGAGGGATAGAAAGTGAGGCTTCCTTTCCTCTACACTGACCCACAACCCGACCACTGTACCCTCCTGCCCTTTCTAGCAAAGCCGTTTTAATTGCAGAGTGCTGCCAGTTAGTGCCATCCTAAAAGTGGCTGTTGGAATTCATTAGTGTCCCACTGGTGCAAAGCTATTTGCAGCACCTCTGCATTGCACACTCAAGCTCATTGTTACTAAGCCATGATAATAGCAAACACTGAGGAAACTTAGTGGCATCCAAAACGTGGCTGTTGTACTTCATTTGTGCCTTACTGGTGCCAAGCTATTTCTAGCACCTCTGCATTACACCCTCCTGCTCTGTTTTTAATAAGCTATAATAGCAAAAAATGCTGCCAGTTAGTGGCATTCAAAAAGTGGCTGTTGTACTCCATTTGTGCCCCACTGGTGCCAAGCTATTTCTACCACCTCTGCATTACACCCTCCTGCACATTTTTGCAAAGCCATTTTAATTTAAAAGAGTGCTGCCAGTTAGTGGCATCCAAAAAGTGGCTGTTGTACTCCATTAGTGTCCCACTGGTGCCAAGCTATTTCCAGCACCTCTGCATTGCATCCTCAAACTCATTTTTAATAAGCCATTATAATAGCAAACACTGAGGAAACTTAGTGGCATCCAAAAAGTGGCTGTTGGACTTCATTAGTGTCCCACTGGTGCCAAGCTATTTCCAGCACCTCTGCATTGCACCCTCAAACTCATTGTTACTAAGCTATTAGAATAGCAAACTGTGCTGCCAGTTTAAGGGCCATAGTTGCATTGTCGGGGATAGTTATTGTTGTTTATTCTGCTGTCAATAAAGCTAGACCACCGCTGCAATCTACACCACCTCTCAATTTTTACTACCACATTTTAAGTGCCCAATCTTGTCGCTATCAAAAGGAGTGGCAAAATGACAAATGCTTGTGGAAAGGGGAACAGGCGTGTTGGAAAAGGAAAAAATGTTTGTGTCCGTGGGGAAGGTGGCAAAGCTCCATTAACATCTGCTGAAGATAGGCCATCTACCAGCAAAAGTAAGATGTCTACTACTTTCCGTGGACAATCCGATGTGCTACCTTTTTTACGGACACGAAGAACTGGAACAAAGGTAGATGATGCCCAAAAAAAGAAAATGCTTGAATGGATCTCAAGTGGTCCAACAAGGGCCCTCTCCACCACCTCAACTACCGCATCCAAAAAACACCAGTCCTCTGAGTTGCCATCCCAATCACACTTGCTTTCTCCCAGCTCTCAAGTCTCCATCAGCCCTGCACAGTATGGTGGAACAGAGATGGCTAAGTCTGCAGAGCTGTTCAGTCACACTTTAGCCTGGGAATCAGAGGTCTGCTCCCAAGCTACAGTGAGTACAGACCAGGAAATGGTCTGCAGTGATGCCCAGAACCTTTGTGACTCAGATTCAGGCCGTGAGGAACAACTGTTGTGAATGTTAGTTATGTTTTGGCTGCTGGGAGGCTCCCTCTGGTGGCCAGGAATGGTTTGGACTTGGACCAGGTGTGTTGTGCAACGGGCATTTCCTTTGCTAACTCTCTGCTTATTTAAATCCTGGTCTGATAGCAGGCTATGCCGGATGTCAGTTGTTCTTTGTATCACCAGCCTGCTTCATTCTGCTCCACACCACTTATCTACCCCAGATAAGGGCTTGCTCTTTATTTATTGTTTGGTTCTTTTGCTCTTATCTATGTTTGTCATATGCTGTGGTTGTTTTCAGTTTATTTGAATGCAGGGTTTTTCCCCTCAGTGGCTTGGCTGGGGAACTGCCTGCAGTTCTGTTTGGAGTATAGCTCCTTTGGGTCCATGTGTTTGTGGCTTGTTGAATTTGTTGTGATTCTAGTTTTCTGTTCATTGGTATGACAAAAGCACCTGGTATAGGACGGAGTTCAGATCGTGCAATCTGAGGGCCTTTTTGTACTATCAGGAATTTGGAATTTTGCAGGTTTTTACTCTGGCCACCATCAGTCCCTTTCCTGTCCTTTCCTATTTTAGTCAGTGGGGGCCTCATGTTTTGCTAATCCTGTCATCTATCTGTGTATTGTGTTTTTCCTACATCACCGCAGTCTTTGAATGTGGGGGGCTTGCTATTCTTGTCTATTTTCTGAGGCAGAGAGTTATTCATCTTTCCTTCCTTTAGGATAGTTAGTTCTCCGGCTGGGTTTGCGGTGCACAGGATGTTAGTTCACCCCTCGGCTACTTCTGGTTGTGATGGTTAGTAAGGGGATGGCGGCCAGATTAGTTGCCAATGCTCTTGTCACCTTTTACCAATGATTTGTGGTGGTCTTCCATGGTTCCGGATCATAACAGACAACTTTCTGAGCATAATGTTGACCCTTATTCACCAACTGTAACACCTGTTGTTATAGACAATGAGGAACATACTGATGACGATGAGACGCAGATACCAGATTGGGATGACAACTTAAATATTCGGTCAGGGCAGGAAGAGGCTCCGTCTGAGGGTCAGGGGAGTGCAAGCACAACAATTGATGAGGAAGTTCTAGATCCCACCTACTGTCAACCCACAGTCAGGCACTCGAGGAGGTCAACAGAGGCGGTGGAGGAGGACGCAACTGATGACGAAGTTACCTTGCACCTTCCTGGACAGAGGAGGATTACTGGTAGCACATCTACAACTGCATCCTCAGCCACCACTCTGCCTCTGAGCACTAGTCGGGGTGGCTCAGCAGGTCGCATGCCCTCTAAGCCTTGCCTAGCCTGGTCCTTTTTTGACCTTGCAAAGGATCGCCCAAATCATGTGATCTGTAAAATTTGTCAGGAATCTGTTAGTAGAGGCCAAAACCTCAGCAGTTTGACAACTTCTTCCATGAATCGTCACATGAATAAATATCATATGTCCCAGTGGGAAGCTCACCGTGCTGCAATGCGGCCTAGCGGAGTGAACCATCCACCGCCTGCCCCTTCCAGTGCATCCACGCGCTCTTCATCTTCTAGGACTGTGGGCACAGCTGTCACACCTGTTTTTCCACGCACAACTTCCACCACTGTAACCGCAACAGGCACTTTGCTTGGTAGGTCGTCAGTTGGTTTGGAAGGGGAAACAAGTGTGTGTGTACAGCTCTGTCAGACATCGATAGCACCAACGTTGGATGAAGGCAACATCATGTCTACGCCTGCACTTTCCTCACAAACCTGCATTTTTCCAGGGACATCATACTCACCACCGTCTACACACAGCAGCCAGATCTCTGTCCCTCAGATGTGGACAAATAAAAGGCCATTTCCTGTGACCCATGACAAAGCTAAGAGGTTGACTTTATCCCTCTGTAAGCTCTTGGCTACCGAAATGCTGCCTTTCCGCCTGGTGGACACACAGGATTTTAGAGACCTTATGTCTGTCGCTGTGCCCCGGTACCAGATGCCCACAACATCAACGCTTCCTTGAGAAACTCTGTGTGTGAACGGGTGCATTTCACCACCGATACTTGGACCAGTAAGCATGGACAGGGACGTTACATGTCGCTGACTGGGCACTGGGTAACTATGGTGATAGATGGTGAAGGGTCTGCTGCACAAGTCTTGCCGTCCCCACGACTTGTGTGTCAATCCTCTGTCTGTCCAAGTTCCTCCACTGCTTCTGCCTCCTCAACCTCGTCTGGGTCCTCCACCTCCGCCCCAAGCCTGCCTGGTCAGGCCACCAGCGTTCTAACTGCGCAGAAGGAATCACGCACCCCTCATTACTATGCTGGCAGCAGAGCGCAACGGCATCAGGCGGTCTTTATCTTGAAATGTCTTGGAAATAAGAGTCACACAGCGGCTGAGTTGTGGGCAGCTCTGGAGACTGAGTTTGGTAAATGGTTGTCTCCACTCAACCTGCAGCCTGGTAAGGCCGTGTGCGGCCCTTCGCCTGGGCTAGGTGACACACGTGCCTTGTATGGCTCACGTGTTGAACCTTGTTGTCCAGCAATTTTTAACACACTATCCCGGCCTAGATGGCCTTCTGAACAGGGCACGAAAACTGTCTGCTCACTTCCGACGTTCAACCGCCGCAGCTGAGCAACTTGCATCGCTCCAGAAGTCTTTCGGCCTGCCGGTTCATCGCCTGAAATGCGATGTGCCGACGCGCTGGAATTCGACTCTCCACATGTTACAGCGACTGTGGCAGCACCGCCGAGCCCTGGTGCAATACGTCATGACGTATAGCCTGGGCCAACGAGATGCAGAGGTGGGGCAGATCACCCTGATGGAGTGGTCTCAGATCAAGGACCTATGCACCCTTCTGCACAGTTTCGACATGGCGACGAATATGTTTAGCGCTGACAATGCCATTATCAGCATGACAATTCCAGTCATTTACATGCTGGAGCACACGCTAAACACTATTCGGAGTCAGGGGGTGGGACAACAGGAAGGGGAGGAACTACAGGAGGATTCATATGCACAAGGGACAACAACATCACCAAGGTCCAGACGTTCATCATCACCAACGCAGCAGGCATGGGACCATGGGGGACAGGGATCAACAAGGGCGCATAGTAGCAGGCGAAATGTTGAGGAAGGTGCAGGAGAACATGAAGAAATGGAGGACGAACTATCCATGGACATGGAAGACTCAGCAGATGAGGGAGACCTTGGTCAAATTTCAGTTGAAAGAGGTTGGGGGGAGATGTCAGAGGAAGAAAGAACGGGTAGCACCTCTATGCCACAAACACAGCGTGGACTTGGTCCGCATGGCTGCGCAAGACACATGAGTGCCTTCTTGTTGCACTACCTCCAACATGACCCTCGTATTGTCAAAATTAGAAGTGATGATGACTACTGGATTGCCACACTATTAGATCCCCGGTACAAGTCCAAATTTTGTGACATAATTCCAGCCATAGAAAGGGACGCACGTATGCAGGAGTATCAGCAGATCTTACTCGATCTTAGCTCGGCTTTTCCACCAAACAACCGTGCAGGTGCAGGGAGTGAATCTCCCAGTTGTAACTTGACAAACATGGGACGGTCTCGTCATCTTCAACAGTCTACCCGTACCAGCAGCACCGTATCTGGTGCTGGTAACAGCAATTTTATTGAATCTTTTCATAATTTTTTTAGACCCTCCTTTGCAAGGCCACCAGAGACAACAAGTCTGACACATAGTCAACGGCTGGAGAGGATGATACAGGAGTATCTCCAAATGAAAATCGATGCCATGACTTTGCAAATGGAGCCTTGCTCCTTTTGGGCTTCAAATCTAGAAAAATGGCCAGAGCTCTCCAGTTACGCCTTGGAGATTTTGTCGTGTCCAGCTGCCAGCGTTGTCTCTGAACGTGTCTTCAGTGCTGCTGGGTGTGTGCTGACAGATAAGCGCACGCGTCTGTCCACTGACAATGTGGACAGACTAACGTTCATCAAAATGAACAAGTCATGGATCCACAAGGACTTTACTACCCCTGTGTCATCCTGGGGAGAGTAAATGCTTGTGGATTTGGAATGTGCTTGATGCAAATCTACCTGTGAAGTGTACAACTGGGGCACAAGTGCTGCCACTGAAGGGGTGGGTGTCTGTGTGGCCCAATTTTTGGAAAAAAGGGAGACTCCGCTTGGAGTAACCCTTGCTTGCTGTGTTTTTAAAAAGGAGCCAAGATGAACAGAGCTGGGATCAGGAAAGACTTTGCTACCTACCCCGGTGTCATCCTGGGGACGGTTAAGAATGGCGTATTTTTGAATGTGCTTGATGCAAATCTACCTGTGAAGTGTAGAACTAGGGCTCAAGTGCTGCTATTGAAGGGGTGTGTGTGTGGCCCAATTTTTGGAAAAAAGGGAGACTCCGCTTGGAGTCCCATTGCGGTGTTATACATGATTTTAGAAGGGCATGCCATGCCTATATCTGTGTCTCCTCCTCTTTTTCCTCGTTACGCTGTTTTGTTTTCGCATGAGAATTTGTTCTTGTCACTTTCCCATGTGTTTGTGTTGTGTTGTGAGTTGTTTGTCACCTTTTGGACACCTTTGAGGGTGATTTCTAGGTGTTTTTATGTGTTTGTGATTGCCTCATATTTTTTCCTATGCGGTTCGAGTGGTTCACCGAACTGAACTCGAACGAGACCTCCGTTCGGCGAACCGAACTCGAGCCGAACCACGACCGGTTCGCTCATCTCTAGTGGTGCATAAAGGGCATTATAGAAGAGCTTGGCTTAGAATTATTCTCTTTGATAGATGGATGGATAGAGGGATAGATAGATAGATAGATGTGTTGCCCACCTGTAGCGGTCGTCTCAGCGACGTCAATCCACCTTCTGGGACGCCATAAGGGCTCCACTTGATTACCGCTGGCAAGCAGTATGTCAGGTTTATTTACATGGGAGTCGTGACGCCACTCACTGTTTGCGGTCAGGGTTATGGGTGACCGCCACTGCAGGTTTAACGAGCGTCTGGGGCTGATGGAATCTGCAGTCTGATGGTGTGGCCTCCCGTGAGTGAGGCAGGCTCGGGTGTGTAGAACAACAGGTCCCAGAATAACTCAGTCTCAGTCAAAGGTGTCTTTCAACTTGCTTACTCACTTTCAGTTGCTTTTGTGAGGTGACCCGGGCGATGCTGAGATAAACCAGGTGGAACCAAGAACTCTTTCAGGCTGGTCTAAGGGTAATCGTTAACTCGCCTTCCTAGCACTTCTTGTTTCGGACAACCCCTGACTTGAAGTACCATGGGATTCATCCAGGGAAGTCGCTACTGCCTTTTCTCCCCTTTTTGTCCCGTTTGCTGGCAGCGTGGACCAAGGAAGATGGCTCCGGGCTCGATCCTCCTTATGGGCCCCCTCGTTGCTGCTGATGCTCGGACTCTAGTTAGTTGGTGTAGGACTTGTGGTTCCCCACACCAACAGCTTTAGCAGACCAAATAAATGGACGTCTACTCTAGGGACCTGTTCCCCGTGCGTGCCTAGCCACCAGGAGTCTCCGTATACAACCAGCTAACTTCCTCAGCATCTCACTCGACCAGCTGGCTTCCTCAGCGTTTTTCTGTCCAACTACTGGTAACAATTCTCCACCGCTAACGGCTACTACAGTGCAGGGTCTGACTAGCGTGACCGTGCGCCTGCTCGCTCCTTCCTTCTGCTCTCTCCGCTTCAGACTGGCTCTTCTTCTACTTCTTTCCTGACAGCTACTGCCTCCTTAACTTTCAGCCCCCCCCCCCTACACCCCTAGCTGAGATGTGGAGGCCACACCACTTCTTGGGTCTGCCCAAGGGTCCCCTCTAAGGTGTGGGAGACCTGGTTGCTATGTGTCTGTGCGTACACACCCTATTTTAGCCTTTGGAATTACCTGGAAGTACTGACCCAGCATGGGTGCAGTACCCAGTGGCGCCTGACCAGGTCAGGGGTGCCACATAGATGGAGGGAAAGACATATATAGGGATAGATAGATATAGGGATAGATAGATATAGAGATAGATAGATAGACAGAGGGAGGGATAGATGATAGATGGATAGACAGATATAGGGATAGATATAGGGATGGATAGATATATAGATATAGGGATGGATAGATATATAGATATAGGGATAGAGGGATAGATGATACATGGATAGACAGATATAGGGATAGATGGATGGATGGATGAAGGTACCTTCCCCTGGTGCTACATGTGAGGCCACCAGTTGGGCATCGCTGATTGAAACAGTTTCGCACAAGGAGACATTTGTCCTGGCAAATGAAGCAGCTCATAACCGCGCAAGACAAATGAAAATATTTAACAAGCGTAATTCTCTGTTTGATTTAATAGGGCCCAATAAATGGAATCCATAAAGCCCCAGTAATGAAATGAGCACACCATTTATCTTCCTCTGTTGTCCTCTCCGTGTTCTTTTGTCCTTTGATTGCACTGGTGGATAATATTATTTTGTTCCCAAGGAAATCTGTCCCTTTGATTAGGTTGCTGATATTCCCTCATTTGTCACTGTTCTATCAGGCTCAGCCATGTAACAGCAGGGACTCCTGATTATTTAATTGCTTGTAAGAACTCATTAAATTTTCCTATCAATCACGGGACATATGGTGAATATCACCCAATGGTGTGAGAGTCTGAGACAAAGATCTTTCACCAATTATCCCGTGTGCAGCGCCTGGCTGTTTGTACAGATCTTTTATGTGAAATATAAAATTGTGCAATAAACAAGTCATAAAGTAACATATAACCCGTGTCATATAGTGTAGAGAGAACAAAGAGCGGGAGGAGGATGGGGGAGATTTGAAGACTATCTTTCTATTTATCTATCTATTAGCTATCTATGTAAGGGGTGGACTGTTGCGTTTGCGTTCCTACTATGGAGATATATACCAGGATGGGGACATGCTGTATATACCAGGATGGGGACATATATACCAGGATGGGGCCATTATGGGGACATATATACCTCTGAAAACACTAATCTTAACATTGTCTTGTCATGGGGTGTAATGTGAATAATGCCTTGTGTCTTGTAAATAATATAAGGAAAAAGACTGATGGCACTTTCTAATATGCAAGTATGAACAGGTGCATACTAAACATGAGGTATATTAATTAATTATTAAAACAGTTGCACCTTGAAAGGCTAAGATATGTTATCAATGAATATAGGAATATAAACATGCATTACTGCTAAGAAAAAACATAGAAAAATTTAGATACTTAGTATACAAAAATGACCAATATTACATGTGCTCAACAGCCAACATCAAGGCGGATCTCTGACTTTTGGGTCCCTATCTACTCTAAAGCCTCTCTTTGGGTTAAAAAACATCCAATTTATCAGTGGATATAAGTACAGTATGTAAGGCCTCATTCACACGCCACTATTTTTGGTCAGTATTTCATCAGTATTTGCCAAAACCAGGACTGTCTATAAAATAAAGAACAGTTGTCAGTCTTTTAGTTGTAGTTTTTCTCAGTAAGTTCCATTCCCGACTTTGGCAAACAAACACTGATGCAAAAATACTGATGTGTGAATATTGTCTAAAACAGCGTGTGCCTCTTATTGTATTTGGTGCATTTTTCAGCATACATGCACCACCACAAGATATTTACTACAATCGGGGACTGGTTTACAATTCTGTTGTATTTACACCACTTTTGTGGAGTAAATTATGCTGATTTTCTTGACTGTGCTCACCTGTGCCCCCTTTCCATGAAATTTTGCTTTTGTTTAAAAAAGTGCCCCTCCCCCACATACAGTCTACCCTCTCTGACATACAGCCTATATAGCCTAGCCCCCTCTCCCATATAGCCTCAATAGCTTAGTCCCACTCCCCCACATATAGCCTATATAGCCTAGTCCTCTGCTCTCACATATAGCCTATATACCCTAGTCCTGCCTCTCCGACAAATAGCATATGCAGCCTTGCCCCCTCCCATATATAGCCTATATAGCCTAGTCCTCTGCTCTCACATATAGATTATATACCCTAGTCCTGCCTCTCCGACAAATAGCATATGCAGCCTTGCCCCCTCCCATATATAGCCTATATAGCCTAGTCCCCCTCTCTCCTACATACAGTTAGGTCCAGAAATATTTGGACAGTGACACAAGTTTTGTTATTTTAGCTGTTTACAAAAACATGTTCAGAAATACAATTATATATATAATATGGGCTGAAAGTGCACACTCCCAGCTGCAATATGAGAGTTTTCACATCCAAATCGGAGAAAGGGTTTAGGAATCATAGCTCTGTAATGCATAGCCTCCTCTTTTTCAAGGGACCAAAAGTAATTGGACAAGGGACTCTAAGGGCTGCAATTAACTCTGAAGGCGTCTCCCTCGTTAACCTGTAATCAATGAAGTAGTTAAAAGGTCTGGGGTTGATTACAGGTGTGTGGTTTTGCATTTGGAAGCTGTTGCTGTGACCAGACAACATGCGGTCTAAGGAACTCTCAATTGAGGTGAAGCAGAACATCCTGAGGCTGAAAAAAAAGAAAAAATACATCAGAGAGATAGCAGACATGCTTGGAGTAGCAAAATCAACAGTCGGGTACATTCTGAGAAAAAAGGAATTGACTGGTGAGCTTGGGAACTCAAAAAGGCCTGGGCGTCCACGGATGACCACAGTGGTGGATGATCGCCGCATACTTTATTTGGTGAAGAAGAACCCGTTCACAACATCAACTGAAGTCCAGAACACTCTCAGTGAAGTAGGTGTATCTGTCTCTAAGTCAACAGTAAAGAGAAGACTCCATGAAAGTAAATACAAAGGGTTCACATCTAGATGCAAACCATTCATCAATTCCAAAAATAGACAGGCCAGAGTTAAATTTGCTGAAAAACAGCTCATGAAGCCAGCTCAGTTCTGGAAAAGTATTCTATGGACAGATGAGACAAAGATCAACCTGTACCAGAATGATGGGAAGAAAAAAGTTTGGAGAAGAAAGGGAACGGCACATGATCCAAGGCACACCACATCCTCTGTAAAACATGGTGGAGGCAACATGATGGCATGGGCATGCATGGCTTTCAATGGCACTGGGTCACTTGTGTTTATTGATGACATAACAGCAGACAAGAGTAGCCGGATGAATTCTGAAGTGTACCGGGATATACTTTCAGCCCAGATTCAGCCAAATGCCGCAAAGTTGATCGGACGGCGCTTCATAGTACAGATGGACAATGACCCCAAGCATACAGCCAAAGCTACCCAGGAGTTCATGAGTGCAAAAAAGTGGAACATTCTGCAATGGCCAAGTCAATCACCAGATCTTAACCCAATTGAGCATGCATTTCACTTGCTCAAATCCAGACTTAAGACGGAAAGACCCACAAACAAGCAAGACCTGAAGGCTGCGGCTGTAAAGGCCTGGCAAAGCATTAAGAAGGAGGAAACCCAGCGTTTGGTGATGTCC
The DNA here is from genome assembly GCF_048569485.1 of Anomaloglossus baeobatrachus. Taxonomy (NCBI): domain Eukaryota; kingdom Metazoa; phylum Chordata; class Amphibia; order Anura; family Aromobatidae; genus Anomaloglossus; species Anomaloglossus baeobatrachus. The sequence continues at coordinate 558,861,746 of NC_134358.1, read as the reverse complement.
ATGGGTTCCAGACTTAAGGCAGTGATTGCCTCCAAAGGATTCGCAACAAAATATTGAAAATAAAAATATTTTGTTTGGGTTTGGTTTATTTGTCCAATTACTTTTGACCTCCTAAAATGTGGAGTGTTTGTAAAGAAATGTGTACAATTCCTACAATTTCTATCAGATATTTTTGTTCAAACCTTCAAATTAAACGTTACAATCTGCACTTGAATTCTGTTGTAGAGATTTCATTTCAAATCCAATGTGGTGGCATGCAGAGCCCAACTCGCCAAAATTGTGTCACTGTCCAAATATTTCTGGACCTAACTGTATAGCATATATAGCCGTGTCCCCCCTCTCCCACATATAGCATATACAACCTAGTCCCTCTCCCCCATATTGTATAATATGTATAATATTGCCCCATACACACTACCCCTTCTGTATAATATCCCCCCATACACACACTGCCTTTCGGTATAATATCCCCCACATACAGTATACTGCTCCTCGCCACACTTTCTTAATAAGGAAATAGTGGGAACCAAACCGTAATAAATATAAATAAAGGGAGGGGTGCTAATACAAACTGTGCAAAAAGTGAATTATAACATGAGAACGAAAACGCTGCATAGTAAAAAATGAGCACACCCAGCTATTTATATTTAAACATGGCTTTTATTGATACAAAACATACCCTCTATTAATTTACTGCTACATTACCTATAAGGTGAGGCTCTACAGCCAGATAGTGTGTGTTTTGGGATTATATTATTTATCTGCCGACACTGCCTTGTTTATATACTTATTGCAAATTCTTTTATTAGTACCCTGATACCTCATTGGGGATAAGTACAGGATTATTATATCCAACCCCTTAGTTCAGCCATTCCTTTTCTCTTGTCAATCATGTTTTCAGCCTTTGTTTTTTTCAGGATTATATGTTTTGTATCAATAAGCCTAGTTTATATATAAATATATGTCCCCCTCATGGTATATATCCCAATCCTGGGTCCCTCCTGGTATATGTCTCCAACCTGGTAATATGTGCCCATCCAGGGTCTCTTCTGGTATATATGTCCTCCTTTTGGTATATATGCCCCCTTCCTGGTATATATCCCAATACTAGGTCCCTCTGGGTATATATGTCTCCATCCTGGTATATATGTCCCCATCCTGGGCCTCTCCTGGTATATATGTCCTCCTCTTGGGATATATGTCCCCTTCCTGGTATACATGTCTCTATCCTTGTATATATGCCCCCCTTCTGGGCCCCTCCAGATAGATATGTCCCCCTCCTGGTATACTGTATGTGTCCCCATCCTGGTATATATGTCTCCATCCTGGGTCCCTCCTGGTATATATGTCATCCTCCTGGTAAAAATGGCCCCTTCCTTGTTTATGTGTCCCCTTCATAGTAAATATGACCTCCTCCTGGTATATATGTCTCCTTCTTGGGCTCCTCCTGGTATATATGTTCTCCTCCTCGACCCGTTCTGGTTTTTGTCCCCTTCCTGATATATCTGTCCTCCTCATTGCATTTATTTCCCCTTCCTTGGTCCCTCCTTGTATATATGTCCCCTTCCTGCTTTATAAGTCCCCCTCCTGGTTTGTATGTTCGTTTCTTGGTCTATATGTCCCCCATACTGAGCACCTCCTGGTATATATGTACCTCTCTTTGTACAGTATATATGTTCCCGTCCAGGTAAATAAGTCTCCGTTTTGTCTCTAACACAAAAAAAATAATTTATCTTCAGTTTATCTTTCCCCAATGGCTGCTGCATCCTCATCACTTCCGCAGCTCTGCATTACCTGTAGCAGTGTGATGAGGTTGCAAAGTGATGACCTCATAATTCTGCTGCATGCTGGGCCACGGGATGACATGCCCTGACCTGCCCTGCTCTGCCCCACTGCCCCTGGCTCCACCACATGGCTAATTTGCATGCCATGTACCTGAGGCACTTTGCATGCAAATTAGCCATGTGTAGTGGCTGAAGCGACACAACCGGCCCCCTCTTCTGTTGTGGGCTCGGCGAAGAGGAAGGGCCTGGCCCAGGGCCCGGGGCTTAATAAAGCTAAGTAATTTCCCTGGGCCCAGGCCCCCTCTTCACTGGGCCTCACACACCAGTGTTGTAATGCCCTGATGGCGGCCCTGCATATAGCATATATAGCCTAGCCTCCCCTCTCCCAAATATAGTCTATATAGCCTATTCCGCTCTCTTCCATATGTAGCATACGTAGCCACGTCCCCACTATCCCAAAATTGATGCTTATAGATGCACTTTGCTATTGCACTTATCAGTTTCACATAAAACAATATTTAACAAAATGAATACTGCTTCTCATACCAGTCTTCTGTGCTCCAGGAAGGAGTCTTGTTGATGATGACATTAGCAGAGGAGGGAGGAGAGGCATCCGGGCAGCGACTGCAATCACCCAGCACCAATCACATCACAGCCTCACCAGGCCCCTACTCTGAGGCACAAATAGGAGTGAGGCAGCAAACTGCACAGCATGGGCCCGCAATTATAACCTTACTGACCCCCTACAGCATGTGGTTGCTATGGTAACTTCACTAACTCCATACAGCATATGGCTGCCATGGAAACCTCAGTGACCCACCCACCTGCAGTTTTATCATGCTGGGGGGTAAGGACGAGGGACGCTGGTGCTGGTCAGATTGGCACCTCTGCAGGAAAACTGCCATCTAGCACAGCTATCCACTGATCTGCCAATCTGCATCCATAGCGGTGCACTCCCTCCTTCTCCAGCTTTCCTGGCGCGAAGTGGTGCTCCCCTGACTAGAGCGTGACAGCTTCATATATTTCTATCAGGCTGTCACGCTTAGTACAGGAGACCTCTGGCCAGTCCGTGCACAGACCACAATGCAACAGACTGGCCGGGGGTCAAGCGTAATAGCCTCATAAAAATATATGAAGCTGTCATGCTCTAGTCAGGAGAGCCATGGTGAGTTCATGAATTCTGGTCTGTGTATGGACCTGTTACAATGACTATGAGATAGTGGGGAACCTGGGCTCCTAAGTTGACCCTCAAGCTAGCAGGCCCCGTCCTATCCCTAACCTCAGGGATACTCCTGATGGTGGAGAGGCCTAAGTCTCCTTCCTGGCCCTACTCCTGACCAGTTCTGATCATATTACCCCTTCCTCCATGGAAGGACGGGACAGGAGTGTGTTGAAAACCACAGATAAAGACAGACAGGGGAAAACCAAAACTCTGTCACACAGCACACACACACAAAAATAAAAACAATAAGAGATTCAGGAGGAAAACCAAGCGCAGGAAGGAAGCACAAAACAACAGGGGTAACTCCACAACCGCACCAAGCAATAGACACAACTTAAGTACAACTTTGACCAGACAGTCTGGCAGGGGCTGGCTGGCAAATTTTAGCCTGGGTGGCAAGCACACAGCAGTGGCCCATGATCAGCGGCCCATCTTTATTATGTTTTCAGTATGAAATTCATCATTGAGGTGGGCTCAATATATCAGATCCTATACAGAAACATCCTCATCAAAGATCTGATACTTATTACACAGATATTACACTGAAATAATACAACTACATAGGCCATGTGCACACGCTGAGTATTGCTGCTTTTTACCTCAGAATATTTAAGTCAAAATCACACGTGGAACATTCTGAGGAAAAGTATAATAGAAACACGTCACCACTGCTGCATTTATCACCCACTCCTGGTTTTAGCTACAAAACTGAGGTAAAAACTAACCAAATACTCAACATGTGCATGTGAGAATCTGATCAAAGTAGCCTTTAAAGAACTAAGTCTACTACTACACAGATATGGCACCAAAACCAAGCTCAGACTATATTCACATGCAGTGTTTTTGCTGTGTTTTTTTTCTCAGCAGTCAAAATCTACTTTCTTAGCAATAAAATACGTAATTACTTACCGGTAATGTGTTTTTTCCGAACCCATGACGGCACAACGAGAGAGGATCCGCCCATCCAGGACAGGAAACCTTCAGGTTAAAAAGGGGCGGTCCTCTCGCCGCTTCAGTTTGATTACAGAGCATGAGAGGACCTCCAAAAAAAAACAACAGGTTAGTAGAAGGCCACCACCAGAAAAAATTGTGGAAGAAGGAAGAAAGGAAGGTGAACCAACCAACAATCCCCAGTGCAGGGTGGGAATATAAGGGTGCCATCATGGGTTCGGAAAAAACACATTACCGGTAAGTAATTACGTATTTTTCCCTCACCCTATGACGGCACCACGAGAGAATTACAGTGAAAGAAAAATTAGGGAGGGACCACAGCCTGTAGAACATGCCTCCCAAAGGTGAGGTCGGAGAAGGAAAGATCCAACCTATAATGCTTATAAAAGGTCGCAAACTGAAGCGGCGAGAGGACCGCCACTTTTTAACCTGAAGGTTTCCTGTCCTGCATGGGCGGATCCTCTCTCGTGGTGCCGTCATAGGGTGAGGGAAAAAATGCCCATTTTTTCAGTATGTTTATGTCATTTTTAGGGTGTTGATTACATGTGCGGTTTGTCCACAGTACATGTTTAATAAAATTAGTTTTATTCACCAGAAGGCTTTAAAAACGCTGTGAAAAAAATCTATTGCATTTTTTAACTTTCTCGTATCCAGCGTAGTTTTTCTCCTCTTCTCAGTGACATCACCGCTCTGCAGACTCTCCCGGTCACATTGAGCTCTGCTCTTCTTCTCAGTGACATCACCGCTCTGCAGACTCTCCTGGTCACATTGAGCTCTGCTCTTCTTCTCAGTGACATCACTGCTCTGCAGACTCTCCGGGTCACACTGCGCTCTGCTCCTCTTCTCAGTGACATCACCACTCTGCAGACTGTGCACTGTGCTCTGCATCACCTGGAAGTAACTTTTACAATGCAAGTCTATGGTTGGTCAGCAAAAGGCCCAGAACAAGGCCCCACAGACTTACATTGTAAAGGTTACTTCCGATCAGGCTTAGGCTAAGAACGCACTTTGCGTTTCTACCTGCGTTTCAGCTGCTTTTTATTTCCGTTTTGAGCAGCACCTTTTTCATGCCAAAAGGCATGCGTTTTGATTTTCCAGCAAAGTCAATGGAAAATGGTGATTTTCAGACCGCACTTTGCGTTTCTAAATGCTGCGTTTAATTTGCATATTTTGTGGCAAACACCATGCATTTAAAGAAGCAGCATGTCAGTTGTTTTTTGCCATTTTGGGTGCGTTTTGCTAACATTGAAGTCAATAAGAAATGGCAAAAACCAAGATTCCTACAAATTCCTGCGTTTTACCTGTTTTTTATGTGCAGAAAACATGAGTTTTGGACTACCAAAACGCATGCTTTTTGGACATCAAAATAATGATTTGATATGTCCCTTTACACACACACATAATCCGACAATTAAATTTAAGAAAAATATGCATTTATTGCTATTTTAGCGATAAAATGTATATTACCGCTATAATTTTATGAAATATATGTATTTTCATTATTTTTCGAATTAATATAGATTTTATCCTTTTTTTCTCTTTTTTCATTCTGTTTGACTGTTTAAACTTTATTTAGCAGTGTCTTGATGTTCAAAACGCATCTGTCAAAACGCAGGTGAAAAAGCATGCCAAAAGCGCTGAAAACGCATCTAAAACGCAGTAAGGCTATGTGCGCACGTTGCACTTTGTAGCGCAGTTTAACTGCATGCGTCCTGTGTCCCCTGCACAATCTATGGAGATTGTGCAGGAGACGTGCGCACGTGGCGTCTTAGAGCGCAGCGCTTCGGCTGCTGCCCAAAGCGCGCGTTCTAAGAAGTGACATGTCACTTCTTCCGTGCGCTTTGCCGGCAGCCACTGCTCTGTCTATGGCAGGAGCTGCAGGCAGAGCGCATGGAATCGGCTTTTTTTTTTTTCACTACGGACTGTTTCTGAAGCGATTTGAAGCGCACGTGTGCTCTTCAGATCGCTGCAGAAATTTCTGCAGGGCTAGTACGCAACGTGCGCACATAGCCTAAATACACATGCGTTTTTAGTGCTAAAGTTTTGAAAAAGGCAACTTTGGTCAACTCAATTAAGCCCAAAACGTGCGTTTAGAACTGCAAGTAGATGAACACAAAGTGGGGTCTTAGCCTTAGGGGCACTTTGCACACTGCGACATCGCAGGTGCGATGTCGGTGGGGTCAAATTGAAAATGACGCACTTCCGGCATCGCATGCGACATCGTAGTGTGTAAAGGCTGGATGATACGATTAACGAGCGCAAAAGCGTCGTAATCGTATCATCGGTACAGCGTCGGCGTAATCCATAATTACGCTGACGCAATGGTCCGATGTTGTTCCTCGCTCCTGCGGCAGCACACATCGCTGTGTGTGAAGTCGCAGGAGCGAGGAACGTCTCCTACCGGCCTCACTGCGGCTTCCGTAGGATATGCGGAAGGAAGGAGGTGGGCAGGATGTTTACATCCTGCTCATCTCCGCCCCTCCGCTCTGATTGGCCGCCTGCCGTGTGACGTCGCAGTGACGCCGCACGACCCGCCCCCTTAACAAGGAGGCGGGTCGCCGGCCACAGGGACGTCGCACGGCAGGTGAGTGTGTGTGTGAAGCTGGCGTAGCGATAACTTTCGCGACGCCAGCTATTACCACATATCACTGCTGCGACGGGGGCGGGCACTATCGCACTCGGCATCGCAGCATCGGCCTGCGATGTCGTAGTGTGCAAAGCCCGCCTTAGAGTTATCTGGAGAGTCTGAATCGCTGTCACGTGACTCACAAGAGGCGCAGAACCACACTGGATACTGGAGAAGACATAGGAAGGGGAGTATAGTAATACACTGACATTACACTACACACACATAGGTTTGGGGGGTTGGTGGAGTTCTTTAAAGCGTATATCATTTCTTTGAAGTGGACCTGGTTACATCTGGAAATACTGTGTGACTTCAGCCTAGGGTTTGTTCACTTTACAGTCGCACCAATTGACCAAGTGAGTACATGTAAAAAAAAACAAAACAAAAAAAACAAAAAAAACACAGAAAAGGAATGAAAAGGTCCCGCTCTACAGAGCCATAGATTGCCGTGGTCAGACGTAGCGCACATTATGCCTCTGTGCTAGGGGTGCTTCACACATAGCGAGATCACTACCGAAATCGCTGCTACGTCACGGTTTTGGTGACGCAACAGTGACCTCATTAGCGATCTCGCTGTGTGTGACACTGAGCAGCGATCTGGCCCCTGCTGCGAGATCGCTGCTCGTTACACACAGCCCTGGTTCGTTTTCTTCAAAGGCGCTCTCCCGCTGTGACGCACAGATCGCTGTGTGTGACAGCGAGAGAGCGACGAAATGAAGCGAGCAGGAGCCGGCATCTGGCAGCTGCGGTAAGCTGTAACCAAGATAAACATCGGGTAACCAAGGGAAGCCCTTTCCCTGGTTACCCGATATTTACCTTCGTTACCAGCCTCCGCCGCTCTCGCTGCCAGTGCCGACTCCTGCTCTCTGCACATGTAGCTGCAGTACACATCGGGTTAATTAACCCGATGTGTACTGTAGCTAGGAGAGCAAGGAGCCAGTGCTAAGCATTGTGCGCTGCTCCCTGCTCTCTGCACATGTAGCTGCAGTACACATCGGGTTAATTAACCCGGTGTGTACTGTAGCTAGGAGAGCAAGGAGCCAGTGCTAAGCAGTGTGCGCGGCTCCCTGCTCTCTGCACATGTAACTGCAGTACACATCGGGTTAATTAACCCGGTGTGTACTGTAGCTAGGAGAGCAAGGAGCCAGTGCTAAGCAGTGTGCGCGGCTCCCTGCTCTCTGCACATGTAGCTGCAGTACACATCGGGTTAATTAACCCGATGTGTACTGTAGCTAGGAGAGCAAGGAGTCAGTGCTAAGCAGTGTGCGCTGCTCCCTGCTCTCTGCACATGTAGCTGCAGTACACATCGGGTTAATTAACCCGATGTGTACTGTAGCTAGGAGAGCAAGGAGCCAGCGCTAAGCAGTGTGCGCGGCTCCCTGCTCTCTGCACATGTAGCTGCAGTACACATCGGGTTAATTAACCCGATGTGTACTGTAGCTAGGAGAGCAAGGAGCCAGCGCTAAGCAGTGTGCGCGGCTCCCTGCTCTCTGCACATGTAGCTGCAGTACACATCGGGTTAATTAACCCGATGTGTACTGTAGCTAGGAGAGCAAGGAGCCAGTGCTAAGCAGTGTGCGCGGCTCCCTGCTCTCTGCACATGTAGCGACGTTATGATCGCTGCTGCGTCGCTGTGTTTGACAGCTAAGCAGCGATCATAACAGCGACTTACAAGGTCGCTGTTACGTCACAGAAAATGGTGACGTAACAGCGACGTCGTTGTCGCTGTCGCTATGTGTGAACCCAGCCTTACTATCGTTAAGCCAGGGACCTGTTTTTGGAAGTGCAGTAAAGCATATACCTGCAGTAAAGGTGGGCACACATAAGTACTACATAGTTACTGGACCTCTGAACACATTTTTTGTGTTTTTTTTTCCCAAACATACTAGCACCACCAAGTCACCAATGTATACAAACTCCTCGCCAATGGAAAAATATCATAGTATAGGATATACCAGTCACATATAATACAGTATATGCCATAGGATGTCTGTACATAGTATATTACATCCAGTATACAGGAGGGTGTATGTGTCGCGGGCGGAGGAGGGGACGCCGCGCTCTCCCACTGCTCGGGTCTGGCTGCCGCATCTGCTGCGGCCTGCTGCTGCTCGGTGGCTCGAGCGATGGGCCGGATCCCGGGGACTCGAGCGGCGCTCCTCGCCCGTGAGTGAAAGGGGATTGGTTTTTGGGATTGTTTATTGTCCGTGACGCCACCCACGGTTGTGGTGATTAAGTGGACACCACCGCTGCTCTGTCTGGGGAGCCCGAGAGTGGTGGTATGGAGCAGCCAGTTGTTGGTTTGCCCCTCCGTGGGTAGGGGGTTTGGTGGTCCCGGGGCCCAGTGATGGGGTTGGTATGATGGACAGGCGGGTATGGGGCCTGTGGAGGTGCAGGGGCGCAGGGGCAGCGCTGTGCCGCACAGCACGGAGGTACTCACTCAGCCAGTAAACACAACACAGTTCTCGGTAAACAAACGGCTGGTTGGACGGGTCCCTCGGACGGTTACGGTGCTGCGGTTCCCTGCAGTTAGCGGTGACGGTCTCTTCCCTGCACCTATGTAAAGTCTCTTGGTAGCGATGGGTCCCCACCGGTTACCCACTCCTCGGCTTCAATCTGGGCCGAAAGAGCCCTACTTTGCCCGCAGGCGCTGGCCCTGGGAAACTGGTGCCCTGGCGGTGGCGGTGTCTCCCCTTCACGGTCGGGCTGTTGCCTTCAATCGGGACTTGGTTGTTAGGAGACAGACGTCCCCTTCACTGACGGATTTGGCAAATTATGGCGACTCCTAGCCTTGCCAGGATCCGAAAGGCCCCTGCCCTGATGCTGACTGTTCTTCGTATACTGCTCCAGTACCGCCGGGTCACCACCCGTCCGCGGTCCTTCCAGCAACCTCCAAACAGTCCCCCTGCAGACTATCACCGCCGTCTGCTGACCTTGCTATCTCAGTCCGGGGCACACACTCTAACTCTCCACTTCACCTCCTTCTACTTCCTCCTCCTAAACTGTACTCTGTTCTCAACTGCCTAGTTCTCCCGCCTCCAGGGCTGTGTACTCCTCGGTGGGCGGAGCCAACCGCCTGGCCCACCCCCTGGTGTGGACATCAGCCCCTGGAGGAAGGTAACAAGGATTTAGGTTAGCTTGGTGTTCCTGCAGGGAATGTGGGGTGCATGTGATGTTGTGACCTGTGACCCCTGGCTTGCCCAGGGCGTCACATATGATCTGCTATGACTACAGACATCGGATGTCATATATGGGATAATATGTGATGGTATATGAGTACAGACATCAGATATTATACCAGCTGAATATTATCTGTACATAACATCAGATGTCTGCACACACAGTATATAGGAGGATATATGGCTGGTATACATAGAAAGTGAATTCATCTGCAGGATCCTGGTTAGAGGAAAAGGTCAGTATTCTGTGGCCCTGTGAACTCTCCTACCTACTGACATACTTGGCTTTTTATTTAAAGGGAACCTGTTGGGTCCAATATGCACCGAGGACCACGAGCAGTTCTGGGTGTATACTGCTAATCCCTGCCTAGCAGTCTCTGTATACACTAGCATAGATAAAGAAATAGAAAAAGGATATATAAAGATCTTTTATTGTATGCTAATGAGCTCGGGGACTAGTCCCCTGGACGTTCATTCCCGGCCAGTCGCCCCATTAGCATGTTAGTATGCCCCTGTGGGCCCCTGAGGGCGTGCTAATGTGGCGCCCCTGACCCAGTCAGGCACTACTGAGTACTGCACCTAATGCTGGGACAGTACTTCCAGATAATCCTAAGGGCCAGAATGAGGTGTGTACGCACAGACACATAGTAACCAGGTCTCCCACACCAGTAGATGGGACCCTTGGGTAGTCTCCAGAGGGGGCTAGCTTTCAAATCTCATCAAGGGGTGGAGCGGAGAGGCTAAGAGTCTAGTGGTGGAGCGCGGTGATTGCTAGGAGATATGCGTGCTCACACTAGGGCCTGCCTCGCTCACGGGAGGCTACATCATCTGACTGCAGACTCCATCAGCCCCAGTCGCTCATAAAATCTGCAGTGGCGGTCATCCACATCCCTGACCGCAAGCCGTGAGTGGCGTCACGACATATACAAAAACAAGAAGTACCTGTTGCCACACTGAAGAAGCCCTGTGGCGTCCCTGAAGAGTATTAGCATCCCTGGGGCGACACACTAACATGCTAATGAATGTGCAGCGTCAGAGGATGATTTCACTCACCTCTCCACCGCCATCACGTCCAACGGGGGATTTTGGCTCAGTGCGCATGACTTTGGAGTTTGGGTCATGCACACTATGAAGCCGGGTGTACGCGTTCTGGCTTCAAAATAAAGTAGTGCGCATGACTGAAACTCCGGGGTCATGCGCAGTGAGCCTAAATCCAGTGTCGGCTGGCGATTGCAGCGGAGAGGGAGTGACATCATCATGTAACGCTGCATATTCATTAGCATGTTACCATACCCACAGGAGCCCACAGGGCTGTACTTACATGCTAATGGGGGTGACTAGCCAAGGGAACTAATGCCCAGGGGACTAGTCCCCTCGCTCATTAACATAAGATAAAAGATCTTTAGAAATATGTGGCGCCCCAGGACCTGGTCGCCACAACAGCATTGCCCTTCCAAAGGATTAATGCTGAGCCTGGAGGTAATTGGGAGATCTATTGGCCAGTAAGTTTAACAACCAACGCAGTTCTCCCTCCGGCCAGCAGGGGGAGCTCTGAACCTGGAACTTCAGGGAGCATTCCTTAAGTCTGGCTGAAGGGAGGAAGTAGTAGTCAGTCTGGAGACAGGAGTGAAAGAGGACAGACGGAGAGTAGTGCTGCCTTGTGGAATTGGGGCCTAGAGCTGGAATAGCTTGGCCCAGTGAAGCAAGAGGTGCAGAGAGGCACAGAGGAGACTCGGACATCGGAGTCTGTAGTTGCCAGGGCATAAAATCCATCCCTGGTGGCTGAATCCGGAGGGCAGGAGAGCTGCAAGCACCTGGCCCAGAAGCAAACTGAGGGTACAGCTGCTTTCCAAGGGCCTGGTGTGGACTCCAGCAGAGAAGCACCAGAGAGGGCCTGCGCAGTCTACCCCACAGAAAAAGGGACGAACCACCAGTCCCAGCAGCAATAGGGCAATTGCTAACCCAAAGTGCAGTGTCCTAAACAGCAAAGAAAGATTAAGGAGTAGGCCTCATACTCAACTGGCCAAAGATCACCCCAGGCACTTCCAGGCCGGCCGGACCATCTTTACCATCTGTGACGGTCTCCCTGGACTAAACTTCTGCCGAGTAAAAGAGGAGAAGGTAAAGAGACTACTGTTTGTGCCTGTTTCTTTCATTGCTTGTCGGCCCTGCACCGTGCTAGTCACACAACACCATAGACTTCCACAAGCACCAACTGTGTCCCGGGGCACCGCTCCACCTGTGGGGAGCAGTACCACCATTGCTGCCACTTCATCACCCCGGAGGCCTTACACAGCAGCGGCGGCTTAATAGCCGCATACCACAGGTGGCGTCACGAACACAAACTTAAAGTCATCAGCCACATATTCTACTGACACCCACCAGGGCCACGGAGCCGGGCCCAGCCACCACTGACTACCACCGGACTAGTCCGGCCCGGCACCCGGGTGTCCCATAGCCCTGGGGTGGGCGAGTCAACTTTTGGCGTCACGAACAGGATTTCGTGCCCGGTCACACCGGGTACTGTGCGCCTGCAGGAATTGTGCTTAAAAGACTGTGTACTGTCTGCAAACTGCCGCCACCATTAGTCTCGCCGAGCGCAGGAAGAAGGGGGGCGTGCCTGACAAAGAGCGCGAAGGGAGCACGCCATCAGAGCAGAGCGCTGTTAACCCCGCGCGACCCAGAAGGAAATTTGAAAAGTGAACGGAGCCTGGTAAGGTTCACTAAGGGGGAAGAAGATGTCCGACTCAGAGGGAGGGCAGGTGGCTGCCATAGCCCGAGACGCCGCAGCACCAGCCGAAGCAATCCCAGTCGCCGTCGCCCCAGCCCCCGCTGCAGCGCCGCTAATGCCGATCACAATGCCGTACATCCCGGGAGCAGAATGGCTGCCGCAGTACTCCGGGGAGTCCCATACCTTGAGCGACTTCAGAGAAAGCCTGCACAGCTTGTTCCGGGTGTATCCGCTGACTGAGAGCCAGAAGGTGGGCATATTAATGGGACAGCTAGCCGGCGCAGCCCAGCGTGAAGTGAAGTCCTGGCCTGATACAGATAAAGGGACAGTAACCCAGATATTGGCCAAGCTAAAGAGTACTTTTGACACCCGCACCGCAGCAGAGATAAAGATTAGTGATGAGCGAGCATGCTTGTAACTACTCGGTACTCGCACGAGTATCACTGTACTCGGGCTATTCGGCGGGTACCGAGTAATTTCGCGATACTCGTGCTGTACTCGTGGTCTTCATCCCTGCATGTTGGCGCTCTTTTGAGAGCCAGCCCTCATGCAGGGATTGGCTGGCAGACCACTGCAATGCCACAGCCCTGTTAGTTGTGGAATTGCAGTGATTGGCCGGCCTGCACAGCGTGACCGAGCCTTTATACCGGCGTGCGCGCTGTGCTCTGCACACAGCCATCTCATATTCCCTGCTTTCCACGCCCACAGGCGCCTATGATTGGTTGCAGTGAGACACGCCCCCACGCTGAGTGACAGGTGTCTCACTGCACCCAATCACAGCAGCCGGTGGGCGTGTCTATACTGTGCAGTAAAATAAATAATTAAAAAAAACGGCGTGCGGTCCCCCCAATTTTAATACCAGCCAGATAAAGCCATACGGCTGAAGGCTGGTATTCTCAGGATGGGGAGCTCCACGTTATGGGGAGCCCCCCACCCTAACAATATCAGTCAGCAGCCGCCCAGAATTGCCGCATACATTATATGCGACAGATCTGGGACTGTACCCGGCTCTTCCCGATTTACCCTAGTGCGTTGGCAAATCGGGGTAATAAGGAGTTAATGGCAGCCCATAGCTGCCACTAAATCCTAGATTAATCATGTCAGGCGTCTCCCCGAGATTCCTTCCATGATTAATCTGTAAATTACAGTTAAAACACACACACCCGAAAAATCCTTTATTAGAAATAAAAAACAATAACAAAGTCCCTCATTACCAATTTATTAACCCCGACAAACCTTCCTTGTCCGGCGTAATCCACGGTCCTCCAGCGTCGCGTCCAGCTCTGCTACATTCAGGTGACAGGAGCTGCAGAATACATCGCCGCTCCGGTCACCTCCACGCAGCTAATGAGGTGAGTATAGCGATCAGCTGAGCTGTCACTGAGGTTACCTGGATGCAGCGGTGGATGCAGCGGTGGCCACGGGTAACCTCAGTGACAGCTCAGCTGATCGCTATAGTCACCTCATTAGCTGCGTGGAGGTGACCGGAGCGGCGGTGAGTAGCGCGATCAGCTGAGCTGTCACTGAGGTTACCCGCGGCCACCGCTGCATCCACCGCTGCATCCAGGTAACCTCAGTGACAGCTCAGCTGATCGCTATACTCACCTCAGTTGCTGCGTGGAGGTGACCGGAGCGGCGGTGTATTCTGCAGCTCCTGTCACCTCAATGTAGCAGAGCTGGACGCGACGCTGGAGGACCGTGGATTACGCCGGACAAGGAAGGTTTGTCGGGGTTAATAAATTGGTAATGAGGGACTTTGTTAGTGTTTTTTTTTTCTAATAAAGGATTTTTCGGGTGTGTGTTTTTTAACTGTAATTTACAGATTAATCATGGAAGGAATCTCGGGGAGACGCCTGACATGATTAATCTAGGATTTATTGGCAGCTATGGGCTGCCATTAACTCCTTATTACCCCGATTTGCCAACGCACTAGGGTAAATCGGGAAGAGCCGGGTACAGTCCCAGATCTGTCGCATATAATGTATGCGGCAATTCTGGGCGGCTGCTGACTGATATTGTTAGGGTGGGGGGCTCCCCATAACGTGGAGCTCCCCATCCTGAGAATACCAGCCTTCAGCCGTATGGCTTTATCTGGCTGGTATTAAAATTGGGGGGACCGCACACCGTTTTTTTTAATTATTTAATTATTTATTTCACTGCACAGTATACACACACACACCGGCTGCTGTGTTTGGGTGCAGTGAGACACCTGTCACTCAGCGTGGGGGGCATGTCTCACTGCAACCAATCATAGGCGCCGAAAAGCAGGAAAACAGGGATTACGAGATTGTTTAATGAGCGGCCGGCTTTTTCTAAAGAGGAAAAGCCGCCGGAGTTCAGTGAACAGCCGTGCAGCGCCGCAGCAGTGATCGGGGAACGGTAAGTAAGAGAGAGGGGGGAGAATGACCGACAGACTGTGAGAGGGGGACAGACAAGACAGAGAGAGACAGACAGAGCGAGACCGACCGACGGGAGATAGAATGAAAAAAAAAAATGACCGACATCGCTAGTTAAAAGCACAAAACGTGCGTTTTGGACATCGGAGTGCCACACAATGTTTTACGTAAAATCTTTCATGTATTGATCTCAAAAAGTAACATACATTAGCTCTATCTCACTATTGGGTATGTGCCCTTAACATTTCCGCCATGAAAATTCATTTTGGTGTCATTTTGGAAGGTTTTCTGGTGAGTCCGTAAAAATGGCGTAAAACGCGGACAACATTGTTCACAGCTGTGACTTTTGAGTGATAAATGCTTCAAGGGGTCTTCCCCATGCTGTTGCCATGTCATTTGAGCACTCTTCTGAGACTTTTGTGACATTTTTAGGGTTTCTCCATGCTGCCGGGGGGTCATTTCACAAAAATACTCGGGTCTCCCATAGGATAACATTGGGCTCGTTGCTCGGCCCGAGTACACGAATATCTTGGGAGGCTCGGCCCGAGCTTCGAGCACCCGAGCTTTTTAGTACTCGCTCATCACTAATAAAGATGAGATTCTTTGGGTGCAAGCAGCGGGCCACAGACAGCATAAGGGACTATGCCTTAAACTTACAGGAGGCCCTGAAAGCAGTTAAACAGGTGGACCCAGAGAGTGTACGTGAAGAACACAAACTCCTAACTGAGCAGTTCATAGAGGGGCTCCGGTCAGACGCCCACAGGACCCAGCTGCGTATCATGGTCCTGCAGAACCCTGCTCTGGACTTTGCAAAGTTTAAGGACCAGGCCATCCGGGTACTGAGAGAATCTACACCGAATAACTCGGTACCCCTCCGGCCTCTTGCTATCACGTACCCCGGGGTGGTGCCTGCAACACGAGCTGCTGCAGGGGCTGAGGCGCAGTCCCTGGATAAAGATCCCACTGCAGAGCTCAGACAGCAGGTCCAGGAGCTGACCAGGACTGTAGCTGCCCTTGCCAAGACCGTGCAGTCTCTACAAGTGACCCCATCACCTGCAAAAATCGAGTTGGCCTCCAGCCCAGATGACGTCCCATGGATGCGACAGAGGAGGATTCCGCCGACCCGAGGAAAAGACACAGACCGGTATGATTCAACAGGACAACCGATCTGCCGCCGCTGCAGCCAGGCGGGCCACATTGCACGACGCTGTCCTTTAAATGGGCCGAGCCTGGGGCCAGGAGCCAACCCCCAGGTGTAAGGAATAGAGATGAGCGAACCGGTCCCGGTTCGGCTCGAGGCGGTTCGCCGAACGGGGGGTCTGGCTCGAGTTCGGCTCGTCGAACGTTCGACGAACCGAACTCGAGCCCATAGGAAACAATGGCAGGCAATCACAAACACAGTAAAACACCTAGAAAACACCCTGAAAGGTGTCCAAAAGGTGACAAACAACTCACAACATAACACAAACACATGGGAAAGTGACAAGGACATATACTCATGTGAAAACAAAACAGCTGGACAAGGAAAAAGAGGGAGACACACAGATATATGAGTATATGCAAAGAAACATCGATTCCATTATTGTGCAACTTGAGCCCTGCTCATTTTAGGCTTCCAATCTGGATAAATTGCCTGAGCTCGCCACGTACGCCTTGAGGATCTTGTCGTGTCCTGCAGCCAGCGTTCTCTCGGAACCTGTCTTCAGTGCTGCTGGGGGTCTGCTGGCAGATAAGCACACGTGTCTGTCCACTGACAATGTGGACCTGGCTCTCAGAGGACTTTTCTTCCCCTGGGTCAGCCAGGGGAGGCGAAAGGCACGCGTATTTTTGAGAGTGCTTCATGCAAAGCATCTTTTTCTTTGTCAAAAGGGGGGCTCAACCGATGCCAGTCAAGTGGGGTGTGTGTGGCCCAGTTAGTGGCAACGAGGGAGACTGTGGTTGGAGTCCCCTCGCTGTGTCTCTAAAAGAACCAAGATGAACAAGTCATGGCTCTCAGAGGACTTTTCTTCCCCTGGGTCAGCCAGGGGACGGGAAAGGCACGCGTATTTTTGAGAGTGCTTCATGCAAAGCATCTTTTTCTTTTTCAAAAGGGGGCTCAACCGATGCCAGTCAAGTGGGGTGTGTGTGGCCCAGTTAGTGGCAACGAGGGAGACTGTGGTTGGAGTCCCCTCGCTGTGTCTCTAAAAGAACCAAGATGAACAAGTCATGGCTCTCAGAGGACTTTTCTTCCCCTGGGTCAGCCAGGGGACGGGAAAGGCACGCGTATTTTTGAGAGTGCTTCATGCAAAGCATCTTTTTCTTTTTCAAAAGGGGGCTCAACCGATGCCAGTCAAGTGGGGTGTGTGTGGCCCAGTTAGTGGCAACGAGGGAGACTGTGGTTGGAGTCCCCTCGCTGTGTCTCTAAAAGAACCAAGATGAACAAGTCATGGCTCTCAGAGGACTTTTCTTCCCCTGGGTCAGCCAGGGGACGGGAAAGGCACGCGTATTTTTGAGAGTGCTTCATGCAAAGCATCTTTTTCTTTGTCAAAAGGGGGGGTCAACCGATGCCAGTCAAGTGGGGTGTGTGTGGCCCAGTTAGTGGCAACGAGGGAGACTGTGGTTGGAGTCCCCTCGCTGTGTCTCTAAAAGAACCAAGATGAACAAGTCATGGCTCTCAGAGGACTTTTCTTCCCCTGGGTCAGCCAGGGGACGGGAAAGGCACGCGTATTTTTGAGAGTGCTTCATGCAAAGCATCTTTTTCTTTGTCAAAAGGGGGGGTCAACCGATGCCAGTCAAGTGGGGTGTGTGTGGCCCAGTTAGTGGCAACGAGGGAGACTGTGGTTGGAGTCCCCTCGCTGTGTCTCTAAAAGAACCAAGATGAACAAGTCATGGCTCTCAGAGGACTTTTCTTCCCCTGGGTCAGCCAGGGGACGGGAAAGGCACGCGTATTTTTGAGAGTGCTTCATGCAAAGCATCTTTTTCTTTTTCAAAAGGGGGCTCAACCGATGCCAGTCAAGTGGGGTGTGTGTGGCCCAGTTAGTGGCAACGAGGGAGACTGTGGTTGGAGTCCCCTCGCTGTGTCTCTAAAAGAACCAAGATGAACAAGTCATGGCTCTCAGAGGACTTTTCTTCCCCTGGGTCAGCCAGGGGACGGGAAAGGCACGCGTATTTTTGAGAGTGCTTCATGCAAAGCATCTTTTTCTTTGTCAAAAGGGGGGGTCAACCGATGCCAGTCAAGTGGGGTGTGTGTGGCCCAGTTAGTGGCAACGAGGGAGACTGTGGTTGGAGTCCCCTCGCTGTGTCTCTAAAAGAACCAAGATGAACAAGTCATGGCTCTCAGAGGACTTTTCTTCCCCTGGGTCAGCCAGGGGACGGGAAAGGCACGCGTATTTTTGAGAGTGCTTCATGCAAAGCATCTTTTTCTTTGTCAAAAGGGGGGGTCAACCGATGCCAGTCAAGTGGGGTGTGTGTGGCCCAGTTAGTGGCAACGAGGGAGACTGTGGTTGGAGTCCCCTCGCTGTGTCTCTAAAAGAACCAAGATGAACAAGTCATGGCTCTCAGAGGACTTTTCTTCCCCTGGGTCAGCCAGGGGACGGGAAAGGCACGCGTATTTTTGAGAGTGCTTCATGCAAAGCATCTTTTTCTTTTTCAAAAGGGTGCTCAACCGATGCCAGTCAAGTGGGGTGTGTGTGGCCCAGTTAGTGGCAACGAGGGAGACTGTGGTTGGAGTCCCCTCGCTGTGTCTCTAAAAGAACCAAGATGAACAAGTCATGGCTCTCAGAGGACTTTTCTTCCCCTGGGTCAGCCAGGGGACGGGAAAGGCACGCGTATTTTTGAGAGTGCTTCATGCAAAGCATCTTTTTCTTTTTCAAAAGGGGGCTCAACCGATGCCAGTCAAGTGGGGTGTGTGTGGCCCAGTTAGTGGCAACGAGGGAGACTGTGGTTGGAGTCCCCTCGCTGTGTCTCTAAAAGAACCAAGATGAACAAGTCATGGCTCTCAGAGGACTTTTCTTCCCCTGGGTCAGCCAGGGGACGGGAAAGGCACGCGTATTTTTGAGAGTGCTTCATGCAAAGCATCTTTTTCTTTTTCAAAAGGGGGCTCAACCGATGCCAGTCAAGTGGGGTGTGTGTGGCCCAGTTAGTGGCAACGAGGGAGACTGTGGTTGGAGTCCCCTCGCTGTGTCTCTAAAAGAACCAAGATGAACAAGTCATGGCTCTCAGAGGACTTTTCTTCCCCTGGGTCAGCCAGGGGACGGGAAAGGCACGCGTATTTTTGAGAGTGCTTCATGCAAAGCATCTTTTTCTTTTTCAAAAGGGGGCTCAACCGATGCCAGTCAAGTGGGGTGTGTGTGGCCCAGTTAGTGGCAACGAGGGAGACTGTGGTTGGAGTCCCCTCGCTGTGTCTCTAAAAGAACCAAGATGAACAAGTCATGGCTCTCAGAGGACTTTTCTTCCCCTGGGTCAGCCAGGGGACGGGAAAGGCACGCGTATTTTTGAGAGTGCTTCATGCAAAGCATCTTTTTCTTTTTCAAAAGGGGGCTCAACCGATGCCAGTCAAGTGGGGTGTGTGTGGCCCAGTTAGTGGCAACGAGGGAGACTGTGGTTGGAGTCCCCTCGCTGTGTCTCTAAAAGAACCAAGATGAACAAGTCATGGCTCTCAGAGGACTTTTCTTCCCCTGGGTCAGCCAGGGGACGGGAAAGGCACGCGTATTTTTGAGAGTGCTTCATGCAAAGCATCTTTTTCTTTTTCAAAAGGGGGCTCAACCGATGCCAGTCAAGTGGGGTGTGTGTGGCCCAGTTAGTGGCAACGAGGGAGACTGTGGTTGGAGTCCCCTCGCTGTGTCTCTAAAAGAACCAAGATGAACAAGTCATGGCTCTCAGAGGACTTTTCTTCCCCTGGGTCAGCCAGGGGACGGGAAAGGCACGCGTATTTTTGAGAGTGCTTCATGCAAAGCATCTTTTTCTTTTTCAAAAGGGGGCTCAACCGATGCCAGTCAAGTGGGGTGTGTGTGGCCCAGTTAGTGGCAACGAGGGAGACTGTGGTTGGAGTCCCCTCGCTGTGTCTCTAAAAGAACCAAGATGAACAAGTCATGGCTCTCAGAGGACTTTTCTTCCCCTGGGTCAGCCAGGGGACGGGAAAGGCACGCGTATTTTTGAGAGTGCTTCATGCAAAGCATCTTTTTCTTTTTCAAAAGGGGGCTCAACCGATGCCAGTCAAGTGGGGTGTGTGTGGCCCAGTTAGTGGCAACGAGGGAGACTGTGGTTGGAGTCCCCTCGCTGTGTCTCTAAAAGAACCAAGATGAACAAGTCATGGCTCTCAGAGGACTTTTCTTCCCCTGGGTCAGCCAGGGGACGGGAAAGGCACGCGTATTTTTGAGAGTGCTTCATGCAAAGCATCTTTTTCTTTTTCAAAAGGGGGCTCAACCGATGCCAGTCAAGTGGGGTGTGTGTGGCCCAGTTAGTGGCAACGAGGGAGACTGTGGTTGGAGTCCCCTCGCTGTGTCTCTAAAAGAACCAAGATGAACAAGTCATGGCTCTCAGAGGACTTTTCTTCCCCTGGGTCAGCCAGGGGACGGGAAAGGCACGCGTATTTTTGAGAGTGCTTCATGCAAAGCATCTTTTTCTTTTTCAAAAGGGGGCTCAACCGATGCCAGTCAAGTGGGGTGTGTGTGGCCCAGTTAGTGGCAACGAGGGAGACTGTGGTTGGAGTCCCCTCGCTGTGTCTCTAAAAGAACCAAGATGAACAAGTCATGGCTCTCAGAGGACTTTTCTTCCCCTGGGTCAGCCAGGGGACGGGAAAGGCACGCGTATTTTTGAGAGTGCTTCATGCAAAGCATCTTTTTCTTTTTCAAAAGGGGGCTCAACCGATGCCAGTCAAGTGGGGTGTGTGTGGCCCAGTTAGTGGCAACGAGGGAGACTGTGGTTGGAGTCCCCTCGCTGTGTCTCTAAAAGAACCAAGATGAACAAGTCATGGCTCTCAGAGGACTTTTCTTCCCCTGGGTCAGCCAGGGGACGGGAAAGGCACGCGTATTTTTGAGAGTGCTTCATGCAAAGCATCTTTTTCTTTTTCAAAAGGGGGCTCAACCGATGCCAGTCAAGTGGGGTGTGTGTGGCCCAGTTAGTGGCAACGAGGGAGACTGTGGTTGGAGTCCCCTCGCTGTGTTTTACATGCTTTTAGAAGGGCATGAAATGGCTTGGAGGTTGACTTTCATCATATGCAAACTGTTGGCTACCAAAAAGCTGCCTTTCCAACAACTGTGGTTATAGGCAATGAGGAACATACTGATGAAGATGAGACGCAGATACCCGATTGGGATGACAACTTAAATATTCGGTCAGGGCAAGAAGAAACTCGGTCTGAGGGGTAGGGGAGTGCAAACACAACAATTGATGATTAAGTTCTAGATCACACCTACTGTCAACCCACAGTCAGACACTCGAGGAGGTCAACAGAGGCGGTGGAGGAGGATGCAACCGACGTCGAAGTAACCTGGCGCCTTCCTGGACACAGTCGGAGCACTGGTAGCACGTCTACAACTGCATCCTCAGCCACCACTCTGCCTCTGAGCATTATTCGGGGTGGATCAACAGGTCGCATGGCCTCTAAGCCTTGCCTAGCCAGGTCCTTTTTTGACATAGAAAAAGATCGCCCAAATTATGTGATCTGTAAAATTTGTCATGGTTCTCTTAGTAGAGGTCAAAACCTCAGCAGTTTGACAACTTCTTCCATGAATCGTCACATGAATAAATATCATATGGCCCGATGGGAAGCTCACCGTGCTGCAATGCGGCCTAGCGGAGCGAACCATCCACCGCCTGCCCCTTCCAGTGCATCCGCGCGCTCGTCATCTTCTAGGACTGTGGGGACAGCTGTCACACCTGTTTTTCCACCCACAACTTCCACCACTGTAACCGCAACAGGCAGTTTGCTTGGTAGGTCGTCAGTTGGTTTGGAAGGGGAAACAAGTGAGTGTGTACAGCTCTCTCAGACATCGATAGCACCAACTTTGGATGAAGGCAACATCATGTCTCCGCCTGCACTTTCCTCACAAAGCTGCATTTTTCCAGGGACACCCGACTCAACACCGTCTACACACAGCAGCCAGATCTCTGTCCCTCAGATGTGGTCAAATAAAAGGCCACTTCCTGCGACCCATGACAAAGCGAAGAGGTTGACTCTATCCCTCTGTAAGCTGTTGACTACAGAAATGCTGCCTTTCCGCCTAGTGGACACACAGGATTTTAGAGACCTTATGTCTGTCGCTGTGCCCCAGTACCAGATGCCTAGTCGCCACTACTTCTCTAAGAAAGGTGTGCCCGCGCTACACCAGCATGTCGCACACAACATCACCGCTTCCTTGAGAAACTCTGTGTGTGAACGGGTGCATTTCACCACCGATACTTGGACCAGTAAGCATGGACAGGGACGTTACATGTCGCTGACTGGCCACTGGGTAACTATGGTGATAGATGGTGAAGGGTCTGCTGCACAAGTCTTGCCGTCCCCACGACTTGTGTGTCAATCCTCTGTCTGTCCAAGTTCCGCCACTGCTTCTGCATCCTCCACCTCATCTGGGTCCTCCACCTCCGCCCCAAGCCTGCCTGGTCAGGCCACCAGCGTTCTCACTGCGCAGAAGGAATTACGCACCCCTCATTACTATGCTGGTAGCAGAGCGCAACGGCATCAGGCGGTCTTTAGCTTGACATGTCTTTGAAATAGGAGTCACACAGCGACTGAGTTGTGGGCAGCTCTGGAGACTGATTTTGATAAATGGTTGTCTCCACTCAACCTGCAGCCTGGTAAGGCCGTGTGCGACAATGCTGCAAACCTGGGTGCGGCCCTTCGCCTGGGCAAGGTGACACACGTGCCTTGTATGGCTCACGTGTTTAACCTTGTTGTCCAGCAATTTTTAACACACTATCCCGGCCTAGATGGCCTTCTGACCAGGGCACGGAAACTGTCTGCAGTGCTCACTTCCGCCGTTCAACCGCCGCACCTGAGCGACTTGCATCGCTCCAGAAGTCTTTCGGCCTGCCGGTTCATCGCCTGAAATGCGATGTGGCGACACGCTGGAATTCAACTCTCCACATGTTACAGCGACTGTGGCAGCACCGGCGAGCCCTGGTGCAATACGTCATGATGTATAGCCTGGGCCAACGAGATGCAGAAGTGGGGCAGATCACCCTGATGGAGTGATCTCAGATCAAGGACCTATGCACCCTTCTGCACAGTTTCGACATGGCGACGAATATGTTTAGCGCTGACAATGCCATTATCAGCATGACGATTACAGTCATTTACATGCTGGAGCACACGCTAAACACTATTCGTAGTCAGGGGGTGGGACAACAGGAAGGGGAGGAACTACAGGAGGATTCATATGCGCAAGACACAACAACATCACCAAGGTCCAGACGTTCATCATCACCAACGCGGCAGGCATGGGACCATGGGGGACAGGGATCAACAAGGGCGCATGGTAGCAGGTGAGATGTTGAGGAAGGTGCAGGAGGACATGAAGATATGGAGGACGAACTGTCCATGGACATGGAAGACTCAGCAGATGAGGGGGACCTTGGTCAAATTTCAGTTGAAAGAGGTTGGGGGGAGATGACAGAGGAAGAAAGAACGGTTAGCACCTCTATGCCACAAACACAGCGTGGACTTGGTGCGCATGGCTGCGCAAGACACATGAGTGCCTTCTTGTTGCACTACCTCCAACATGACCCTCGTATTGTCAAAATTAGAAGTGATGATGACTACTGGCTTGCCACACTATTAGATCCCCGGGACAAGTCCAAATTTTGTGACATAATTCCACCCATAGAAAGGGACGCACGTATGCAGGAGTATCAGCAGAAGCTGTTACTCGATCTTAGCTCGGCTTTTCCACCAAACAACCGTGCAGGTGAAGGGAGTGATTCTCCCAGTTGTAACTTGACAAACATGGGACGGCCTCGTCATCTTCAACAGTCTACCCGTACCAGTAGGACCGTATCTGGTGCTGGTAACAGCAATTTTATGGAATCTTTTCATAATTTTTTTAGACCCTCCTTTGCAAGGCCACCAGAGACAACAAGTCTGACACATAGTCAACGGATGGAGAGGATGATACAGGAGTATCTCCAAATGAACATCGATGCAATGACTTTGCAAATGGAGCCTTGCTCCTTTTGTGCTTCAAATCTAGAAAAATGTCAAGAGCTCTCCAGTTACGCCTCGAAGATTTTGTCGTGTCCAGCTGCCAGCGTTGTCTCTGAACGTGTCTTCAGTGCTGCTGGGTGTGTGCTGACAGATAAGCGCACGCGTCTGTCCAGTGACAATGTGGACAGACTGACGTTCATCAAAATGAACAAGTCATGGATCCAGAAGGAATTTACTACCCCTGTGTCATCCTGGGGAGAGTAAATGCTTGTGGATTTGGAATGTGCTTGATGCAAATCAAAACATCCTGTTTGCAACTAGGGCACAAGTGCTGCCACTGATAAGGTGTCTGTGTGGGGCCCAATTTTTGGAAAAAAAGGGAGACTCCGCTTGGAGTAACCCTTGCTTGCTGTGTTTTTTAAAAAT
This sequence comes from Anomaloglossus baeobatrachus, assembly GCF_048569485.1. Classification (NCBI taxonomy): domain Eukaryota; kingdom Metazoa; phylum Chordata; class Amphibia; order Anura; family Aromobatidae; genus Anomaloglossus; species Anomaloglossus baeobatrachus. Next base: position 558,837,307 of record NC_134358.1, on the reverse strand, counting down.
GATACAAGATGAACAGATCTGAAGGCAAGATGAAGCCAACATCATGTCTCCGCCTGCACTTTTCTCACAAACCTGCATTTTTCCAGGGACACCCTACTCAACACCGTCTACAGACAGCAGCCAGATCTCTGTCCCTCAGATGTGGTCAAATAAAAGGCCACTTACTGCGACCCATGACAAAGCTAAGTGGTTGACTCTATCCCTCTGTAAGCTGTTGGCTACCGAAATGCTGCCTTTACGCGTAGTGGACACACAGGATTTTACAGACCTTATGTCTGTCGCTGTGCCCCAGTACCAGATGCCCAATCACCACTGCTTCTCCAAGAAAAGCATGCCCGCGCTACACCGGCATGTCGCACACAACATCACCACTTCCTTGAGAAAATCTGTGTGCGACAGGGTGCATTTCAACACAGATACTTGGACCAGTAAGCATAGACAGGGTCATTACATGTCACTGACTGGGCACTGGCAAACTATGGTGAGAGATGGAGAAGGGTCTGCTGTACAAGTCTTGCCGTCCCCACGAGTTTTTTCAATCCTTGTTCTGTATGTAGAAGTTAATACACTGCTTCTGCCTCTTCAACCTCGTGTGGGTCCTCTACCTTTGCGCAAACCCTGTGTGGTCAGGCCACCCTTCCTTGCAACTGCGCACAAGGACTACCACACACCTCCTTACTATGCTGGCAGCAGAGCTCAATGCCATCAGGCGGTCAAAGTTTTACTTTGAAATGTATGGGAAATGTGAGTCACACCGCTATTACAGAGAATAGTAGTCAGGCAGGGTCAAAACATTAATTGAGGAACAGGAACAGAATGGGACGGCCAGGACTTAATCAGAAAACAAGCAGAGGTGAAATGCGTATCGGCCAACAAGGTACATAAACAGCAAGCAGGAAAAGTAGTCAGGTAACAAGCACACAAAATCATAAAACTGAACTGGGGGTAAAATTAACCAGAGGTTCATAGCTATGTCTGGCAGTGGTCTGCAGACAGGATGGGCATAAAAAAGGGTGTGGTGTCTTCCCATTGGTTGTAGCTGAATGATGGTATTTCATCTGTGAGATACCCACCAGCTACATTCAGCCAGAGATTCTGCATCTGTCAAGGTAATGCAGCCCAGTGGGTGAGCATAACCTGCGTCCACCTGCGCCGCTGGCATCGACTACTCTCCCATCATCAGCACTATTCATGAAAGGAACACGTTGTCACCTGGCGACCGGAGTACAAATTGACGGAGCGGACTCCGTTGGTGACTTAACAGCCGTGTGCGGCAATGATGCAAACCTGGCTGCGGGCCATCCTCAGGGCAATGTGACACACGTGCCTTTTATGGCTCACGTGTTGATCCGAATTCTCCAGCAATTTTTAAAACACCATCACGGCCTACATGGCCTTGTGCAGCGGGCACGCTCGCTATGTGCTCACTTCCATCGTGCGCACACAGCAGCTCAACAACTTTCATCACTCCGGAAGTCTTAGGGTCTGGCAGTTAAACGCCGGAAATGCGATGTTCCGACACGCAGGAATTGGAATCTGCACATGTTGCAGCGTGTGTGGCAGCACCGCAGAGCCCTGCTGAAATACGGTAAGACATATAGCCTGGGATAAGTTGATCCAGAGGTGGTGCAGATCACGCTGCTGGAGTGGTGTCAGATCAAGGACCTATGCACCCTGCTACACAGTTTTGAAATGTCGACGAAGATGTTTAGCACTGGCAATGTCATTCTCAGCGTGACAATTCTGGTCATCTACATGATGGAGCACACTGTAATTATTATTCGGAGTCAGGTGTTGGGACAAGAGGAAGGGGAGGAAGTACAGGAGGAGTCATATGCGGAAGGGATAACAAGATCTACGAGGTCCAGATGGTCAGCGGCACCTATGCGGCAGTCATGGTGAGGGAGAGGGATTAACAAGGGCGCATAGTATCAGCAAAAAGTGTTGATGAAAGTGCAGGAGCCCATGAAGAAATGGAGGACGAACTGGCGATGGGCATGGAAGACTCAGCAGATGAGTGAGAGCTTGCTCACATTTCGGTTGTGCGAGGTTGTGGGTAGAGGGCAGAGGAAGGATGCACGATTCTCACCTCTCTGCCACCAACACACCAAGGACTTGGTCCTCCTGGATGCACAAGACACATGAGCGCCTTCTTGCTGCACTACCTACATGACCCTCGGATTGTATGAATTTGAAGTAATCCTGAATACTGGGTTGCCACACTGTTAGATCCCCGGTACAAGACAAAATTTGGCGAACTAATTCCTGCCATAGAAATAGACGCACGTATACAGGAGTATCTGCAGAATGTGGTACGCAATCTTAGATCTACTTTTCCACTAAACACCAGTGCTGCACAGAGTGAATCTCAACACTTTGTCATGGATAGGAGGAAATGGTCTTTTACTTGTCCACATCGGAGGGACCGAGGGATGGCTGCTGTGCTGAGATGGCGTTGAGTACGGTGTCCCTGCACAGTTGCACTTTTGGTCATATCCCAAAATGAGTTGAAAAAGGACAGATGCTGTTGGAAAGGGGAACAGGTGTGTTGGAAAGGGGAAAAAAATTTTGGTCCGTGGATTTGGTGGTTAAACAACTGTAACATTTGCTGAAGAAACAACATCTGTTACAGTGGGACTGGCAGATTTGGATAAAGTGGTATATAATCTGTGACCGCTATATAACAAAAATTAATAAGAAAAGAAAGAGAAAGGTATATATCACCTTCAGCAGTCAGTGTCCACCGTGCTCCCAGTTGGAAAAGGAGAGGTTGGCAACTTGAAGGTTTGGTGGAGGATACAGAGCTGTGTGGCTATGAAACTAATAGTAGCCTGAACCGAGTTAGACGCCATTCGGATCTGGAGACTGTGAGCCCTGTTAGCGTCACAGGGTCCACATGCCCACCCAGCCCAGGAACTCCCTGTTAACAACACAGGGGCCATTGAGTACGCTGACCGTGTGCGTAGGGGCCACACCTGTGGACAGCAGGCGCATCAGCAGCAGCAGGCCTGTTAATGCCACTGGGCTGCACAAGCAGGACTGTTAGGACAGGAGCTGGTCTTAACCGTTCTGCGTTACCAACTGTGGTGGTGGCCTGCATCCACCACCCTATCCCTGCCTACCTCTGGCCTAAAGCCGCAATGGGTTCAACACATGGAGGTGTGCTCTTTCGGAGCATAATAGAAGACTGCGCACCTCCTTGTTGGCTCCAGCCCCTTTTATAACCTGGGTCCGCCCCAAACCAGGGTGAACCACAATGCACCTCCTGGAGACAAAAGCAGAGTGACACGTCATGAGTGGCATAACTAGCGTCCTATTTGGAAACGCAACTTCAATGATGACCTCATGGCTGCCATGACCCAAACACCTCACCAGTCATCGTCTGACCATCAATAATGCGGTGACAAGTCATAGGTGTGGGCCTCTGCAAGCCATTTGGGAGGACACCTGATGCCCTGTGGTCTATATGGGACCCCCACATCAGGGCCAGGGCCAAAGAGCCAAAGAGTTCATTACCGGACCTAGTCTCTGATGCAGGAAGTGCCTGAGCATGCTCAGTAGCATGAAATACAGTCTCTGAAAAAAGACTATCAGCTTTAGCATGGTGTCTAGGCACAAAACAGGACTTAGACCCGGCACAGAATGCAAGCACCTGTGCAAAGAGGCTTTTCACACTTAGTGTGGGAGCATGCGCTGTATCCCGAAATGAAGACTTAGCGTCAGGAATGGCACAGTCAGGCTGAGCATACTCACTAGGCGAAACACTGTAATTATGCTGCAGCTGGGGTACATCGGCACACGCATGCGCACTAGCTGCCTCTCCACACTTAGACGTGGAGGGGAAATTTGTCTTGGAGATGCTGTCTATGAACAGAAGGAAAAGCTAAAGGAAGCCTGACTTTCTATCCCTCCGAATTATGAAATGCAGCAATGAATTCCATGAGTTTGCTATAACATTAGCGTAGCTAAATGTGCATGAGGGTGTGATGTAGAGGTGCTAGAAATAGCTTGTCACCAGTGGGGCACTAATGGAATACAACAGCCAGTTCTATGATGCCACAAAATGGCAGTATTTTGTGCTATCATTATAGCTTATTAAAAACAGAGCACGAGGTTGTCATGCAGAGGTGCTGCACATAGATTTGCAGTAGTGTGAATAGACAAAAGTACAATAGCCACGTTTAGGATACAACTAGGTACAGTGAGTGTTTGCTAGTATAATGGCTGAGTTTAAAAAAGTTTGAGTGTGCAATGCAGGCAGATGTCCTGCAAATATCGTTCCAATACTGTGAATTGACAAAAGTACAATAGCCACGTTTAGGATACAACTAGGTACAGTGAGTGTTTGCTAGTATAATGGCTGAGTTTAAAAAAGTTAGAGTGTGCAATGCAGGCAGACGTGCTGCAAATAACGTTCCAATACTGTGAATAGACAAAAGTACAATAGCCACGTTTAGGATACAACTAGGTACACTGAGTGTTTGCTACTATAAATGGCTGAGTTTAAAAAAGTTTGAGTGTGCAATGCAGGCAGACGTGCTGCAAATAACGTTCCAATACTGTGAATTGACAAAAGTACAATAGCCACGTTTAGGATACAACTAGGTACACTGAGTGTTTGCTACTATAAATGGCTGAGTTTAAAAAAGTTTCAGTGTGCAATGCAGGCAGACGTGCTGCAAATAACGTTCCAATACTGTGAATTGACAAAAGTACAATAGCCACGTTTAGGATACAACTAGGTACAGTGAGTGTTTGCTAGTATAATGGCTGAGTTTAAAAAAGTTAGAGTGTGCAATGCAGGCAGACGTGCTGCAAATATCGTTCCAATACTGTGAATAGACAAAAGTAAAATAGCCACGTTTAGGATACAACTAGGTACACTGAGTGTTTGCTAGTATAATGGCTGAGTTTAAAAAAGTTAGAGTGTGCAATGCAGGCAGACGTGCTGCAAATAACGTTCCAATACTGTGAATAGACAAAAGTACAATAGCCACGTTTAGGATACAACTAGGTACACTGAGTGTTTGCTACTATAAATGGCTGAGTTTAAAAAAGTTTGAGTGTGCAATGCAGGCAGACGTGCTGCAAATAACGTTCCAATACTGTGAATTGACAAAAGTACAATAGCCACGTTTAGGATACAACTAGGTACAGTGAGTGTTTGCTACTATAAATGGCTGAGTTTAAAAAGTTAGAGTGTGCAATGCAGGCAGACGTGCTGCAAATAACGTTCCAATACTGTGAATAGACAAAAGTACAATAGCCACGTTTAGGATACAACTAGGTACACTGAGTGTTTGCTACTATAAATGGCTGAGTTTAAAAAAGTTTGAGTGTGCAATGCAGGCAGACGTGCTGCAAATAACGTTCCAATACTGTGAATTGACAAAAGTACAATAGCCACGTTTAGGATACAACTAGGTACACTGAGTGTTTGCTACTATAAATGGCTGAGTTTAAAAAAGTTTGAGTGTGCAATGCAGGCAGACGTGCTGCAAATAACGTTCCAATACTGTGAATTGACAAAAGTACAATAGCCACGTTTAGGATACAACTAGGTACAGTGAGTGTTTGCTAGTATAATGGCTGAGTTTAAAAAAGTTAGAGTGTGCAATGCAGGCAGACGTGCTGCAAATATCGTTCCAATACTGTGAATAGACAAAAGTAAAATAGCCACGTTTAGGATACAACTAGGTACACTGAGTGTTTGCTAGTATAATGGCTGAGTTTAAAAAAGTTAGAGTGTGCAATGCAGGCAGACGTGCTGCAAATAACGTTCCAATACTGTGAATTGACAAAAGTACAATAGCCACGTTTAGGATACAACTAGGTACACTGAGTGTTTGCTACTATAAATGGCTGAGTTTAAAAAAGTTTGAGTGTGCAATGCAGGCAGACGTGCTGCAAATAACGTTCCAATACTGTGAATTGACAAAAGTACAATAGCCACGTTTAGGATACAACTAGGTACAGTGAGTGTTTGCTAGTATAATGGCTGAGTTTAAAAAAGTTTGAGTGTGCAATGCAGGCAGACGTGCTGCAAATAACGTTCCAATACTGTGAATTGACAAAAGTACAATAGCCACGTTTAGGATACAACTAGGTACAGTGAGTGTTTGCTAGTATAATGGCTGAGTTTAAAAAAGTTAGAGTGTGCAATGCAGGCAGACGTGCTGCAAATATCGTTCCAATACTGTGAATAGACAAAAGTAAAATAGCCACGTTTAGGATACAACTAGGTACACTGAGTGTTTGCTAGTATAATGGCTGAGTTTAAAAAAGTTAGAGTGTGCAATGCAGGCAGACGTGCTGCAAATAACGTTCCAATACTGTGAATAGACAAAAGTACAATAGCCACGTTTAGGATACAACTAGGTACACTGAGTGTTTGCTACTATAAATGGCTGAGTTTAAAAAAGTTTGAGTGTGCAATGCAGGCAGACGTGCTGCAAATAACGTTCCAATACTGTGAATTGACAAAAGTACAATAGCCACGTTTAGGATACAACTAGGTACACTGAGTGTTTGCTACTATAAATGGCTGAGTTTAAAAAAGTTTGAGTGTGCAATGCAGGCAGACGTGCTGCAAATAACGTTCCAATACTGTGAATTGACAAAAGTACAATAGCCACGTTTAGGATACAACTAGGTACACTGAGTGTTTGCTACTATAAATGGCTGAGTTTAAAAAAGTTAGAGTGTGCAATGCAGGCAGACGTGCTGCAAATATCGTTCCAATACTGTGAATAGACAAAAGTACAATAGCCACGTTTAGGATACAACTAGGTACACTGAGTGTTTGCTAGTATAATGGCTTAGTAACAATGAGTTGTAGTGTGCAATGCAGGCAGACGTGCTCTGCAAATGTCTTTGCACTAGTGGGACTATAGCAAAGTCCAATAGCCACGTTTAGGATGCCACTAGGTACACTGAGTGTTTGCTAGTAAAATTGCTTAGTTTAAAAAAGTTGGAGTGTGCAATGCAGGCAGATGTGCTCTGCTAATATCTTTGCACTAGTGGGACTATAGCAAAGTCCAATAGCCACGTATAGGATGCCACTAGGTACACTGAGTGTTTGCTAGTATAATGGCTTAGTTAAAATGAGTTTGAGTGTGCAATGCAGGCAGACGCGCTATGCAAATGTCTTTGCACTAGTGGGACTATAGCAAAGTCCAATAGCCACGTATAGGATGCCACTAGGTACACTGAGTGTTTGCTAGTATAATGGCTTGGTTTTAATGAGTTGGAGTGTGCAATGCAGGCAGACGCGCTCTGCAAATGTCTTTGCACTAGTGGGACTATAGCAAAGTCCAATAGCCACGTATAGGATGCCACTAGGTACACTGAGTGTTTGCTAGTATAATGGCTTGGTTAGAATGAGTTGTAGTGTGCAATGCAGGCAGATGTGCTCTGCTAATGTCTTTGCACTAGTGGGACTATAGCAAAGTCCAATAGCCACGTATAGGATGCCACTAGGTACACTGAGTGTTTGCTAGTATAATGGCTTAGTTAAAATGAGTTTGAGTGTGCAATGCAGGCAGACGCGCTATGCAAATGTCTTTGCACTAGTGGGACTATAGCAAAGTCCAATAGCCACGTATAGGATGCCACTAGGTACACTGAGTGTTTGCTAGTATAATGGCTTGGTTAGAATGAGTTGTAGTGTGCAATGCAGGCAGATGTGCTCTGCTAATGTCTTTGCACTAGTGGGACTATAGCAAAGTCCAATAGCCACGTATAGGATGCCACTAGGTACACTGAGTGTTTGCTAGTATAATGGCTTAGTTAAAATGAGTTTGAGTGTGCAATGCCGGCAGACGCGCTATGCAAATGTCTTTGCACTAGTGGGACTATAGCAAAGTCCAATAGCCACGTATAGGATGCCACTAGGTACACTGAGTGTTTGCTAGTATAATGGCTTGGTTTTAATGAGTTGGAGTGTGCAATGCAGGCAGACGCGCTCTGCAAATGTCTTTGCACTAGTGGGACTATAGCAAAGTCCAATAGCCACGTATAGGATGCCACTAGGTACACTGAGTGTTTGCTAGTATAATGGCTTGGTTAGAATGAGTTGTAGTGTGCAATGCAGGCAGACGCGCTCTGCAAATGTCTTTGCACTAGTGGGACTATAGCAAAGTCCAATAGCCACGTATAGGATGCCACTAGGTACACTGAGTGTTTGCTAGTATAATGGCTTGGTTAGAATGAGTTGTAGTGTGCAATGCAGGCAGACGCGCTCTGCAAATGTCTTTGCACTAGTGGGACTATAGCAAAGTCCAATAGCCACGTATAGGATGCCACTAGGTACACTGAGTGTTTGCTAGTATAATGGCTTAGTTATCAGTTGGAGTGTGCAGAGGACAAGAGGGTACAGTGGCAGGATTGTGGTGCTCTGGGTAGAGGAATGGAAGCCTGCCTTTCTATTCCCTCCTAATGGTGAAATGCAGGTAGGAAATCCCTGACCTGGGCTACACAGACGCTGTTGCTGTTTGCAGGACCTGTCACCTATGGCTCTCTGACCCTGCCGGTTGGAGCCCTTAAAAGGACTGCTATAAAGTGCTCTCCCTAAGCTGTCTAACGCTGTGTATGCAGCGCATACAGCTGTATCGGCTATAGGACTCAGGAAGACGGAGCTGCGACAGTGATGTCTGACACCAAAGACGCAGAAGGCAGATAATGGCGTCCGTGAAGAAAATGTCCGGTTTTATAATGCAGGGACATGTGACATGCAGATCCTATCACACATGCCGTTGCTTCTCTGGCTCAAAGTCCACTTAGCTGTGTGTGTGTCTGGGATTGGCTGACATGCTGGCCCGCCCCACAAGACGCGCGCACTTAGGGAAGGAAGACAAGAAAAAAAAAAAAAAAAAATGGCGATCGCCATTATAGAAACAGCAGTGATCTGAAGGCGCTGTTCACGCACACTATACACTGAAATGTGATAATAGTTTGATTCACAGAGTGACTTACACTATTACAGCAGAAACCAAGCTATGATTTAGCTGTTTTTTGGCTGCTAGAACCGTTCTCGAACGTTTCTAGAACTACCGAGCTTTTGCAAAAAGCTCGAGTTCTAGTTCGATCTAGAACATGCCCCAAAATCACTCGAGCCGCGAACTGGAGAACCACGAACCACGAACCGCGCTCAACTCTAGTAAGGAAGCCCGGCTCAAACCCCAGCCGCAGCAAGTATGTGGGAGGACGACCGGTCCTTCCCATTGTGCTGGATGGGATCCCTTTGAATGCCCTCCTGGATACGGGGTCCCAGGTAACAACCATCCCCTATAAACTGTACAAAAGATATTGGGCTGATTCAGACATTGACCATGGCCCAGATGATGATTTAACAATTGTGGCCAGTAATGGTCAGCCCTTACCTCAAATTGGGTACAAAGAAGTAACCATTAAAGTGGGGCGGGTAGAATTGCCATGTCAGGGGATGATAATTGTAGATATTGATCGCAAAGAATCTGACCCACTGCTAACCATTGGTACAAATGTGATAGAAAATTGTATTGCCGAAGTGATAATTTTGTTGCAACAGGCGTCTGAAACCGCCAGCTCCGGGCAGCAGCGTGCCCTACAGAGGGAGATCAGAGCCCTGATGAGAAGGCAGCAGGTAGAGCTGGCCGGAGGAGAAATTGGCAGTGTGAGGGTAAGTGACCCCCTCCCCATTGCAATACCCCCAAGAAGTGAAATGTTGATATGGTGTCGGGCAGCAATAGGCCTCAAGGGTCAGGATTACCATGCCTTGGTAGAACCGGTGTATTCAGACAGTAGGCCTGGAGTCCTGGTAGCCAGAGGGGTAGCAGACGTCCGCAAGGGGAGAGTGCCCGTCCGTGTCCTGAATTGTGGGGAGGAGGAGGCCAAATTGCCCCGGTACGCCACTGTAGCAAAACTGTACACTGTCAGCAACAATACCATCAAAGCAGTGGAACCCTTGATCCCGTCCGACCAGGCGGAAGACAATGGCTCCAAGGGGCAGCTGGAAGACTGGTGCCAAAAATTACATGTGGGCACCGACTCCACCCCCTCACACCAAAAGCATGGGGTTTACCGGGTGGTACAGGAGTACGAGCGGGTCTTCAGCAAACACCCCCTAGATTATGGGCAGGTGAAAGGGGTTAAACATCAAATCCCCACGGGTGATCATCATCCCATTAAAGAGAGATACCGCCCTGTACCCCCCGCACAGTATCAGCGTGCCAAAGAAATGTTGCGGGAAATGAAGGAGGCTGGGGTTATCAGAGATAGTTGTAGCCCCTGGGCAGCTCCACTAGTGCTCGTAAAGAAAAAAGATGGTACAATGAGAATGTGTGTAGATTACAGGCAAATTAACCGCATTACACATAAAGATGCTTATCCACTGCCCAGAATAGAGGAGTCACTAACAGCCTTAAAGTCAGCTAAATATTTCTCCACCTTGGATCTCACCAGTGGGTATTGGCAGGTTCCCGTGGCAGAGGCGGACAAGGAGAAGACTGCATTCACGACGCCAATGGGCCTCTGCGAGTTCAACTGTATGCCATTCGGGCTCTGCAACGCCCCAGGGACATTCCAAAGGTTGATGGAGTGCTGCTTGGGCCACCACAACTTTGAAACCGTGCTGTTGTACCTGGATGACGTCATAGTCTACTCCAAGACTTATGAAGACCACCTGAAGCACTTAGCAGAAGTGTTTGAGTCTTTGTCAAAATATGGCCTGAAGATCAAGCCGTCCAAATGCCACCTCTTCAAGCCAAAGGTACAGTACCTGGGTCATGTGGTCAGCGCAGAAGGTGTGGCACCTGATCCGGAGAAAGTCACCGTAATTAAGGACTGGCCAAGACCCACGACGGTAAAAGAGGTGCGGCAGTTCCTTGGGCTGGTGGGCTACTACCGAAGGTTCATTGATGGTTTCACAAAGATAGCAGCGCCCCTTCAAGATCTCCTGGTGGGCCACCCAAAGCAGGCTAAGAAGCAGAGCCCTCCATTTGAATGGAGCAGCCAACTAGAAGCATCCTTTGTCCGGCTGAAAGGGGCTCTCACGGGAGAAGAAATTCTGGCCTACCCTGACTACAGCCAGCCGTTTGTACTGTATACAGACGCCAGCAACGTGGGCCTGGGAGCAGTTCTGTCCCAGGTGCAGGGAGGCAGAGAGAGGGTGATAGCGTACGCCAGTAGGAAGCTTCGGCCCACGGAAAGGAATCCAGAAAACTACAGTTCCTTCAAGCTGGAGTTCCTCGCTATTGTTTGGGCAGTGACTGAACGCTTCAAGCACTATCTGGCATCGGCCAAGTTCACCATCTTCACGGACAACAATCCGTTGACACACCTGGCAACAGCCAAGTTAGGTGCGTTGGAACAGCGATGGATGGCCCGGCTGTCTAACTTTGACTTTACCATCAAGTATCGGGCTGGCAAGAAGAATAACAATGCTGATGCGCTGTCCAGAATGCCTCACTTACCCGAGTCTGGAGAAGACCTGGATGAACTCGAAGAGATAGAGTTACCGGCTTTCCATCACCAAGGTGTTTCCCAGTGTGAGCATGCTGTAGGAGTGAAGCGCTCGAGCCAGCACGAGGTCTCGGTCAACCCATTACTCCACCATAATTGGATAGAGACACAGAACGGTGACCCGGCCGTGCGATTGGTCAAAGAGAAGCTAGCACAAGCTGAGACCCATCTTGGCCCAGATGCTCCAGAAGAAGCCCAGCAGCTGTGGAAGGAGAGGGGACGACTGTTCACATACCAAGGCAAGCTCTGCAAGAGATATGTCAACTGGCGAACGAATGAACTCGTCTGGCAGATAGTGGTCCCACAGAGGGATGCTCCAATGGTCCTAGCAGCTTATCATGATAACGCAGGACACTTCGGGTGGAAGAAGTTGGAGACCCTACTCCGCGAACGGTTCTACTGGGTGCACATGAGAAAGATGATCGAGAAGTGGTGCCGAGACTGTGGTCCATGTAACCTGAGGCGGAAAGATGATGCCAGCCAAAGGTCTCCCCTACAGCCAATTGTCACGAAGCAGCCCCTGGAGTTGGTGGCCCTGGACCACGTGAAGTTAACACCAAGCCGGTCAGGCTATGTGTACGCCCTCACCATTGTGGACCATTACTCCCGTTTCCTGGTAGTAGTGCCCGTGAAGGACCAGACAGCCAGAACAGCAGTGAGAGCATTTCAGGCCTACTTTTGTCGACCTCACGGTTACCCTGAAAGGGTACTGACTGATCAGGGTCCTGCATTCGAGGCAGAAGTGTTCCAAGAGTTCTGTAACCTGTACGGTTGTAAGAAAATCAGAACCACACCGTACCACCCCCAAACCAATGGATTGTGCGAGAAGATGAACCATGTGGTTATTGACATGCTCAAGACTCTACCTTTGGAAGAAAGAAACCAATGGCCAGAAACGTTACCAGATCTGGTAGACTTGTACAACCATATCCCGGTAAATTCGACCAACTGCAGCCCTGCTTACCTGATGCGAGCCAGACCTGGCAAGTTACCTGTAGACTTTGAGATGGGGACTGTGTCACCTGAGGCGGTTCAGGAAATGGAAGATTGGGATACAGAGCGGCAGCAGCGGTACCGTAAGGTCCAGGAATGCGTAGAGAGGGCCCTGTCTCAAGCAAGAACGAGACAAGAGCAGCATTACAATCAAACAGCCCCAGCAACTCCCTTAGCACCTGGAGAACAAGTCCTCAAGAAGAAGCGGAGGATGCATAAATTGGATGATCAGTGGGAAAACGAGCCCTACACCATTATCCCCTCCAACTTTGACAACAGTAAGGTATGCCTCATAAGCAAGGATGAAGGCAAGACCTATCAAGCAGTCTCTCGAGACCGCCTGAAAGCGTGCCCTGAACGGTGCAGAATCCAAAGAGAAATGGAAGAAGTACAAGGAAGTCCCCAAAGTCAAGAGAAAGAGGGGGAGATGATCCAAACAATCCTTGGAAAATTCCCCAAAACTTGGACCCGAATAAACAATGCCATAGTGGTACCAGTTTTGACGTTTCCGCAGTTGGTCGAGCCAGAAACAGAAGAGGTTCCGGATCCACCTAAAGAACCGTCCGCTCCAACACGAGATGACACGCCAGCAGTGGAACAGGAGGATCAACCCCCTGTCAGTGGTGAACCTGTCATACCCTTGGCGACTCTTAGACCACATAGGCAATCATCACGCTTACCTATCGGGGTTAGGCCTACCTGTAGTGCTGAGGTAGAAGACACACCAAGTAGTCAGGGACAAACACCATAGCTACGCATGTCTCAACGCAGCACTCGGGGACAACCCCCTCCAAGGTATAGAGAGTCAACTGTATAAGGGAAAAAGAAGGAGTACTTATTAGAATGTAAATAGTTATGCGAAATGTCTGTAATGTTGTGTACAAAATGTTTTTCTTTTTCTTTGATTGCGAAAATGGACAATTGGGCCACTGGACTATGGGTGGCGAACACCTAAATTGTTCATAGTTAGCACCAGTGTGCTCAACACCCCTGAAGAAAAACCCGTCTGGCGTGCATAGAGTGGGGTCAACAATGCTCTGACGCACGCCCAGAGCCTACGTTGGGGGTTTGATCGCGGCGGGTCCCCCATGGAGCAGTGTAATGGACACCCGGCAGGGAGCCACACTGGACTCTTATAGTAATGTTTAAGTTTGTAACGTTCAAGTAATGCGCCTCCCATAATGGGATGAAATGTTCTAACATGTCATGTTTGTTTCTACAGTCCGGGAGTACTGAATTTAACTAAGGGGGAGTGTGGCGCCCCAGGACCTGGTCGCCACAACAGCATTGCCCTTCCAAAGGGTTAATGCTGAGCCTGGAGGTAATTGGGAGATCTATTGGCCAGTAAGTTTAACAACCAACGCAGTTCTCCCTCCGGCCAGCAGGGGGAGCTCTGAACCTGGAACTTCAGGGAGCATTCCTTAAGTCTGGCTGAAGGGAGGAAGTAGTAGTCAGTCTGGAGACAGGAGTGAAAGAGGACAGACGGAGAGTAGTGCTGCCTTGTGGAATTGGGGCCTAGAGCTGGAATAGCTTGGCCCAGTGAAGCAAGAGGTGCAGAGAGGCACAGAGGAGACTCGGACATCGGAGTCTGTGGTTGCCAGGGCATAAAATCCATCCCTGGTAGCTGAATCCGGAGGGCAGGAGAGCTGCAAGCCCCCTGGCCCAGAAGCAAACTGAGGGTACAGCTGCATTCCAAGGGCCTGGTGTGGACTCCAGCAGAGAAGCACCAGAGAGGGCCTGCGCAGTCTACCCCACAGAAAAAGGGACGAAACACCAGTCCCAGCAGCAAGAGGGCAATTGCCAACCCAAAGTGCAGTGTCCTAAACAGCAAAGAAAGATTAAGGAGTAGGCCTCATACTCAACTGGCCAAAGATCACCCCAGGCACTTCCAGGCCGGCCGGACCATCTTTACCATCTGTGACGGTCTCCCTGGACTAAACTTCTGCCGAGTAAAAGAGGAGAAGGTAAAGAGACTACTGTTTGTGCCTGTTTCTTTCATTGCTTGTCGGCCCTGCACCGTGCTAGTCACACAACACCATAGACTTCCACAAGCACCAACTGTGTCCCGGGGCACCGCTCCACCTGTGGGGAGCAGTACCACCATTGCTGCCACTTCATCACCCCGGAGGCCTTACACAGCAGCGGCGGCTCAATAGCCGCAGACCACAGGTGGCGTCACAAACACAACCATTAACAAGCAAGCCACATATTCTACTGACACCCACCAGGGCCACGGAGCCGGGCCCAGCCACCACTGACTACCACCGGACTAGTCCGGCCCGGCACCGGGTGTCCCATAGCCCTGGGGTGGGCGAGTCAAATACTTTATATACAGATCTCTCCATCTATGCTAGTGTATACAGGGACGGTTAGGCAGGGGTTAGCAATATGCACAGAACTGCTTGTGGTTCTGGGTGCATATGAGACCCGACAGGTTCCTTCTAATTTGTAACCTGGCCTGATGTCATATATGAGTCACAGCACTGCAAATCAAAAAAGGAGGAGATGCTGGCAGGTAGAAGGAGGTCTGCAGGGTCCTCATCTGGTGGCCACGGACTACTGATGTGGCTGCTGGACCAGGGTCCTGCTAATAGATTTTCACAACTGTATTCGTAAACAATATGCGATAACTACAGAGCATCAGATATTATACTGGCCGAATATTATCCTGTACATAATATCTGTATATATTATCTGCAGGGGCATAACGGTCATGGTAGCAGAGCGAGAGACCATGACGAGGCCCCTGGAGTTAGGGGGCTGCCAGCATTTTCCCTGTCTGCAGCTTAATGTGTTGTAGGACCGCATTAATATCATACTATTTTAGACATATCCTTATTGAATTTTTATTGGTGTATTTTCTCCATTAATCAAATTTTTATATGTATTTTTGACATTGATTGTATTTTGAAATCGGCATATTTATATTATTTCATCAGGAGACCAACCCAACTATATCATAAATCTCTTGCTAAGTTTTTGTATAATCTTTACATACCTTGCATAATTCCGTCAATTTATCAGCCTGTAATAACACTTGTTTATATTTACTGCCCTGGTGTCTTTTTTGTATCAATTATCATATCTCCTATTGATTTTAATGTTTTTTATGAGTATTATGTAATAAAGAAAAATTAATTGTATTTATATGGGAGTCTTTAGCAGGGTTTACACGCTACGATATCGTTAATGAATTATTGTCGGGGTCACTGTGTTTGTGACGCACATCCGGCGTCATTAATGAGATCGCAGCGTGTGACGACACTTATGAGCGACCTTAAATGATCGCAAAAGCCGTGAAAATCGAGAGGTCGTCCTGAAACAAAAAATCGTTTAATGCTTATTAGCGATGTTCGTCGTTCCTGCGGCAGCATGCATCGCTGTGTGTGACACCGCAGGAACGAGGAACATCTCCTTACCTGGCTCCACCGGCAATGCGGAAGGAAGGAGGTGGGCGGGAATATACGTCCCGCTCATCTCCACCCCCTCCGCTTCTATTGGACGCCTGCCATGTGACGTTGCTTTGAAGCCGCACGAACCGCCTTCTTAGAAAGGAAGCGGTTTGCCTGCCAGAGCGACGTCGCAGAGCAGGTAAGTGCGTGTGATGCTGCCGTAGCGATAATGTTCACTATGGCAGCGATCACACAATATCGCACGTACGAAGGGGGCAGGTGCTAATGTGGCGCCCCTGACCTGGTCAGGCACCACTGAGTACTGCACCCATGCTGGGGACAGTACAATACAGGTAATCCAGAAGGCTGACCGAGGTGTGACTACACAGGCGCATAGTGATCAGGTCTCACACATGTACCTTTGAGAGGACCCCTGGGGATCCCAGGAGGGGGCAAAGCCTTCACCTCCACTGGAATAGTGGAGGGGGTAAAAAGCTTCCATCTCCACTCAAGGGGTGTGGTGGAGAGCCTGGTTGCTAGGTGGCGTAAGCAAGAACAGGAGAGGAGGAGCAGTGAGCCGGTTCAGTGTGCAGTTCAGGGGGAGCAGACGTCAGGAGCAGACCCCTGGGGCTGTTGCAGTCTGACAGCGTCCGCGCAGTGGCTACCGACGGGGGAGAACGGTCACCTAGTAGTGCTACCCGAAATCCATCTTCAGCTAAAGAGAGAGCAACGGAGTGGGAAGTAAGGAGACTGCTAGGGAGTTACCAGGCCCAAACGGGTAGTAGGTCCCAGTGCAGGGATAGATCCACCTTTCCTTGCCAAACCTGCTTGAGGGGGCACTTCACACCCCCAAGATCACACTACAACGTCCGCAGCCACGTCGCCACAGTTAGGGCCCATAGTTCACAGGAGGCAAGCAGCCGGAGTGTCCTGGTCCAGGCTACAAGCAAACGGACAAAACGAAGGGGAGAGAGGCTTCAGCAACTTCCCTGGGTGACCCCCATAGGGACTAAAAGTCGGGGTTACCCCAAAACGCAAAGGGATAAGGAAGGCGAGTCGGTAGTCACCCTCATCAGTCAGCCTGAAGGATACCTGGTTCCAGCCTGGTTCATCCCAGCTACGCCCGGGTTACTCACCCTGCCATCAACTGTGAGTAAAACCCCTGAAAGACATTCTGCTTGTGTGGAGTTATTCTGCGCCTTGTGGTTCTACACACCTACACAGGGCCCTGGGGCTTGCCTCACTCTCAGGAGGCTATTACAACCGACTGCACCCACCATCAGCCCCAGGCATCCCTTAATCTGCAGTGGCGGTCCCCACTGACCGCAATTCTGAGAGTGGCGTCACGACCATCCTAAAAGAAGATCTCCTACCTGTGACCAGACTGTTCCATCCAAGTGGAGTCCCTGAAGGTAATGCACCGACACTGCACTTGTGGGGCTTCACATCTGGCGTCACGAACAGGATAAGGACTAGACCTGTTCAGACAGATGACCATGTGCCTGGGCGGTCCGCTTGGAAAATTGGAAGCGCCGCCATATTGCCACCATGAAAAGCGCGCTGAAAAACAACAGCAGCCCGCGCTGGGAGAAGTTACCGCCCACGAAGAGGTGTGGCTACCCAGAGATCCCCTGCAGAGTCCTGACCTCGCCAGCGAAGAGAGCGGAGGCGTTCAGAGACGTCGGGACAGAAAGGGAGCCAGAAGCCTGCTGTTAGAGGAAATGGCGTCTGGATGCAGAGATCCCGAGCCAGGCTCCGCTGCCTGGTGGGCCCGAGAGCTTGCTCAGTGCTGCAACCAACTAGAAACCAGGGTTCTACGGCAGCTCAGCGAGGGACGCAAGGAGCTCCTGGGGATGGCTACGGCGGTACAGGCCTACGAGGAGAGGGCCACGCGACGAGTGCCAGACCGAGCGGCGACGACTCAGACCCCGATGCTGCTACCGATGGGTGAGTCCAGTGTTGCCCCTGCCAGCACGAGTGCCCCGACCCCTGCTGCCACGCCCGTAGTCCCTGAAGAGGAGCCCGCCGCGGCGACGCTGAACCAGGCCGCAGCCACGCCAGGTGCGGCCCGCCCAGCCCAGGCCGCCGCAGCGATGCCCTGCCCGGCCCGCCGAGACCCCACCGCAGCAGCAACGCTCGTCCGCGCCGCAAGTGAGGTGCTGAACCAGGCCGCAGCCACGTCTGGTGCGGCCCGCCAAGCCCAGATCGCTGCAGCGACGCCCAGCCCAGCCTGCATAGATCCCATCGCGGCTGCGACGCCAATCCAGGCCGCCGCAGCGATGCCCTGCCCGGCCCGCCAAGAACCGGCCACAGTAGCGATGCCCGCTAAGACTCCAGCTGCGACCCTGATTGACACAGCGACGCTGATCCAGGCCGCCGCCATACAGGGCGCGGCCCGCCAAGACAAGGCTGTATCATCATTTACCCCGGCCTGCAAGGCCAGAGCAGACACCGCTCCCCAGTCCAAGGAGGTCCCTGCTAGGAAGTCTACGCTGGGGGAGGACCCCGAATACCAGAAGCTGAAGGCTGACCTAGAGGCCCAGTTCCCAAAGGAGATGGTGGACCGGTATCTGCTCCCTCCACATACCCCTCAGAAGACTCTAGAGATGTCCACGCCAAAAAGTTCACCGCCCGGGCCAGCTGATGAACACTCATCCCCAGCGCTGCCACCAAAGGAGTGCTCAGAAGAACTAAGGGGGAGAGGAGGCCAGGAAGCTGAGGAGCTGACCCCGGAGCCATCAGCAGTGGACCCATGCCCAGAGCCAGAGATGTTGCCATATTCTCGCTGGGATGAAGAGGAAGATTTGTACAGCAACCTCACCTGGGAGCCTGCCAGCAGTGAAGCAGCCACCCAGCAGAATCAGGCCCGCAAAACGCGGCGCCGCAGTAGAACCAAGTTTTCCCCTGCACCGCAGTCTCCAGAGAATAAAGATGAAGTCACGGCCAGAGACCTGGAGGAGAAACGGTTTCTGAGGAGAGCCAAATCCCAGGTTAGAGGTCCACTTTGTCGTGGGGTAGTCGAAGACTTCAGTTTGAAGAGTGGATATGGCTTTATAGTAGCTCCTGGTATGAAAGAAGGCATATTCGTGAATAGAAGAGACGTTAGAGCTCATTTGCCCAGAGGACATCCAGGCAGAAATCTGCGAACAGGAGACTCAGTGGAATTTACCATGCACCAGGGAGAAAGAGGCTGGTATGCATTGGATGTTACACCATGTACCAGAAAGCCTTACAGCAGTCCTGCAAAAGAAACAGACACAGAAGAAGACGGAGATAGAGAAAGGAGAGATAAAGAACCCACTGATGAGACCACCACGGACGATGAAAGAGATCGAGAAACCAACAGGTGCCGCAGCCCTACAGGCCCAAGCCCTGGTATGGAGGAGTAGAGGAAAGTAAAGTAAGAAGTACAACAAGTTACTGTTTTGACCAGTTTGAAGTTTTTGCAACGTTTATAAGTTTAAGCAATGTGCCCACATAAACTAATGTGAGAAATGAACCTTAAGGCTATGAACTGGCTATAGCCACAAACTCTCGCAGTGTACATAGTTACACCAGAGGGTACCACCACCAGAGCCAGCCTGTTTAGGGGCTTGGCTCGCCTGCAACCAGGGAGCACGTCCATTATGGGGCCTTGGCTTACCTGCAACCAGAGAGCATGCCTGTTTATGGGGCCTGGCTCTCCACCACAAAGAGGGCACCTGGTCAGCACCAACTGTGGAGGCCGCCTCTACATCCTGCCAGAAGAGGCTGAAGGCGCGGATCCACCAGGCCAGGTATACCCTGAAAACCACAAGACCCTGGAAGCCGCCTCTACATCCTGCCAGAAGTGGCTGAAGGCGCGGCCAACGGGAGAGGCAGATTGGAGGAAAGGTCTGGGGAAGTAGATGGCCCAGATCTGGTTACCAAAAGGACCGGTGACCTGCCTCCTGAAAGGGTTTAGGGTGGGTTAACGGACTTGTGGGTGGAGGGTGGTGATGTATGGTACCTGGTGGTTTTAAAATGTTTTACCATGTTTTACTGTTTTATGCATTTTAAAATGTTGTCTTGCAGCCCGAGGACGTGCTGGTGATAACTAAGGGGGAATGTGGCGCCCCTGACCTGGTCAGGCACCACTGAGTACTGCACCCATGCTGGGGACAGTACAATACAGGTAATCCAGAAGGCTGACCGAGGTGTGACTACACAGGCGCATAGTGATCAGGTCTCACACATGTACCTTTGAGAGGACCCCTGGGGATCCCAGGAGGGGGCAAAGCCTTCACCTCCACTGGAATAGTGGAGGGGGTAAAAAGCCTCCATCTCCACTCAAGGGGTGTGGTGGAGAGCCTGGTTGCTAGGTGGCGTAAGCAAGAACAGGAGAGGAGGAGCAGTGAGCCGGTTCAGTGTGCAGTTCAGGGGGAGCAGACGTCAGGAGCAGACCCCTGGGGCTGTTGCAGTCTGACAGCGTCCGCGCAGTGGCTACCGACGGGGGAGAACGGTCACCTAGTAGTGCTACCCGAAATCCATCTTCAGCTAAAGAGAGAGCAACGGAGTGGGAAGTAAGGAGACTGCTAGGGAGTTACCAGGCCCAAACGGGTAGTAGGTCCCAGTGCAGGGATAGATCCACCTTTCCTTGCCAAACCTGCTTGAGGGGGCACTTCACACCCCCAAGATCACACTACAACGTCCGCAGCCACGTCGCCACAGTTAGGGCCCATAGTTCACAGGAGGCAAGCAGCCGGAGTGTCCTGGTCCAGGCTACAAGCAAATGGACAAAACGAAGGGGAGAGAGGCTTCAGCAACTTCCCTGGGTGACCCCCATAGGGACTAAAAGTCGGGGTTACCCCAAAACGCAAAGGGCTAAGGAAGGCGAGTCGGTAGTCACCCTCATCAGTCAGCCTGAAGGATACCTGGTTCCAGCCTGGTTCATCCCAGCTACGCCCGGGTTACTCACCCTGCCATCAACTGTGAGTAAAACCCCTGAAAGACATTCTGCTTGTGTGGAGTTATTCTGCGCCTTGTGGTTCTACACACCTACACAGGGCCCTGGGGCTTGCCTCACTCTCAGGAGGCTATTACAACCGACTGCACCCACCATCAGCCCCAGGCATCCCTTAATCTGCAGTGGCGGTCCCCACTGACCGCAATTCTGAGAGTGGCGTCACGACCATCCTAAAAGAAGATCTCCTACCTGTGACCAGACTGTTCCATCCAAGTGGAGTCCCTGAAGGTAATGCACCGACACTGCACTTGTGGGGCTTCACACTAGCGATGTCGCAGCGTGTAAACCCCGCTTTTGTCTTTGGATCTATCAGAGAGCGGCCGAGAGATGGGGACGTTATTACATACAATGCCCAGGACAGACACGTTATTACAGGATGGGGACATTGTTACAGATGGGGGACCTTATAATAGGATAGGGCCTATACATTGACTAACATGCTGGTGGGGGCCCTGGGTCAAATTTTGGACCATATTTATGCACAGACATCAGATGGTGAAGGGTGTACAGTACAGCACAGCCAGTATTCAGATTAGTATATACTATACAGTGGCTACAGACATCAGAATGTATATAACAATGTGTACACTGGCTGTGTTATACTGTGCACAGATATACAATGATTTGTGCAGTGACTGATCTGATACCTGCACCAGGACCTCACATGCTGTAGTATCTGGGTCTATATACTTTATATTATATGATGTCCTGGAGCCAGGCTGAGGATCAGTCACTGCCGGCCCTGTGCCGACCTCCTCCTGCCTGCTCACAGACTCCTCTCCTGCCGCAGACACGCTGGGTGAGGTGACAACAGCAGACGCTGCCCACCATGTGCAGTGTGGGCGTGTCTGCCGTCCTGGGATGCGGCCGGCCGGCACTTTTGCAAGTAAGCTACAGTGCGCGGTCAAAATCAAGAGATTGTTAGGCGGCCCGAAACAGCTCCTGAGGCCCCAGCCCGAGGGGCATTTGCCCCCCCGCCCAGCCCACCCCTGCAGTCTAGGACACCACACCTCAGAGAGCAATATAGTATAAACTATAGCTGGATCGGGTAGAAGTGTGCCGCCCGCACGCCAGCAGCCGCCGCTGCTCGGATCCGGCTCTACGGTATGGCTCGAGGGGTTCTCCGGACCCGGGGGTCGTGCGGTCACTCCGAATAAAAAGGGGACGTTTTTGTACGGGTTGGTTGTAGGTTGTCTGTGACGCCACCCACGGTGTGTGGTGAAGTATGGAACCACCGCTGCGGTTACGGGAGACCCGGGGAGATGTGAGGACAGCTGGATGTTAACCCCCCCTCCGTGGTAGGGATGGATGCCCCGGGGCCCAGTGTCTTTGTGCCGAGGATTGCGAGTGCAGGGGCCGGCGCATCCGGCCAGGCCAGGATGTTACTCACGATGGAAGAAAGCACACAAGCCCTGTGGTAAACCAAGGTGATGGTGGCCGGCTGCCGCAGATGGGTGTATCTGGCCCTACACCCGGGTTTGGTGGTCAAAGTCTCTCTCACATCTAGGGGTGCCCATTTCTGTATCCGGAATAGGGAATAGCGGCTGGCAGTTGACATCAGAATGCCTTCTATGGTGACGCATGATATCACTGCTATGCGCCCCAATCACGATACCACCAACATTAACTACTGGCCTCTGTCTGGCCAGCAGAGTGTATTACAGTGCAGGATCCCAATGAGTCTCTGGTTAGCAATGCATTTCAGCTAAAGTGGGCGCTTGGGCTCCTGTATCTCCAGGCCCGGTTGATCGTTATGACTCTGGGTTTTAGTCCTGGCATGTGACTGTAGTCGGCTTCTCCCAGCAGCCTCTCCATAAGCATCTGAAAGTGCAAGGGGTCACAGGTCATTACACACACCACACAACCCCTCCCCACACTAGGAAGGTAACACCCGTCAATCAAGAAATGATTGCCTCCCTCAGTGTTAGACAGGCACACCAGGTGGGCGGAGTCAGGTGGAAAGACATGCCCACCGAGGAGTCTGTTG
The DNA here is from genome assembly GCF_048569485.1 of Anomaloglossus baeobatrachus. Lineage (NCBI taxonomy): Eukaryota > Metazoa > Chordata > Amphibia > Anura > Aromobatidae > Anomaloglossus > Anomaloglossus baeobatrachus. The sequence continues at coordinate 558,814,452 of NC_134358.1, read as the reverse complement.
GCCTGAGGCAAGAAAAAAGTTCAGATTAGTTTAGTGGTAGTAGTGGAGAGTGACACACAGTTCTGCGCGGGGCCTGGGTCGGAGCCTAGGACCCCCATACAGTCAGGCAGGCAGACGGCAGGGGCCGCCTGCAGGCGACCGGGAACACGACCGGTGGAACCGTAGGGACCGGGCCTGGGTTGGAGCCGCCGGACCCGAACCGGGGAGCCAACAGTCTACCGGAGCACCAGGAAGGGTGCTCAGACCCTGACTAGGCCGTAGGCCACCACCATAGTCAAATTAACTGATTGAGGTCTGGACCTCCCGGGGTCCTTTCCCAACCAAAGACCCGAGTGAAGGCAACAGCTCAACCTAACTGGATAACAGCCACTGCCAGAGGCCAGAAATCCGAGGGCCAGCGCCTGCGGGCAACGGAGCTCCCGCGACATACCTGCCGGGGAGCGGACCATACGTGCTTAAGCACCGTGGTCCACTGAAGTCTAGGTGCAGCAGAAAGGGGGACCCTGTCACACCATCCAGTGCTACAGCCGGCTGTGGGCCGCCCGTCCGACATCTTGTTTGGTTTACCAGAGACTCTGAGTGGCTTAATTGTGAGTACAACACCATCGCACTGCAGCGCTGCGCCCCGCACCGCAGCTCCCCGCTACCGGGCCCCGGTACACACCGCCCCTACCCACGGAGGGGTTAACAACCGAGCTGCGCCCTGCCATCTCTCCCGGGAGCCCCTCCATCTTCACCGCAGCGGTGGTGTTCCATATCACCACGACTCGTGGGTGGCGTCACGAAAACCACCCCAACACCAGCATACCCGCATCCCCCGCGCGTAGCGCCAACCTCCCCCTTGCAGAGCGACGTGGTCCGTGAGAGGCTCGAGCAACCGCTCGCAGTACGAGCACGGATCCGAGCGGCTCGGCGGTCGCAGCCGAGGCCGCGGGGCGGTACACACCCCTCTAATGAGACTAAACATGGAGCATCAACAAGGGAAAGTGACCACCACGACTTGTACCGTAGCATTGGGCTGGGTTGTGCTGGGACTCATAAGACTAGTAAGATCTGATGACAACCGGCGGGAACTAGGACCATGTCTGGCTCTGTCATGTAGAACTGTATGCTGGAAGATGTGTGCCGACTATCTGGAGTGTACAGTTATTGCAGAGTATGAACCGAGGAGTAAAGTGTCGTTTGAAGTGAATTGTTGGTCTCCTTGTGAGTACAAGATGCCATCCAGTCCTGGCCAGCCAACGTCAGTGGCAGTGTACTTCCTGCATGGGTTCACAGCCCACACGACACAACTCTACACACCCAACCAGAACCAGTCCTTCCTTGTAGTGTGCCAGGACGTCCGGAGGCAATCCCTCATGCACAACTACCGCTCCGCTCAACTCTACATATCTAGCTATCAATCATCCATATCAACTGTTTATGTATAACATTGGTCTCATTGTAACGAAAATGCCCCATAGAATCCCAAACAAAAATAATAACAGTTACATAATACATTATTTGTATCCCAAAATGTTATTAAGGAATAGTAAATAAAATTGTAGGTCTCAGAAAACAGAGAGCGCTGCGGGCTCTAGGCTCAAAATAGCTGCGTGATCTAAATGTTGAAGTATGTTTTATTTTTTTCCCAATGATCTGCCCTAAAAATATTAAGCAAAATTATTTTAAATGATGGCTATAAAATGATCTAATGTTGCAAATAATGTTGAAAATCCTTGATTGTTGATTTTTTTACCCAGTGGCCAACAAAATGTCCTTATGCCCTAATGGTTCAAGTGTTTCCTTTTTCTTTATTAGCAATCAGGTTTGGAATCATTTGACCACCAGCATGTTACTACTCACCTGGGATCAAAGACGACGTCCTCTACTAAAATAATGTTAATAGGCCTCAAAGTAAAAACCTTAGGATATCCCTAACCTCAAGGTTACTCCTGATAGTGGAGATGCCTGAGTCCCAAGTCAGGCTATGCTCCTGACCAGATCTAATCTGATCCCCCCCCCCACCATAAAATGAAGGGGCAGAACAGAGATGGAAAGACAGATAAAGACAGACTAGGTAAAACCAAAACACACACACACACACACACACACGGACAGACAAAGAGAGACTCAGGAGAAAAGCAAGAGCAGGAAGGTAGCAACATTAGGCAACAAGGGTTAACTCCATAACAAAACTCAGCATCTAGTATTACAATCACCAGATAGCCTGGATCACAGCACCTCACCAGACCAGCTAAGATAAACTATAGCTGGCATAGAAGGAAAGATCTAGCCAGTATACTGTCATACGGATTTTTACACGAACTTTGCCGACTATCATGGTGGTGTGACGCCCTGGACTAGCCAGGTAGTCACAGAAAGAGTTAATCCTCCTTGGTAATCTGATCCCACAACTGGTACAGTTCTGCAGACACACCCCTCCCCCCAGTGTAGAAGCTAAACAGAGCTGCAGGGGAGAGGCTGGAGGAGTGTGTGTGAGGAGAGTGAACAGAGCAGACAGGGGTGTAGGAGCTCCCGGCTGCCCTGGAAGGGTGGAAGCGAGCTCCAGGATTGCTGGAAGGAGTAGAGCGGTGGGAAGGAGCCGAGGTGACCGGGGCAGGGTAGTGGCCCGCCAGCATTGGAGTCGGCTCTGGATTATCGCTGGGGTGTGGACTCCCCGTTCCAAGCCGAGGAGTTGAGGAGGCTTCCTAAAGTAGTGGAGAGAGAGAGAGGGCCCTGCTGTACCGGGTGTGGGATCCGAACACCCTCTGTACCAAAGGCTACGGACACCGGCAATTTCTGGTTAATTCTTGACTCTGTGTGAATTTTCTTGCAAAGCGAACTGTGAGTAACAACATCCCTCGGTCCAACCGGGCGCACAGCTCTCAGACAGTCTCCATCTCCTCCCTGCACCACCTCACCCTACCCGTAGAGGGAAATCACCACCTTGCTGCCCACCACCATCCCCGGGGTCCTTTAACCGGCAGTGACGGTGCTCCATTACCTCACCGCACACCACGGGTGGCGTCACAGACAATCAGAACTTTATCCCAAATCTAATCCCCCTTTTCACTCATGGGCGAGGAGCGCTGCTCGAGTCCTGGGTCCGGCCCCACTCGAGCCACCAAGGAGAAGGCGCTCGACCCGAGCGTGATTCCCCGAGCAGCCCCCGCGACAAAGGACTGGCCCCCGCGACGGAGGACTGGCCCGCGACAGTGGCATCAGGTGCTGTTCATTTTGCAGATTCTGACGCTCTGCCCGATCGTTACTCTAGTGTCTGGGATCAATACAGGCAGACTCGGTCATTGACCTGCTATGGGCTCAGTTATAGTCAGGCTAGCAAGTGTTAACCTCTGCTAGTGTGCTTATTAGGCACCTCTGATCACATATTGTGAGAAAGCCAATCACATCTCCTCTCATAATTTAACCTGGATGAAATCTTTTATCTATGCCAGCTATAGGTTGTACTGTGTTGATCTGTGTGTTTTGGTGTCCCAGATTATCTAGAGAGTGTTGCTTTTTGCCTGGAGTGGTTGTGAAGTATGTGACGACATGGACACCCAATGCCTAGCATGGGTTAAAGTTTCTTAACATTGAGCCAGACGTATTGTTCTTTTGTGTATTAACTCATGTTTGCTTAGCTATTGTTTCTCCAGACCCTTCCAGTAATCATTGTAATGTAGTTGTGTATTGCTAATGTAATTACCTTAGTAGCCATTGTCTAGTCGGTGACTTGCAGACTTCATGTAGATATCCTCAGTCTTCCTACCCACATCATTTAAATGAACTTTATCCATGCAGCTTGAAATTCACCCAATGGGAGAAGCAATCTTGTCCAACCAACCCGATGAGGACGCAATGTATCCAAAGGGAAGGCTGTGGCTATAAAAGGGTATTTCTTTAAGTCACCAGGTGGTTGTTGTTGATGGATGCTGATGGATCCAGTCTAAGCTCTTAGGAGCTGACTAGGGGATCATAGCCAAGATATCATGTGGACTCAGTCTAGGGACGTTGGCTCCGACTAGAGGAACACTTGGATACAAGACTTCAAACCAGAGACTACTTAAGGAGGAAACTCAGGTTGGGACAATTCAGTCACCTGCTACAGACTTTGCAGACCTCAGACAGCTTCCTAAATTTGGCGTTATTCCTTTCTCGGTGGGTGCCCGCCAAAAGCGGGGTGCTGCTGGATTGGAGTAAATAGCCCTGGAACCTCTGAGGCATGGACATTCTAAATCCCTGGTGAGCCAGCGGAAGGGTGAGACTCTGCCTGTTACATTTGTGTTTTGCTGGTTATGTGTTATGTGCCGTTAATATTTTGGGGATCCAAGAAAGTCTTAAAGAAGTTGTCCAGTTACCAAAACTGTTTTTTTTTTCTGATAAATCTTGCTAATATGTGCCCCTCAACACATCTATTATGTTTTTTCAGCAAAATTACCTTTTATTGTGCTCTAGCAGCACATCCTCATTGCTGGCTCCAGCTCTGATGGGGTTAATCTCTCTTCTGACTTCCTGTGTTCAGTTCCTACAAGTCCCAGAATTCTTTGTGGCTCTAGGGCGGTGTCTAGCTTATCTAACACACCCACTCTGCTCTCCTCCCAAAGCCTCCTCCCTGCCTATTACCTGTGTGGATGCACTCACTGAGAGCAATCACACAGAGACAGCAGCAGCTGCCAGCTCTGCACAACCAGGGGAAGAAAGTGTGTGTGTGTACAGAAATTATGATTATTAGCCAGCGCAACACATGTGAAAAAAATAATTGGGGAAAAAAAAGTGAAGGGGTCATGAGATTGCTTTTTTTCCCTCTTGCCTAGTCTGTGTGTCGTCCGTATCATCCGCAAACCACATATGACCGGATCCTGTGGATTAAATGTGCAGCGCATGCAACCGTTATTTTACAGGATCCTTCTGCAGCGGGACACAGAATTTATCGGCCGGCGCTGGAGTCAGCTGACTCCTGATCTCACAGCCCGCACACGCTGCAATGGCTGCAGGTGGGCTCATTCACATGACTGTTCCGTTTGCCCTGGTCTGTTTTTTTGCGGACCCACACACAGGACCATCTTTTCAATGTCTTTTGTGTAGGATCGGATGGCACACGGTAGCACTTCCATGTGCATCCGATCATCCAAAAAAATAAACACATCGGATGCCGTATGTCCGCTCCGTTATTATGGAACATGTCCTATTCTGTTCCGTAATAACGAACCGTGACTCAATACAAGTCAATGGCTCCGCAAAATTCCCGGAAGCAACACGGAAGCACTTCCGTGTGACTTCCGTCGGGTGCCCGTGCAGTCAGTGTCACACTCCAGCCCCAGCCCCACGGCTGCCCGCTCAGCAGTGTCAGCAGCGGCCCGCACTGCAGTGTCAGCAGCCGCGGGGATGACAAGCGCTACCGTCAGGAGGTTAGTAAGTTCATTACCTACGGTGATGAAGTTCTGCCCTCCTGACATCAGCGGTCGTCACTGCCTTCTATGCCCGCCGCTTGTCACATCACCTCTCGCTGTCGACCCGAGACTGTGACTAGTGGTGACGTCACGGGCCGCTCGCGATACTTGGTTTGTGAAGGCGGCGGTCATTGAACTCGGTGACAGCGCTGCTGTCAGGAATTCAGCGATAATCGCAGGTAATATACCTCGCTAACCTCCTGATAGCAGCACTCGTCATGCCCTGCAGTAACCTGGGCTGACCTATTGATGTTAGCTCAGGTTATTGCACAGCTCTCCCAGCAAATAGGGAACATTCTGTTCTTCATTGACTGGGACATTGACTATGGTATGGATCGTCGTGGGACCCCCTTGTATTACACCAGACCTGGATTTGTTTTTCTTTCTAATAAATTGGTGAAAGAGGGAATGTGTTGGGGAGTGTTTTTCCAAATAAAAATGTGTTTGTTGTCTTTTTTTTTTTTATTATTACTGCCTGGGTTGGTGATGTCGGGTATCTGATACACGCCTGACATCACTAACCCCAGGGCTTGATGCCAGGTGACATTACACATCTGGTATTAACCCCATATATTACCCCGTTTGCCACCGCACCAGGGCAACGGGATGAGCTGGGAAAAGCACCAGGACTGGCACATCTAATGGATGCGCTACTTCTGGGGCAACTGCAGCCTGCTATTTTTAGGCTGGGGAGAGTCCAATAACGGTGAACCTTCCTAGTCAGAGAATACCAGACCACAGCTGTCCGCTTTACCTTGTCTGGTGATCCAATTTCGGGGGACCCCGTGTTTTTTGTTTTAAATTATTTATTTAAAATAACAGCGTGGGGTGCCCTCTGTTTTGGATTACCAGCCAAGGTGAAGCTGCCAGCTGTGATTTGCAGGCTGCAGCCGTTTGCTTTACCCTAGCTGGCTACAAAAGATAGGGGGACCGCATGTCTTTTTTTTATTTATTTATTTATTTTTTGGCTAAATACAAGACTAAGCACCTTAGTGTCACATGAAAGTCACAAAAGGGTGCCAGTTTAGAATATGCAGGGAGGTGGGACATTATATATGGCTTTCTCATCTATCTATCTATCTATCTATCCCTCCATTCATTCATTCATTCATTCATTCATCCCTCTATCTCTCTATCTCTATCTATCTATCCATCTCTATATCTACTCATCTATTTATCTTTCTTGCTGTTTCCATTTTTTGTGGTCCGCAAAAAAAACGGAAGGCACGCAGATGTCACACGGATGCCACACGGATGCATCCGTGAAAAAAAAGGACCGTTTTTTGCTGCCCGCAAAAACGGAACGGTCATGTGAATGTAGCCTTAACAGCAGTCACTGCCTGCTGCCGATCACATGTGACCGTGTGTGGGCTGTGTGTGCGGGCTGTATGTACAGGAGTTCAGCTGAGTTCAGATCAGCTGACTCAAGTGTCGGCCGATTAGGCTGGGGCCACACGGGGATTACTGCGATCCCCTCGCATTACACTCGGCTCACGCTCAGTACAGCAGAGCTGAGTGTCATGCGTGTGTCCCTGCGACTGAGGTCCGACTGTGCGAGCAGACCTCAGATGTGGGGGGGCGGTCCGGCACTCGAGGGGTGGGCCAGCACTGAGGAGGGGTGGGAGGGATTTCTCTCCCTCTCTCCCCCATAGTCCACCGATGTACCGCAAGTGCAGTGCGATTTTTCTCTCACCACATATACTTGAATGGGTAAAAGAGAGAGTCTTGCATTACAGTTGTAGCATGCTGCGATTGTTTTCTCGGTCCAATTAGGGCTGAGAAAATAATTGCTCATGTGTGCTGACACACAGGCTAATATTGGCCCGAGTGGAATGCGATGTTTTATCGCACTGCACTTTTTTATTATTTATTATTATTATTTATTTATAGAGCACCATTAATTCCATGGTGCTGTACATGAGAAGGGGGTTACATACAAAATACGTATACAAGTTACAGTAGACAGACTAGTACAGAGGGAAGAGGGCCCTACCCTTGCGGGCTTACATTCTATAGGATTATGGGGAGGAGACAATAGGTGGGGTGTAGGTCAGGCGGCGGCTCCGCACGGTGGTCGGGCGGCAGCTCCGCACGGTGGTCGGGCGGCAGCTCCGCACGGTGGTCGGGCGGCAGCGAGTTCATTGTAGATTGTAGGCACTTGCACTGTTTTTCTCGCCGTGTTGCTTAGACCTTACTTGTTTTGTGTCCCCCTGCATCCATCACAGCGTGTGCGGGCTGGAGTTCAGCTGAGTTCAGATCAGCTGGCTCCAGTGCTGGACTGAACTCCGCTGACCTCACAGCCCGTACACGCTGCAATGGATGCAGGGGGACACAGAACAAGTAACCGGCTGACACTGGAGTCATCTGATTACTTGGGATGAATGAGCAGTAAAATGCTCTAGTGCTCGATGGGCGAAGCCAATGTCGATTTTTTTTTTTTAAAAAATTCATTAAAAATAAAAAAAAAAAAAATCACATTGTGGGCTCCCGCTGCATTTTCTATTGCTAAGAGTAACCCAAGCAGCTACTGGCTGCTAACCCCCGCTGCTTGGTGTTACTTTCACTGGCAATAGAAATCCAGGGAAGCATTTTTTTTTTTTTATAAAGGTTTTTGCCTGAAAACGTTTTTAAAAAAATTACATGGGCTTCGCCATATTTTTTGTACGCTAGCCAGGTACAGCAGGCAGGTACGGCTGCCCCCAACCCCCAGCTGCCTATTTGTACCCGGCTGGGAACCAAAAATATAGGGAAGCCCTTTTTTTTTACTTCATGAATTTCATGAAATTAAAAAAAAAAATGACGTGGGCTTCGCCATATTTTTGTATGCTAGCCAGGTACAGCAGGCAGCTACGGGCTGCCCCCCAACCCCCAGCTGCCTATTTGTACCCGGCTGGGAACCAAAAATATAGAGCCCTTTTTTTTTTATTTCATGAATTTCATGAAATAATTAAAAAAAAAATGACTTGGGCTTCGCCGAATTTTTGAGTCCAGCCAGGTACAACTAGGCAGCTGGGGATTGGAATCCGCAGTGCAGGGTGCCCAAACTTTCTGAGGCCCCCGCTGCGAATTGCAGTCCACAGCCGCCCCAGAAAATGGCGCTTTCATAGAAGCGCCATCTTCTGGCGCTGTATCCAACTCTTCCAGTGGCCCTGGTGGCTGGGTAATAAGGGGTTAATACCAGCTATGTTTTACCAGCTGGTATGAAGCCCGAGATTCTTAATGTCAGGCCAAGTTTGACCTGGCCATTAAGAATCTCCAATAAAGGGTTTAAATAAATAAAAAAAAGACACCGCACAGAGAAAAATACTTTGTTAGAAATAAATACACAGACACAGTAGGGACTCCATGTTTATTACTCTCTCTCACCCCTCCACAATGGAGAGATTTCTGACCATGCCAGGAAAGAGTGAGGGGGGGAGGAAAAGAGAGCGAGGGGAGCGAGGAAAAGAGAGCGAGGGGGGGAGGAAAAGAGAGCGAGGGGGGGAGGAAAAGAGAGCGAGGGGAGGGAGGAAAAGAGAGCGAGGGGAGGAGGAAAAGAGATCGAGGGGGGGAGGAAAAGAGATCGAGGGGGGAGGAAAAGAGAGCGAGGGGGGGAGGAAAAGGGAGCGAGGGAAGGAGGAAAAGAGAGCGAGGGGGGAGGAAAAGAGAGCGAGGGGGGAGGAAAAGAAAGCGAGGGGGGAGGAAAAGAGAGCGAGGGGGGAGGAAAAGAGAGCGAGGGGGGAGGGAAAGAGCGAGGGGGGGAGAAAAAGAGAGCGCGGGGGGAGGAAAAGAAAGCGAGGGGGGAGGAAAAGAGAGCGAGGGGGGTGAGTAAAAGAGAGTGAGGGAGGGAGGAAAAGAGAGCGAGGGGGAGGAAAAGAGAGCGAGGGGGTGGAGGAAAAGAGAGCGAGGGGGTGGAGGAAAAGAGAGCGGGGGGGAGAAAAAGAGAGCGAGGGGGGAGGAAAAGAGAGCGAGGGGGGAGGAAAAGAGAGCGAGGGGGGGAGGAAAAGAGAGCGAGGGGGGGAGGAAAAGAGAGCAAGGGGGAGGAAAAGAGAGCGAGGGGGGAGGAAAAGAGAGCGAGGGGGGTGAGGAAAAGAGAGCGAGAGGGGTGAGGAAAAGAGAGCGAGGGGGGGAGGAAAAGAGAGCGAGGGGGGGAGGAAAAGGGAGCGAGGGGGGAGGAAAAGAGAGCGAGGGGGGTGAGGAAAAGAGAGCGAGGAGGTGAGGAAAAGAGAGCGAGGGGGGAGGAAAAGAGAGCGAGGGGGGGAGGAAAAGAGAGCGAGGGGGGAAGAAAAGAGAGCAAGGGGGGAGGAAAAGAGAGCAAGGGGGGAGGAAAAGAGAGCGAGGGGGGGAGGAAAAGAGAGCGAGGGGGGAGGAAAAGAGAGCGAGGGGGGGAGGAAAAGAGTGAGGGGGGGAGGAAAAAAGAGCGAGGGGGGGAGGAAAAGGGAGCGGGGGGGGGAGGAAAAGGGAGCGAGGGGGGGAGGAAAAGAGAGCGAGGGGGGAGGAAAAGAGAGCGCGGGGAGAGGAAAAGAAAGCGAGGGGGAGAGGAAAAGAGAGCGAGGGGGAGAGGAAAAGAGAGCGAGGGGGAGAGGAAAAGAGAGCGAGGGGGGAGGAAAAGAGAGCGAGGGGGGGAAAGAACGAGGGGGGGATAAAAAGAGAGCGAGGGGGGGGAGGAAAAGAAAGCGAGGGGGGAGGAAAAGAGAGCGAGGGGGGAGGAAAAGAGAGCGAGGGGGGGAGGAAAAGAGAGCGAGGGGGGGAGGAAAAGAAAGCGAGAGGGGGGGAGGAAAAGAGAGCGAGAGGGGGGAGGAAAAGAGAGCAGGGGGAGGAAAAGAGAGCGAGGGGGGAGGAAAAGAGAGTGAGGGGGGAGGAAAAGAGAGCGAGGGGGGGAGGAAAAGAGAGCGAGGGGGGAGGAAAAGAGAGCAAGGGGGGGAGGAAAAGAGAGCAAGGGGGGGAGGAAAAGGGAGCAAGGGGGGAGGAAAAGGGAGCGAGGGGGGGAGGAAAAAAGAGCGAGGGGGGAGGAAAAGAGAGCGAGGGGGGAGGAAAAGAAAGCGAGAGGGGGAGGAAAAGAGAGCGAGGGGGGAGGAAAAGAAAGCGAGGGGGGAGGGAAAGAGCGAGGGGGGGAGGAAAAGAGAGCGAGGGGGGTGGAGGAAAAGAGAGCGAGGGGGGTGGAGGAAAAGAGAGCGAGGTGGGGAGGAAAAGAGAGCGAGGGGGGGAGGAAAAGAGAGCGAGGGGGGGAGGAAAAGAGAGCGGGGGGGAGGAAAAGAGAGCGAGAGGGGGGGAGGAAAAGAGAGCGAGAGGGGGGGAGGAAAAGAGAGCGAGAGGGGGGAGGAAAAGAGAGCGAGGGGGGAGGAAAAGAGAGTGAGGGGGGGAGGAAAAGAGAGCGAGGGGGGAGGAAAAGAGAGCGAGGGGGGGAGGAAAAGAGAGCGAGGGGGGAGGAAAAGAGAGCGAGGGGGGAGGAAAAGGGAGCGAGGGGGGGAGGAAAAGAAAGCGAGGGGGGAGGAAAAGATAGCGAGGGGGGAGGAAAAGAGAGCGAGGGGGGAGGGAAAGAGCGAGGGGGGAGGGAAAGAGAGCGAGGGGGGGAGGAAAAGAGAGCGAGGGGGGGAGGAAAAGAGAGCGAGGGGGGGAGGAAAAGGGAGCGAGGGGGGGAGGAAAAGGGAGCAAGGGGGGTGAGGAAAAGAGAGTGAGGGGAGGAGGAAAAGAGAGCGAGGGGGGAGGAAAAGAGAGCGAGGGGGGTGGAAGAAAAGAGAGCGAGGGGGGTGGAGGAAAAGAGAGCAAGGGGGGGAGGAAAAGAGAGCGAGGGAGGAAAAGAGCGAGGGGGGAGGAAAAAAGAGAGCGAGGGGGGAGGAAAAGAGAGCGAGAGGGGGAGGAAAAGAGAGCGAGGGGGGAAGGAAAAGAGAGCGAGGGGGGAGGAAAAGAGAGCGAGGGGGGGAGGAAAAGAGAGCGAGGGGGGAGGAAAAGAGAGCGAAGGGGGGAGGAAAAGAGAGCGAGGGGGGAGGAAAAGAGAGCGAGGGGGGAGGAAAAGAGAGCGAGTGGGGAGGAAAATAGAGCGAGGGGGGAAGAGCGAGGGGGGGAGAGCGAGGGGGGGAGGGAGCGAGGGGGGAGAATAGAGCGAGGGGGGAGAAGAGAGCAAGGGGGGGAGAAGAGAGTGAGGGGGGGAGAAGAGAGCGAGGGGGGGAGAAGAGAGCGGGAGAAGAGAGCGGGAAAAGAGAGCGGGAAAAGAGAGCGAGAGGGAAAAGAGAGCGAGAGGGAAAAGAGAGCGAGAGGGAAAAGAGAGCGAGAGGAGAGAGGGATAAGAGGAGGGCAGAGAAGAGGGGGAAGAGGGGAGGGGGAGAAGAGTGGGGGGAGAGAAGAGTGGGGAGGCAGAGGTGCTCTGTTACCAACTGTCTCCACTCTGTGACTTGTGGTGCAGGTGACAGAGTGCAGACAGTTGGTCCCATGCAGCAGGACAGGTGGCAGAGCACAGCGGTGACATGCCTGTCAGTGTCTTGCTGGTTGCTGCGTCTTGTAGTGCTGCTGGGAGGAACAGATGATCACACTGCCCGACACCGCCCGCTCTCCTGACATCGCAGCAGAGCGGGCGGGTGGATAGTGTGATCAGATACTTACGTGCAGGGGGGGATTTCAGCTGAAGAACCCCCTCTACATTCCACCCTGGCGCCCCGTGCCTCACTATCTGCAGGACGCTCAGCCGGCTCCACACTGACGTCCTCCGTCTCCTCCCCTCGATGCTGTGCTGTGACGTGCAGTAGTCACCGCCCACAGCCCAGTCAGTCTGAGTGGCGCCAGCATCCTGTGACGTACCCGTCTAGTTTGAGAGCCCGGAACTTGCCAGGACGTAAGAGGATACTGGCGGCCACAGCTCCAGGAGGTCATGTGACAGGCACTGAGCGTGCAGGATAGCGCTGCTCAGTGCCAGAAATGGAAACAGAAGCCAATGGTGAAAACGCCTAGAATGGTAAGTAGAACTCCTACAGAAAATTTAAAAAAATGGGTGAACCACCCCTTTAATATTGTGATTCCCTCACCCTGTGTTGTCTGAGTAGTGTTCCGCCCACGGTTAAGGAGGTTGTGCGTTCAGTTGGGATGAGCCCTGAGCCACGCTGTCTTTCTAAAGGCGGCTGGTTCAGTGGACAAGAGCACCCACTGTGCCCCGTGTCTCCACAATTGGTGGCAGCAGTGGGACACTACTCAGCCTGGGTTATCCAGAGGAGCTGCAGAGGACTGGTGTTCTTGGACACCGTCCAGGACTCAACAACCAGGGAGGAACATAAGCATACCCAGCAGGCCATAGGGGAGGCATTCAGGTTTCGGACGCTGCCATGTCCAACCCCACCAGCTCAGCCATGGGACAAGGACCAGAGAGGAGATACGACCGCTGGAGTAAATGGATGCTACAGGATCTGTGCCAGAGACGAAAGATTGACTACAGGAACGCTGACACTTGGTCGGACTTGATCCGGAAATTAGTCTGTTGGGATGCCCAGAATGATGCAGAGGACGATGAGGATCCCGCCGATATTGACCCAGAGGATTTAAACTATGTGCCGCATCATGGATCTAGTCACAATCTGGAATCAACTTGGTCCCAAATGGCCCGAGCCAAAGCATTGTTGGCTGCGTTGGGGCCTGAAGCTTCAAGGGAAGAGAGGGCTGGAGTTCTGCAATTCGTGTTGGGAGTTCCAATTTCCTTACCACCAGCACCTACCTCCAGGATAGACCACCACCAAGGAAGTCGTCTTCGCTATAGGGACGTGCCAGTGTTTAATGATTCCAGCACTGACATAGATGAACACTTGCAAAACTTTGAGGTGCTAATGCATATGCACCAGGTGCCCACAGCTGAGTGGTCCAAATACCTGTGGACAAGCTTGCCGGTCCGGGCCCAGGAGGCTGTCCGGTCACTTGGGCCTCAGGACTGCTTGGACTACGGAATTATTAAGGACACTTTGTTGGCCCTGTTCACCATAACACCCGAGATACATCGCACTAAGTTCCGGACTATGTCTCGCCAGGGTGTCTCGTATGTCGAATTTGGCAGTCAACTCCGACGACACTGTAACCGCTGGCTCGATGGTCGGGCTGCCCACTCCGCTGCTGCGTTCCGAGATGTGATGGAGCTCGAACAGTTGCTGGAGAAGATGGACCGGGAAATCCGAGAATGGGTAGCTGACAGGAAGCCCGAAACCCCAGAGCAAGCAGCGCGATTGGCTGATGAATTTACAGCCAACCGACCCAGCTGGAGGCCCAATAGGTTCACCGATCTGAGGAGGTCCCTCAACCATGGATCTAAGCGACCCCCAGACTCCCGTACTGGACTAACTGATTACACTACAGAAGCCCCAACAAGACAAAGGTTTACCAACAGGGCCGGTGACTTGTCTAACCCACGGCGTTGTTATATGTGTGGGCGCCTTGGACACATGGCCAAAGAGTGTCTTCAAAGTCGGGGCCCCATGCCTGGAGCCCGTTTGCCAGTCCAACCAGTTAACATATGCCGAGATGAACCAACGAGACTTGAGGAATGCTACTCCCGAGAAACACCAATAGCTAAGGAAGTAGTTTACCCAGTCCATACCCTACGGCAAGCCGGACACCGTACACCAGCCAACCTCCATCGCCACATCCAGACGGTCAAGGTCGGTGATATACAGGCTCAGGGACTTCGAGACACTGGATCTTCCATCACCCTGGTCAGCCCAGATATCGTTCCCACAGAACATATTTTACCTGGCCGCCAAGTGACCATCTTCCTTGCTGGGGGCCAGCGCTCGAACATCCCTCTGGCACGAGTGCAGTTGGACTGGGGAACTGACCAAGGAGAGGTTGAAGTGGGGCTCATGGACGGCCTCCCCAGCCCTGTTATTTTGGGAAATTACCTAGGACAAGGACTATCCAGCCAGTTTGTCACTGCCATCACCCACAGCCAAGCCAAACACCATCCTGGTGCAAGTGTTTCTACCAACCCATCCGAGGAGAACCCTCCTCCTCCTCAATCTTCAGCCTCCTCCTCAGAGGGAACGAATGTGAGTACCTCAGACCCAACTGTGGCCATTGACTGGGGGGAGATAGATCATAAGGAATTCAGGGAAGCCCAACTCACGGACCGCACCTTAGTGCTTGTCTGCAATATGGCTGCTCAACCTGGGGGAGGTAATCAGGGGGAGGTGTATAGATGCGAGCCTCTGTTGCTGACCTCACCATTAAAAAGGAGAATGCCGTCAAGAGGAGAAGGGTGATCGAAAGCCCATCTTGTCTGGCTAATATTAAGAAGGGGGAGGAATGTGACGACATGGACACCCAATGCCTAGCATGGGTTAAAGTTTCTTAACATTCAGCCAGACGTATTGTTCTTTTGTGTATTAACTCATGTTTGCTTAGCTATTGTTTCTCCAGACCCTTCCAGTAATCATTGTAATGTAGTTGTGTATTGCTAATGTAAATACCTTAGTAGCCATTGTCTAGTCGGTGACTTGCAGACTCCATGTAGATATCCTCAGTCTTCCTACCCACATCATTTAAATGAACATTATCCATGCAGCTTGAAATTCATCCAATGGGAGAAGCAATCTTGTCCAACCAACCCGATGAGGACGCAGTGTATCCAAAGGGAAGGCTGTGGCTATAAAAGGGGATTTCTTTAAGTCACCAGGTGGTTGTTGTTGATGGATGCTGATGGATCCAGTCTAAGCTCTTAGGAGCTGACTAGGGGATCATAGCCAAGATATCTTGTGGACTCAGTCTAGGGATGTTGGCTCCAACTAGAGGAACACTTGGATACAAGACTTCAAACCAGAGACTACTTAAGGAGGAAACTCAGATTGGGAAAATTCAGTCACCTGCTACAGACTTTGCAGACCTCAGACAGCTTCCTAAATCTGGCGTTATTCCTTTCTCGGTGGGTGCCCGCCAAAAGCGGAGTGCTGCTGGATTGGAGTAAATAGCACTGGAATCTCTGAGGCATGGACATTCTAAATCCCTGGTGAGCCAGCAGAAGGGTGAGACTCTGTTGCCTGTTACATTCGTGTTTTGCTGGTTATGTGTTATGTGCCGTTAATATTTTGGGGATCCAATAAAGTCTTAATATTGTGATTCCATCACCCTGTGTTGTCTGAGTAGTGTTCTGCCCACGGTTAAGGAAGTCGTGCGTTCAGTTGGGATGATCCCTGAGCCACGCTATCTCTCTAAAGGCGTCTGGTTCAGTGGACAAGAGCACCCACTGAGCCCCGTGTCTCCACAATTAAGTATGCTCTTGTTTTCCTCCTTACCTATTATTGTCTTATACCTCTGAAAGCGCATGCTCTTTGACAGAGTTTTGGTTTCCCCTATCTGTTTTTTGTGGCTTTAATTTCACTCCGGTCCCCCCATAGCGAAGGGTATATAAGATCAGGGCTGCTCAAGAGCAGGGCCAGAAAGGAGACTCAGGCATCCCCCCCATTAGGGGTATCCCTGAGACAACACAGGGCCCCCCTAGCATGAGGGTTAGCTTAGGAGCCCTGGTTTCCTGCTATAACCATAGTCATCATGACAGATACATAGGAAGTGAGCAGATGTAATTGGCTCCCCCACAACATGTGATCAAAAGAGACTAACAAGCAGAATAGCAGAGATTACGGTAACACTTGCTAGCAGGTGAATGCCAGAGTCTACCTTCGTTGATCACAGACACCAGAGAAGGTATTGGGCGGTATGTCAGAATCAGTGGTCTGAACAGATCCTGATGCCGCCATGATAGTTGGCGAAGTTTATAAAAAATCTGTGTCACAGTTACCTTTTATCCTAATGCTTAAACTTATTTGGCTTAGATTGATTAAATAAGTAATAAAAAATACAAAACCCCTATACTCACCTTTTGAACATGCACTTTTCAAATTGGAAAAGATTTATTGTAAGTGTGCAGCCAGATAGCCGTATTAGTCAGACATAGATTGGACTGAAAATGCTCGGACTGGTCGGTGGCTCTCCCGAACCAAGCGTGACACTGGAAGGAAAAACATGAAGCTGTCATGCATGGTCAGAAGAGACACTGGCCAGTCAGAGCAATAAGCGGGCTTTACATGCTGCGACATCGCTGCCGATGCTAGCGATGCCAAGCGTGATAGCACCCGACCCCGTCGCACATTCGATAAGTGGTGATCGTTGCCGTAGCGAACATTATCGCTACGGCAGCGTCACACGCACATACCTGCTCTGCGACGTCGCTGTGACCGGCGATCCGCCTCCTTTCTAAGCTAAGTTCAGCGTCACAGCGATGTCACAGCAGCGTCACTGAACTGCCGCCCAATAGAAAAGGAGAGCCGGAGATGAGCTGCCGGAACATACCGCCCACCTCCTTCCTTCCTCCTTTTCCAGTGGACGAAGGTAACGAGATGTTTGTCGGTCCAGCGGCATCACACACAGCGATCTATGCTGCCGCAGGAACGACAAACAACATCGTACCTGTCGCTGCAGCGATATTATGGAAATGAGCGACGTGACAACGAGCAACGATTTTTGACGTTTTTGTGCTCGTTGATCGTCGCTCATTTGCGTTACACGCTGCGATGTCGGTAACGGTGCCGGATGTGCGTCACTAATGACGTAACCCCGACGATATCTCGTTGCCGATGTCGCAACGTGTAAAGCCCGCTTTACATTCTGATCAACGTCCAATTTATATGGCCTCTAACTTTTTTTTTTTCATCAAAATCTCTGGCATTTTGTTTTCCATGAGTCCAGTAGGCGGTCCAAATCAGTGATTGACAGCGATGCATGCACAATCATACTTGGAAAACTGTCAATTATTGAGTGGGACGGCCCACTGGACTCATCCATACAAACACCAGTGATTTCAATTAAAACAATTCAAATTTTAGTGAAATTCTTCCCACAAAATGCAAATCAATCTGATAAGCTCATCCTTCTTTACAACATACTGCCTGCAGATCAACATGGCAGTGGAAAATCTCTTTAAGCATTTCAAACATACATACAGTTAGGTCCAGAAATCTTTGGACAGTGACACAATTTTGGCGAGTTGGGCTCTGCATGCCACCACATTGGATTTGAAATGAAATCTCTACAACAGAATTCAAGTGCAGATTGTAACGTTTAATTTGAAGGTTTGAACAAAAATATCTGATAGAAATTGTAGGAATTGTCACATTTCTTTACAAACACTCCACATTTTAGGAGGTCAAAAGTAATTGGACAAATAAACCAAACCCAAAAAAATTTTTTATTTTCAATATTTTGTTGCGAATCCTTTGGAGGCAATCACTGCCTTAAGTGTGGAACCCATGGACATCACCAAACGCTGGGTTTCCTCCTTCTTAATGCTTTGCCAGGCCTTTACAGCCGCAGCCTTCAGGTCTTGCTTGTTTGTGGGTCTTTCCGTCTTAAGTCTGGATTTGAGCAAGTGAAATGCATGCTCAATTGGGTTAAGATCTGGTGATTGACTTGGCCATTGCAGAATGTTCCACTTTTTTGCACTCATGAACTCCTGGGTAGCTTTGGCTGTATGTTTGGAGTCATTGTCCATCTGTACTATGAAGCGCCGTCCGATCAACTTTGCGGCATTTGGCTGAATCTGGGCTGAAAGTATATCCCGGTACACTTCAGAATTCATCCGGCTACTCTTGTCTGCTGTTATGTCATCAATAAACACAAGTGACCCAGTGCCATTGAAAGCCATGCATGCCCATGCCATCACGTTGCCTCCACCATGTTTTACAGAGGATGTGGTGTGCCTTGGATCATGTGCCGTTCCCTTTCTTCTCCAAACTTTTTTCTTCCCATCATTCTGGTACAGGTTGATCTTTGTCTCATCTGTCCATAGAATACTTTTCCAGAACTGAGCTGGCTTCATGAGGTGTTTTTCAGCAAATGTAACTCTGGCCTGTCTATTTTTGGAATTGATGAATGGTTTGCATCTAGATGTGAACCCTTTGTATTTACTTTCATGGAGTCTTCTCTTTACTGTTGACTTAGAGACAGATACACCTACTTCACTGAGAGTGTTCTGGACTTCAGTTGATGTTGTGAACGGGTTCTTCTTCACCAAAGAAAGTATGCGGTGATCATCCACCACTGTTGTCATCCGTGGACGCACAGGCCTTTTTGAGTTCCCAAGCTCACCAGTCAATTCCTTTTTTCTCAGAATGTACCCGACTGTTGATTTTGCTACTCCAAGCATGTCTGCTATCTCTCTGATGGATTTTTTCTTTTTTTTCAACCTCAGGATGTTCTGCTTCACCTCAATTGAGAGTTCCTTAGACCGCATGTTGTCTGGTCACAGCAACAGCTTCCAAATGCAAAACCACACACCTGTAATCAACCCCAGACCTTTTAACTACTTCATTGATTACAGGTTAACGAGGGAGACGCCTTCAGAGTTAATTGCAGCCCTTAGAGTCCCTTGTCCAATTACTTTTGGTCCCTTGAAAAAGAGGAGGCTATGCATTACAGAGCTATGATTCCTAAACCCTTTCTCCGATTTGGATGTGAAAACTCTCATATTGCAGCTGGGAGTGTGCACTTTCAGCCCATATTATATATAGAATTGTATTTCTGAACATGTTTTTGTAAACAGCTAAAATAACAAAACTTGTGTCACTGTCCAAATATTTCTGGACCTAACTGTATGTTAAAACCACTTCTTAGAGATGATCAAATCAATTCGCTGCCCACTCAAGCACTGTGGTCCCCAGAAATCTGCCTGGGGGTCGCAGGGAAGACTGTGACCTGCTCCTGCTGACAGCGAATGGGCCACCCGTCTGTCCATGGCTCCAGCACTTGCCCGAGTGCGCCAGGAGCTGACGCCATCCCTTTCCAGAAAATACATCAGGGAATCCCAAAAATAGGAGCTAGGGGTGATGACTGTTCAAATCCCACCAAGGACAACATCTGCAAGGAGTTTGTATGTTCTCCCCGCGTTTTTGTGGGTTTCCCCCGGGTTCTCCGGTTTCCTCCCAAACTCCAAAGACATACTGATAGGGACTCTAGATTGTGAGCCCCCTATGGGGACAGTGTTGTCAATGTATGTAATGCACGATGGAATTAATAGAGCTATATAAGTTCATAAATATTATTATTATTACTGTCACAAGGTGGCACTAGACACTACTTGTATGCAATAAATGGAGAGATAGTCAGACAGATTGGGATCCAAAACCAGGAGGTTGTGACAGTGCTTGGGGGGCAGAAAGAGATGAGGTCTAGCTACAAGCTGAGAGTCAGGGTTGAAGGAGAGTACATACAAGATGCAGGGAGCAGGCAAGGACATGGACAAAAGGAAGTCCGAGGCCAGAAGTCGGGAAGTCACAACAGAAACAGGGGAGGACAGACAGAGATGGGTCAACAACAGTCCAGAGTCAAGAGGCCAAGCTCTGAACACTGGGCACCATGGGAGCCAACAGCACAACTGCAACCAGGAAGTACAACTGCGGCGTCCTGAGCTATCACGCTCCCTAAAGAAGCTGAGCAATCACCGGGAATGAAAAGCATCTGCTGTGAAACAAACAAATGCTCTGCAGAAGAGTATGGCAGAACAATACAGAATGTTCTGAACAACGGAATCATGACAGCATGGTTATCTTTGGATACCCATGGACTACTGACAAGGCCACTGAACAAGGGTCTTCAGAATCAATCCACTGCCAAGACACATTGCCAAGATGAGACTTAAAGTCCAGTGACACTCTGATCTTGGTATCCAATGGGGCCCAATGATCCCTTGCCAAATATAAACACAAAAAAATTACAAATATCATATGGGAGGTCAGGGTTCTGGTCCAGATTTGTGTTTGGACAAGAAGTTACGCCTCTGCTTACAACTGTTCATAGAAAAAAACAAGGATAAAAAGTGGAAAAACGTCCGCGCTGCTGTGCCAATAAAGAGTTAATTCCAAAATAGTGGAATGCAGGATGGTTTATTCAACGCGTTTCGGCGATAACCCCTCTCCTGCATCAGGATTTTTGGTGGATTTCCTGATGAAGGAAAGGGGTTATCTCCGAAACGCATTGAATAAACCATCCTGCATTGCTCTATTTTGGAATTAACTCTTTACTGGCACAGCAGCGCGGACGGTTTTCCACTTTTTATCCTTGTTATTTTCTTGCTTCCGCTTTTGGCACGTGGAGTCTGCAGCAGCTGATACATGCTTTAATACTGGTTGTGTGTCACACAACTACCCCAGGTGAGTGGTTTTCATTACCCACTTACTGTTGTTGTCCTGGTAAGACTCTATATGCGCTTTTTATATCCACAGTTTTCTTACTATAACTGTTCGTAAACCTGAGATACATTGTAACTTTTTGAAAACATTTGAAAGTTTGACCTTAAAGTGAAACCCCCTCCTCCAACTGCCATCATACATCACCAAAAGCAAAGTGGAAATCCAAATCCAGGATAACATATTCCGCACCTGTCCACTGAAGCCACCGCTGCTGACGGATATGTGCAGTGCACACTCTGGAGTATAATAACCACCTGGGGGGCTCCAGAAATATTGCACAAGTCTTTGTTGTTTCAGGAGTTGGAAATGCTCAAATGGGTCATCTTATGTTATATTAATCATCGAATGAATATTTTAATTCCATTTTTCTTTATAGTTTTGTTGCTCGTGGCAGTTATAATTTTACTCTTTAAAATCCTGAGTAATGATTTACTTTGATTATCGCGCTGTACCGCAGGGTTGTGAGATAACAGACTTTACAGTCTTGGGAGATTCCTAGATGATTACGGTGACACTTATGCACTTTTTAATGGGACTTTTGCTGCTCAAGCGTCAGGTAATTGTTTAAAAAATAAAGGCGCTGGGTCTATCAGTTTTGCAAATATAGGACTCTAAATTGTCTTTTGGGATTAAGTCGTTAGATGAGCGAATTGATTGTAAATGAACCTAATTCCCTATGAGTTAAACCCCAATATTTTAGAGCTTTGATATGCATGAATACAGTAAAATAGCGAGAAGCGCGCACTTCAATTCTTTCAGATTTTGAGGCCAGTAAGTGCTTAAACAATCTCGTCAACTTATTCTCATTTCATCTCTTGACTCCTCTTTGGTGTTCTCTTCCTTTGGAACCTTCTGGCGGAGCTGATTAGGCAGCAAGTGGTCACACAGAATGCAGCACACCTCATGTGACCTTGTGGGAATTAGTTAACAGTAATGACTAGTGAGGAGCGAGCACTACCATGTTCAGGTGGACATTACCCATAACTAGTGATGAGCGGGCACTACCATGCTCGGGTGCTTAGTACTCGTAACTAGTGATGAGCGGGCACTACCATGCTTGGGTGCTCAGTGTGATGCCCTGGACTAGCCAGGTTGTCACAGACAGGCCCCTGCACAACACCAACCCCCCTAATAAGGTGACAGCACCCACCCTTAAAAACCTAGTCACCTCCCTCAGGGTTTGATGTCCACACCAGGGGGGCGGAGCCAGGAGGTTGGCCACGCCCACCGAGGAGTACACATGCCCTGAGGCAGGAAAAACACGAACAGTCTGTTAGAAGGAGAGCAGTTGAGAGGAGTAAACGTGTCCTGGTTCGGAGCCCGGGCACTTTGGCTAGGAGGCAGACGGTGGTGGCCGCCTGCAGGAGCTGGGATTACAGCCAGTGGAACCGTAAGGGACCGGGGCAGGGTAGTGGCCCGCCGGTACCGAACCGAGGAACCGCTTGGACACCGGAGCACCAGTTTAAGGGTACTCAGACCCTGTACGAAGCCCAGAAGCCACTGGACCGAGTCGAATTCACTGATTGGGGTCTGGATTCTAGATCCTTTCCCCACCCAAGACCCGAAGGAAGACAACAGCCCAACCAGAGGAATAGAAAGCCACCGCCCAGGCATCGAGATCCCATGGGCCAGCATATGCGGGCATGCGGGCTCTACTGGCACATACAAAGCTGGGGAGCGGACTACCGTTGCTCAGGCATAGGAGTCAAATTCTTAATACAAGTGAGGTGCAGGAGAAAGGCGACAACCACCAACCTAAAAAGGGGAGAAGCGCAGCCGGCTGCGGGCACCATCCACCATCTTGTTTGGTTTACCAGAGACTCCAGTGTGTCTGTAATCGTGAGTACAGGAGTGCCCTCGGGCCGCGCCCCGCACCGACATACTAGCACGCACCCGCATCCCCTCGCCTCAGCACCCTCTCCCTCGGGCCCCCGGAACCATCACCCCCTACCCACGGAGGGGTCAACACCCAGCTGTGCAACACCATCCCCGGGAGCCTAGTCAACGGCAGTGGTGGTGTCTATCCATTTACCACAACCCGTGGATGGCGTCACGAACTCTAAATCTAAAAACCCCCTTCAAAGCGCCAGCCCCCCCTTTGCAGAGCGACGTGACCCCCGGGTCCAGAGGCGCTCAGGCCACCGACACGCGAGCCCGGATCCAAGCGGCTCGGCGGGAGCCGAGCGCGGGGCGGTACACTCAGTATTAGTAACTAGGGATGAAGGGGCACTACCATGCTCGGGTGCTCAGTACTCGTAATTAGTGATGAAGGGGCACTACCATGCTTGGGTGCTTGGTACTCATAAAGCGAACACTACCATGCCCGGGAGCTCTGTACTCATAACTAGTAATAATCGAGCACTACCATGCTCAGGTGCTCGGTACTCGTAACTAGTAATGAGCTTGGTAATAACTAATGATGAGCGAGCACTAGCATGCTTGGTACTCATAACTACCGTGTTTCCCCAAAAATAAGACACTATCATATTATTTTTTACCCCGAAAAATGCATTAGGGCTTATTTTTGGGGTAGGGTTTATTTTCTGGGAAACACTGTTGGGGTAAGTTTACCCCCAAAAAACAGGCCTGTTTTCCCAGGAGACTCATACTTACCTGACCCCAAACGTCTGCGTCACTCCCAGGTCCCCCTGAGATCTTCGGCGGGTGCTCCCAGCAGGTATGCTTCACGTGGACCTCCCCTGCTTGACCCCCAGGTCCTTGATGCGTTCCACTTGAGGGTCCTCCCATTCGGCATCTGGTGAATATGATTGGGGGTCTTCTGTATTCTCTCTCTCTTTTGGGGGTATCTGTAATTTCTATAATTAAGTGTTCTGTAGTATTCATTAACTTTTTTAGCTACATGGACGCTTCATTATTGAACCACGACTAGAGCTTATTTTCGGGGTAGGGCTTATATTTAAGCCTTACAACAAAAAGGCTGAAAACTCCTGCTAGGGCTAATGTCCAGGGTAGGGATTATTTTCGGGGAATGAGCGAGCACTAATATGCTTGGGTACTTGGTACTTGTGACGAGCAGGTTGGATGCTTGGACGGGCACAACTTTTGTATCGAGTTTAAAGGAAGT
Organism: Anomaloglossus baeobatrachus; assembly: GCF_048569485.1. Classification (NCBI taxonomy): domain Eukaryota; kingdom Metazoa; phylum Chordata; class Amphibia; order Anura; family Aromobatidae; genus Anomaloglossus; species Anomaloglossus baeobatrachus. The sequence goes on along the minus strand of NC_134358.1, from coordinate 558,790,750 downwards.
CAATGGGAAACTTGAGCATTTTTCTGGAAAATCTTCCAGTTTTGCTAGAAATAAACTTGCAATCTCTTTGCTTTTTAGATTATTTGAAGACCTTTTATGATATCACAAACAGCTAAATGGTGTTATGCTCCAGTGGGAGGTCTAGAGTTGAGCAAATGCCCGACCACAAGAGGTTGCAATGGCTGACACTGTAACAGCTTTTAAAAAGGCCTAGATACTTTTCTAAGTGCACAACATTATGAGTTATAGATACTTTTGTGACAATTAAATGTATAATTGATGGATAAAGTTTGAACTTGATGGACCTAGGTCTTTTTGCAACCTATAGTGACAAGAAAAAGGGTAACAATGTTTGGAACTTTTGGCTTTCAAGCTCCATATCTCACCATCCTCTACAACTTTTAGCTTGAAATTACCTTCATTTTATAGACAATCATCTTGGCTATCTCATATATAAATTTGACTTGCAAATATTTAGTATATCATTAGTTATGCATATTCTTGTCATGTCACTGCATTGTTACTGTTTTTCTTCTGGTGTTTGAAAAATCTTTTTCTTCCTGTATACTACATATCACAACCTGTTCTCACATTCCCTAATAGCTCAGTGTGTTATTAAGTTGATTCCCAAGTGAAAGCTCTCTGGTTCAAATCGAGGAGCAGCCATGATGAAGATTTCCCAAGAAAAGAGAAACAGTATCATCCAGCTTATCGATAGCGGTGTCTCAGCCTAGAAAGTTGACAAACAGCATCATGTGAGGCCATGAGAGGTGTAAGAATAAAATGAAGTCCATCTATCCATTCAAAAGCCAAGAGTCACGTCCAGGCAAAATATTGGAGTCAACAAGTCGCTCATCACAAGATCTATCAGTTCTAGAGACACTTGGGAGTGAAGCGGCTCGTGTGCTTCATATTAGTGACATCACAGACGTCCATGCAAGCACCGAGCGATGCATGTTACACAAGTCTGGAATGGTGGCCCGAAAAAAGGTGAAGACTCAACTTCAATATTGTCATAAGACATTTCATTCAAGATAGCAACAAAGTACGAAAAGTGGAAAGAAGAAGATTGTAAACAAGTGATTTGGAGCGATGAGATGAAAGTCAATAGACAACTCTGATGGGGCAAATGGGTCTGTAACAAACAAGGGAAAAAGGGGCAAACGGATTGAGAAATTGAAGAAACTGTCAAGATCAGTGGAGGAGACTGATGATATGGGGTTGTTTCAAAGCTAAAAGTGTTGGATGCTTGACCAGGATGGATGGTGGTCTCAATGCTGAGCTATATGTGAGGATCCTACGAGACGAGTTACTTCATACACTGGAGTACAATGGGTATGAAAAGGATGACAGTATTTCAGCAGGAGAACGACCTGAAGCATACGGCGAGATTGGCAAAGAAATAGGTGGATGACAATGAAGTAGAGGAGCTGGATTGTCGCCAAAGTCCCACACCTCAACCCAATCGAATACTTGTGGGTAGGGTTGTAGAAAAGGCTGTATACATCTCTAAGAGAGACGACCAGTATACACCAGCATTGGGACCGTATAGAAAAGACCTGGAATCAGATTTTGGTGGAGACATGCTTGTATCAGATTGAGAGCCCAGAAGGATTCAGGCAGTGCTTAAAGCCAAAGGTGGATTTACAAAATATTTACAAAATATTGAAATTTGCATTTTAGGGAGCAAAACAGTAACAATGCAGAGACATGACAAGAATCTGCACAACTAATCATATGCTAAATATCTGCATGTCACATTTATGTATGAGATAGCCAAGATGATTGTCTAAAAAATTATTCCAGTGGATGGTGAGATACGAAGGGTGAAAGCCGAAAGTTCAAAACATTGTTACCCTTTTGCTTGTCATTGTATGTGTCTATAAATCGATTTGCTGGACATTTGTCTAGCACCAAGTCAGTAATTTCTGGTTCCTGATGGGAGCTCTGTAATAGACCTCCTACCTGCTGGAATTCTTGGCTTCTCTTTTGAATTGTTGTCTTACCGTGACTTCATTCTTGCTGTATGACGTGTGCATGACGTCATTTCAAAAAAGAAGATAGAGATGCCAGTTGGGTTTCACAGTCTTCTGGTACGGTGTCCAAAGATCAGTGCCCTGATCTCTGGACCAGGTTTTGAGGATTAACTCCTTCATATCTAGTGAGGTCATATTTCTGTATATTGTTTTCCAGGCCAGGCCCCAATGGAATGTGTATGAGGTTCCCAATAAAAAAAAAATAAAACATTTTAATCCTTTAGTTGGTTCAAGTCTCCTTCGGCAGTTTTTGGGGCAGACGGGCTAAAATCTTGGGACACATTCCTATATCAGTGTTGTCTATGTATCTAAGAAGATTTGTAGCTGTAGAGTCTGGGGAAGGTGGCTGACATCTCTTCGAACTCCGTCATCGGTGGTTATATTGTTGGTCAATAATCTTGCTTGATGATGAACTCTAAACCAGTTTAATGGCTCAGCTCAAGATTTTGAGGTGTTTTTTTTTTAACTCATGAGTTTGGCGGCAGTAGTTGCGTTGAACTCTGTCAAGGATTGACGCAAAAATACATGACCCCAGTACCGATTTGACACCGGTCGCCAGCAAAAACATCAATCACCCGCATGTACCGAAGCTCTTGCTCAATGAAAACCTTTAGTCCCTACCCTTTTTATTGTGAAAAACCACACCACACTGTCAGCTCACCTTTAAACCCCTCTCCGCTCCTGCTTCCAATCCTGGCGCGGATGTCATTTGGATACCATGTAGCATAAACGAGAAAGACCATAAATGATCCATTGATCCATTGAGGGAAGGAAGTCCACCAGGTATGAGTAGGCTAACCTTAAGTCTTAAGCCTGAAGCTTAAGGCCCCGTCACACGGTACGATATATCGGGCGATATGTCGTCGGGGTCACGTCGGTAGTGACGCACATCCGGCATTGTTTGATATATCGTAGCGTGTGACAACTACGAGCGACTGTTAACGAGCAAAAATACTCACCTTATTGTCGCTCATTTTCAAAAACTCGTTCCTCCTTCTGCGTGCCGGTTGTTCATCGTTCCCGAGGCAGCACACGTCACTCCATGTGACACCTCGGGAACAACGAACTGCAGCTTACCTGTGGCCGGCAGCAATGCGGAAGGAAGGAGGGGGGCGGGATGTTACGTCCCGCTCATCTCCGCCTCTCCGCTTCTATTGGGCGCCCGCTGTGTGACGTCGCTGTGACGCCGAACGTCCCTCTCCCTTCAGGAAGTGGATGTTCGCCACCCACAGCGAGGTCGTTTGGGAGGTAAGTACGTGTGACAGGGGGTTACCGACTTTGTGCGCCACGGGCAACAAATTGCCCGTGACGCACAAACGATGGGGGGCAGGTGCGATCGCTCATGCGATCGCACGACATATCGGCACGTGTGACGCCGGCTTTAAGGTTAGCTGAATGATCTGTTACACAATCCGTTACATACACCCTTGGGTGTTTTTAGAGTTTTCTGACATCTGCATATTTATTTGAGATTTTAAAAAGAAGAAATAAATGCAAGTCTTTACTCATACCTGGTGGACTTCCTTCCCTCGCTGGATCATTTATGGTCTTTCTCGTTTATGCTACATGGTACCCTTTTTATTGAGTCACACCTGACTTTTCGTTACCAAAAGGCTATAACAAATGGCTTATTGATGTAGTGATCTTTTCTTTTCGAAGACAACCGGTTACCTCCACCCGGACCTTTGCGTTACTAATAGTCTTGTTCGAGTTGCTATCAAACATGACTTTTTCTTTCTCTTATCTCCAATTTATAGGAATCCGCTAAGTGCCTTCACACCACCAAGGTATTCTATCGGCTCATTAAGCACCTTCTTAACTCTTGACCCAATGCGAAGATATGACAATGGGCGTTTTATCAATAGGTAGCAAGACGGATAATTTAACGGTAAAAGCTCTAATTGGTCTAATTCACTAACTGACCTCTCACCACTTGATTCACTAGTACAATTGAGCTCTGATAAATCCTTTAATTGTAAATTGCACACAGCTGTGAGCTGTTTCTCATGCTGGCACAAAAATACTATCATCGACTGTTTCATCTCTACGACCTGGTAATTTGAAGCATATGCAACTGTTCTTAACGCTGAAGGCTTGACATACCACAAACAGCAGATGTTGCAGCTGCCCCGGCGATGCTTTATTTAATTCAATTACGTCTTTTGGAGATATGTTAAGAAGCGAGGAGAGAGACAAGGGAGGGCAAGGGAATGTTAAAAATGGAGCCCCTGGTTGAGGCCCAGGTGGCTCTGTAGGCAAATGATTGGGTGAATATCTAAATGATCTTTTTAATTGAGTAGACTGACGACTAATCAGGGTCATGAAGTGTTATCATACTGATGAGCTGAGTGGAGCCCTGGGTTGCTCTGCAATTAATGCCGCTTTTGTGAAAGGAGAAAAAGAATGATAATGTATGCCATCTGGCAATTGTTTATGATAAAAGCAGCGGTTTTCTAAAAATTCCACATAAATGTTATTCATAATGATCTAATTTTTTTTTTTCCAACGTGAAGACAAAATCCCAAAATGTAAACCTTTAAAACAAAATTTTCTGGAAAAGGCGAAAACATTAATTTTGTGGCATGCGGATGTTATTAGTTGTTTATACGTCTTCTTGCTTATTTAGTTTTGTTGTAGTCCCTTTTGCTATGTTTATGGCAGTGTGATACCATTTTAGTCCACAGAACAGATGGGGATACTATTTGCTACGATTAGAGATGTGTCACAGACAGTTATGTGGTTTCTGGCCATAGAAGGTCACAGTATTTGGATGCGCAGAAAGCTCCCTGAATTTCTATTATTCTTGCTGTCAGAATTCATTAGTATTGGTAGTTTCCTGCTGGATTTATTTCTCTCCCTTTTGGACCCATCAGAAGCTCAAATTCTAATCATCAGCATTCTCTTGGTGCTTAAATACACCTTCCTTCCTTGGATTGATGCTGGTGATATTTTCAGTTCATTCAGGCCTTGTTGCAAGCAAGTGACTTGTACTCCTCTGCGGTATCGTTGCTGAAAACATTGTTGTAATTCTACTGTAGATAATTAGTCCTTGCTTTTCAACGTGTCCTCCTTGTGTCTTCTATAGTGTTTAGTGGGGTTGACGAAGAGCTCTTCCCATCTGTTCCCTATTTAGGGCCCAGCATTAGGAATGCCTGGGGTCAGGTATCCAGTTCGGCGCATAGATGTAGAACCTATCTAGGGTGAAGAGGGACCCCAGGGACCAGCAGAAGGTTTAGCCAGGAGTCATCATCCTCCCTTTCCCTAGACACATGGTTTCCCTTACATTCTCTTTCGCTGTTCGCTTGGTACTTCCCCGTACCTAGCGGAACAATCAGCAGATGCATTCAAAGCAAATCAAATTTGCTTCCAGTCTCACCAAAAATTTAGATTTGCTAAAACCCCAATTTTTTGTAATTGGATTTGCTTCGATTTGATTGACTTGTGAAGGCCAGGAAGAGGTTAAAGGAGTTGTCCGACATAAACTCCAAAAAAAAAATTAAGTTAATCTGTGCTGTATTGTCATATAAAACACCCCCTACATTATTTTTTTGTTTTTTAACTTTTGTTTCTCTTGATTTTTCACTTTATTCTCTGCAGCTCTTTGTTTACATTCAGCACAACCTAACATGACATGTTTGACTGCCAAACCCACAGTCACAGCTGGCACCGCCCCCGACCTCAGTGTCCAGCCCCGCCCTCTGCACACACATTCCATGTCAGTATTCTCTGCCCCAGCACCTGAGAGATAAATGAATACTATGTAATGAAAATTATATATAGCCCCTAATGTGTCTATAGGATATACACACACACCCCTAGAGTTATATAATATATTATACATAATCCCCCCTCATGCACTCTCTTCTCTCCCACTGCACTGTCTCCTCTGCCCCCCAGCACTCCCCTGTCTCTCACCCCCATGAAGTCTCGTCTCTGCCCCCCTGCTGTGTCACCCATGAACTCTCTTCTCTAGCCCCCCACTCTGTCAGCTGTGCACGCTCTTCTCTGCCCCCTCCCCCCCGCTTGCTCTCCCTTCTCACCCATGCAGCATGCTGTCTCTTCTCCGTGCTGTGATGATTGCAGTGTCCTATACAGAGCTCAGTGCTGTTGTTCGCTGGTGTCAGGTGACATCCCTGCTTCTGACTATATTCAGAAGCGAGGAGCACAGGAGGCTGCATTCATCACAGAGACAGTGCACGGGGGTGGGGGGTCACAGTTGCCCGGGCACCATACAACATAATGAGCTGAGGACACTGTTGGGCAAACAACGCTCACGGTGTCCTAGACAGAGAAGGCAACCCTGTGTTTGTCCAGCACATACAGTGCACAGATAGCAGCGCACAGGGAGGGGGGCGGGGTCTCCACGCACTGTACCCGCCCAGGCAACATGCAGTGGCAGATTTACATGTGAACATGGTCCTGCCCATGTTGACATGAAATGACCGGAAGTAGCAAAATCACAGCAGGAGCAGTCACATGACCCCTCTGAGCCGGGGGAGAGGGGCTGACAGCAGGGCAGGTAAGTGGTCACTATCTACTTACCTACCCCAATGTAGCCCAATAGTGTAAATAGTAAAAAAAGTAAAATAAGTTGGATAACCCCTTTAAACAATGAAAAAAAAGTACTCATCTTGCCCCCTCATCTGTCCTTGTGCCGCAGCGCCCCACCTGGTCCCCTGCTTTACTGCTTCCTTCCTCTGGCTCCAGAATTTTCTTCCGTCATCACTCATACTCTCCGCCGCTGCTGAGTAAACTTCAAGATACACCATGATGTGGTGAGGCAACACAAGTCTTGACATTGTTTGAGCATCGGAGATGTTGAAGACTCAAGCCGAAGAGAAAAAGTGAGCTAGAGGAGAATGGACACATGAGGGGTGAGGTGAGTGTAATATTTTTTTATTTTTTAACCCCTTCTCTGGAATCTGTAAAGCAGAGATCAGCGAATCTGACGAGATTCGAATTTGCCAAATCGCATGGATTTTACCGGGAAATTTTAGTAGCTGCAAATTTAGTCTTCACAAATTCAACATCCTTTATTATGTTCCGGGGTCTGTGGAGACATACAATGTCAAATATCAAACAATTGATAATCCTTTTACCATTCACTTCTGCTGCTCACTATCCTCCATACAGTCCTCTTCTTACTATCTTACCACCATGGTCGCACAGAAACCCTGGTCACCTTCAATGCTAAGCTCAGACTTCTATAACTGTGCAATGGCCATGTGCAAGGACTTCCCAGACATCGTTGCAGTCAGAAGTCAAAGCCTAGAGTCGAAGAAGTTTGGGGTTTCAGCATACGTCGGTGGTGGTAAGAAAAGGGACATAGGGTATGGAGGAGAGAGGACAGCAGAGGTGGCCAGAGAGGTGAGCTGGGAGGTATTATTTTTTTCTTTGTTATTTTAACGTTTTGCTGGCCCTTTTTGGTTCAACAAAAGGTTGGCCAATCTCAGATCACTCTCTTCTTGACTTTTTATAATCCGGTTTTCGCTCCTTACACACTTTTGAAACTGTCCTCACTAAAGTCTCTAATGATCTAGTATTGGCTAAATCTAATAGTCACTAGTCCCTGCCGATTCTCCTGGATCTCTCTACTGCATTTGATACTGTGGATCACCAGCTCCTCCTCACTATCCTCCTCTCTATCGTACTCAAGGACACCGTTCTCTCCTGGTTGTCCTCCTACCTCTCAGACAGCTCCTTCACTGTATCTTTTGCCGACTCCTGTTCGCCTCTCTGTTGGAGTTCCTTAAGTAGGAGTCCTAGGCCTCCTCCTTGCATGTTCTAGAAGTAGTAAAACTAAGAGTCACTTGAACAGAAGGACTTGGTTGTACTTCTAGATCACAGTCTAAATAACAGCACAATGTCAATCAGCAGCTTCTAAAGCCAGCACAATATTGTCATGTTTTAAAAAAGGTTGATTTTTTTTTTTGTTTTGAGAGCAGAGTTGCCATTTATCTGTAAAACAACACAATATTTAACAATTAGAAAATTAAACCTTTTAGTTGTAACATCTTTTTTTGCCACATCATAGTGTAAGGGGTGGGCAGACCCCTTACAAGGAAGCACACGTTTTCTCTGAAGTGGTTAATGCTGTCCCCATAGAAACTGTAGAGGAGGGAGGAGGAGCCGGCAGCTTAGGGGGAAAGGAAGTGTGTGCTGAAGGCAGTTGTGTCCGGGACGGGAGAGAAGAAACAGCCAGGGGCAGAGTGTGGAGCTGAGTGGGCAGAAAGAAAGAAAGAAGGGAGCTGGAAGAACAGGGAAGCCAGAGAGAAAAGGAGCGGGCGGAACCTCATAGTGCGAAGCAGTCCCGGTGTGGGTCCGGGCTGTGGGTAGCCAGAAGTGGGAGCCGGGCGAAGAGGAGTAGTCAGGCAAGTCACCCACTTGAGGGGACGCTAGGGCAGGCTTTCCCTCAGCTAAAGGAAGCGCCACAGCACTGTGTTTTGTTACTGCCACGTGTGGAGACTTGCGAAGAATAAAACATGTTTGTTATTTGCATTGAACCATGCCTGAAGAGTATTTGTGCGCCGGACAACACCTGCACCACCACACTCTGCCCCACCAAGACATCTCCCGTCCTGATAGTGACGGCGGAGCCAGGGGTAAGCCTGACAGAAGGGGCCACGACTACAAGCCCGGAGGCACCCCTGGCACCCCGTTACATGTGGCGTAGTCGGCAGGATCCGGATCGTATGCAAGGGGACCCGCTCCAAGAAGATGGAGACCAAGTGGTGCCCAGGGCCCCTGATCCGGACTTTCAGCGAAGATTTACGATCCCATGGTGGGAAGAGGAAGAAGTGCCTAAGGCGTTGGACCGGGCACAAGATGGCGGCAAGATGGCCGTTGTCTGTGAAGACACAGAAAGCGCGCGCAGAATTGGCGCCAAAAGAAGAGCCTGGGGCTGGCCGGTGCCGAAAAAGAAGTTCGGAGTACTCCGCCCAAAGAGGGGAGGTGCCGGTCCCAGGGCACGAAGGAAGATATGTGAAGTGGGCGGTGTTCCAGAGAAAAAGAAGAACCACCGCGTAGGGGTCGACCTGATGTGTGAGACTGGGGGTGGAGTATACCCAACAGCGGGAAAAGTAAGCCCGCCTCCACTTCCTCCAGCATCTCCACTGACCCCGACGCCATTACCAGAAACGCTGACTCCGAGCAAGATGGAGACTCCAGGAAGACAGCAAGCTGTGGTAGCCGCACTAGTAGTGACTAGCCTGGGCAGAGGACGCCCGAAGCAGACTGCGGCTGCGGAAGGACCCACCCTTAACCTACCGGCTGTGCCAGGAGGACCGGAGCGGCCCACTACACAAGAGGCCGCACAGTGGCAACAGGAAATCGAGTGGGAGGAATGCCAATACCGGCGGCGGTCGCAGCAAAGACCGGTGCTAGCTGAACTCTCCCACCCGAGACGTTGGAGCAACCCGCCAACTACGAGCCCTTCCGGTGGCTGCGCCGGTTGCCCGGACAGTCCCTGTCGGAGTACGTGCAGGCCCAACGAGCCGAATGGCAACGTGCATATCATCTGGAGTGACTTTTCAAGACCGGAAGATGGCGGGCCTGTTTTTGTTCAACACCGGCGTTGTTTTGAGCCGGAAGAAGGTGTGTTGTTTGTAACCGTTCAAGTTGCTGAGCCCGGAAGAGAGCCTGATGCTGGACTGAGCCAGGGGCTCCCTCCGCGTCGTTAAGAAGATTTTTGCCGAGTTGTGTTCCTGCCAGCTAACGTCTAAGACCGGGAGTGCTGCAAAAGCCTCCGGAGAGAAACTCCACTAAGACCGGGAGTGCCTGCCGATGGCCTCCGGGCACGACTAAGACCGGGAGCTTCCAGGAGGAACTCCGGGCGCTGGACTGGTGTGCCCTTGCGGGTGCCCTCAGGTGAACATGTTCGCAGTTTCATTAAAATGACTTTGTTTAGTTTTAAAATGTGATTTTAGATTTGTGCCTTGCCGGGAGGCTTAGGCTTAAAGAGGGGAGGTATGTAAGGGGTGGGCAGACCCCTTACAAGGAAGCACACGTTTTCTCTGAAGTGGTTAATGCTGTCCCCATAGAAACTGTAGAGGAGGGAGGAGGAGCCGGCAGCTTAGGGGGAAAGGAAGTGTGTGCTGAAGGCAGTTGTGTCCGGGACGGGAGAGAAGAAACAGCCAGGGGCAGAGTGTGGAGCTGAGTGGGCAGAAAGAAAGAAAGAAGGGAGCTGGAAGAACAGGGAAGCCAGAGAGAAAAGGAGCGGGCGGAACCTCATAGTGCGAAGCAGTCCCGGTGTGGGTCCGGGCTGTGGGTAGCCAGAAGTGGGAGCCGGGCGAAGAGGAGTAGTCAGGCAAGTCACCCACTTGAGGGGACGCTAGGGCAGGCTTTCCCTCAGCTAAAGGAAGCGCCACAGCACTGTGTTTTGTTACTGCCACGTGTGGAGACTTGCGAAGAATAAAACATGTTTGTTATTTGCATTGAACCATGCCTGAAGAGTATTTGTGCGCCGGACAACACCTGCACCACCACACTCTGCCCCACCAAGACATCTCCCGTCCTGATAGTGACGGCGGAGCCAGGGGTAAGCCTGACAGAAGGGGCCACGACTACAAGCCCGGAGGCACCCCTGGCACCCCGTTACAATAGCCACATCTCAGTTTTGCTAGGTCAATTCTTAGGAACTATTAATCCCTTCCTTACTAGGATTTTTTTTTTTTTTTTGTGCTTTTGTTTTGTTTTTTTACTCTTTTTTTCCCTATTTTTTTTTAAAATATATCCTTTGACAGCCATATGTGGGCTTGCTTTTTCGGAGAGTTTCTAATAATTTTACCATAAAATGTACTGAAAAAGGGGGAAAAAAATTCTATGTAGGATGAAGTGGTGATAAAATGAAATTTTGCCTTAGTTTATCTTACGCCATTAATTTTATGATAAAAGTAACCTATCATCATAATTTTCCAGGACAGCACATTTGGCCACACAAAACTTTCATAAGTTTTATTTTAAGTGGTAAAAAAATTCAGAGGTTTGTAAAAAAAACAAACAAACAAAAAACGTTTGGTTTGTGTCACCATTTTCCACGACCTGTAACAATTTTGTTTTCTGTGGATGGACCCGTGTAAGGCCTTTCTTTTTGCATGGCCAGATGACATTTTTGTTTTTTCCATTTATGGCACATATGGCATTTTTAACTATTTTTTGTATTTTTTTGTGAGGTGTGGTGACGAAAAAAGTGCAGTTCTGGCATTTCAACTATTTCATCTTTACCGCACTCACCGATTGGGTTAATTAATTTTATGTTTTGGTACACCATAAAAGCAGAAATACCAAATATGTTAGTTTTTTTTAATTTATTTTTAATAGGGGAAAAGCACGGTGAATTGAATTATATGTTTTAATCACTATTAGTAATGGGCGGACTCGCAGATAAGCGGGACTGGCGGGTCTAATCAGGTAAAAAAAAAACGGTTCTGGTTGGGATTGGTCCTGAATATTTGGCCAAACACTGGTCCCCATATAAGTCTATGGGGACCAGAATTCGCAGATTAAAAATGGTGGTAGAGGGGATAGATGGATAGGTGCAAGAGGCCAGTATTTTTCAAGGCTTCGGTGCAACCTGTAACTGCTTTGTGGCCGTTCATGCACTTCCGGGGCCACTCATTACCTTCATTACATATGAAGTGCTTCCCCTGCCCACCGGTGCTTGTGATTGGTTGCAGTCAAATGCTCCCCCACCCTGAGTGTCAGCGTGTGAGCTGACTGCTTCCAATCACAGACGCTATTCACGTCTATCATGGTATAAAAATAAATAAATAAAATATTTGGTTTAGGGTCCCCCCATATTATGATACTCAGCACAGATAAAGCATATGGCTACAGGCTGCAGCCCTCAGCCATGCGCTTATCTTGGCTGTGTATCAAAATAAAAGGAACCGCATGCAGCTTTGTTTTAATTATTTTAATAAAAAGTTTAAAAAAATGCTGTGCGGTCCCCTCAATTTGATACCCAGCCATGGTAAAGCCTGACAGCTGGGGGCTGGTATTCTCAGGCTGGGGAGACCCATGGTTATTGGCCCTCCCCATCCTAAAAATAGCATCTTGCAGCCTCCCAGAATTGCCGCATTCATTAGATGCCATAATTCTGACACTTTACCCGTCTCTTCCCAATTGCCTTTGTGTAGTGGCAATCGGGGTAATAAGGGATTAATAACAGTTGACAGCTGCCACTAAGCCCTAGATTAGTAATGGGAGGCGTCTATGAGACCCCCCATTGCTAATCTGTAAGTGAAAAGAAATAAACAGATACACCAAAAACAATCCTTCATATGAAATAAAAGACAAAAAAGCTAGCTATAAACAGATCTCTTCCAGTTGCGGGTGGACAGGGTTTTTACTTTTTTTTTGGTGCCCACTACATTCGATCACGCTCTTGTTACCTCCAGTGTGAGCCGTTCAAACACTGCAAGCCTCTTGCACTGGGCTGAGCACTGAGCGTACCCGAGCACAGCGATGCTCGCACAAGTGAAGTTGATACATAAAGCACCCGAACTCCGGCCTCGTTTTCTCTTAAAAGTCTGAACACCAAACCTTAGGTTCGCTCATCTCTAGTAAGGACTAAAAGATCTAGTGAAAAGTAATACAAAAAAAGATAAGTTTGAAAATATTAAAAAATGTAAAAAATCCTCTAAACATAAATTAGAAAAATAAAAAGTTCAGAATTTTTGGTAAAATGTTGTGCCTATTAGAGATGAGTGAACCGGTCGTGGTCTTGTTCGAGTTCGGTTCGGCGAACCGCTCGAACCACATAGGAAACAATGGGAGGCAATCACAAACACATAAAAACACCTAGAAAACACCCTCAAAGGTGTCCAAAAGGTGACAAACAACTCACAACACAACACAAACACATGGGAAAGTGACAAGAACAAATTCTCCTGCGAAAACAAAACAGCATTACGAGGAAAAAAAGGACGAGACACAGATATAGGCATGGCATGCCCTTCTAAAATCATCTAAAACACCGCAAGGTGACTCCAAGCGGAGTCTCCCTTTTTTTCCAAAAACTAGGCCACACAGACACCCACCCCTTTAGTGGCAGCACTTGTGCCCTAGTTGTACACTTCACAGGTAGATTTGCATCAAGCACATTCAAAAATACGCCATACTTAACCGTCCCCAGGATGACACCGGGGTAGGTAGCAAAGTCTTTGCTGAACCATGACTTATTCATCTTGGCTCCTTTTAAAAACACAGCAAGCAAGGGTTACTCCAAGCGGAGTCTCCCTTTTTTCCAAAAATTGGGCCACACAGACACCCCTTCAGTGGCAGCACTTGTGCCCCAGTTGTACACTTCACAGGTATATTTGCATCAAGCACATTCCAAATCCACAAGCATTTACTCTCCCCAGGATGACACAGGTGCAGTAAATTCCTTCTGGATCCATGACTTGTTCATTTTGATGAACGTCAGTCTGTCCACATTGTCACTGGACAGACGCGTGCGCTTATCTGTCAGCACACACCCAGCAGCACTGAAGACACGTTCAGAGACAACGCTGGCAGCTGGACACGACAAGATCTCCAAGGCGTAAGTGGAGAGCTCTGGCCATTTTTCAAGATTTGAAGACCAAAATGAGCAAGGCTCCATTTGCAAAGTCATGGCATCGATGTTCATTTGGAGATACTCCTGTATCATCCTCTCCAGCCGTTGACTATGTGTCAGACAAGTTGTCTCTGGTGGCCTTGCAAAGGAGGGTCTAAAAAAATTATGAAAAGATTCCATAAAATTGCTGCTACCAGCACCAGATACGGTGCTACTGGTACGGGTAGACTGTTGAAGATGACGAGACCGTCCCATGTTTGGCAAGTTACAACTGGGAGATTCCCTCCCTGCACCTGCACCAGGGTTGTTTGGTGGAAAAGCCGAGCTAAGATCGAGTAACAGCTTCTGCTGATACTCCTGCATACGTGCGTCCCTTTCTATGGCTGGAATTATGTCACAAAATTTGGACTTGTACCGGGGATCTAATAGTGTGGCAATCCAGTAGTCATCATCACTTCTAATTTTGACAATACGAGGGTCATGTTGGAGGTAGTGCAGCAAGAAGGCGCTCATTTGTCTTGCGCAGCCATGCGGGCCAAGTCCACACTGTGTTTGTGGCATAGAGGTGCTAACCGTTCTTTCTTCCTCTGACATCTCCCCCCAACCTCTTTCAACTGAAATTTGACCAAGGTCTCCCTCATCCGCTGAGTCTTCCATGTCCATGGACAGTTCGTGTTCCATTTCTTCATGTTCTCCTTTACCTTCCTCAACATTTCGCCTGCTACCATGCGCCCTTGTTGATCCCTGTCCCCCATGGTCCCATGCCTGCCGCGTTGGTGATGCTGAACATCTGGACCTTGGTGATGTTATTGTCTCTTGCGCATATGAATCATCCTGTAGTTCCTCCCCTTCCTGTTGTCCCACCCCCTGACTCCGAATAGTGTTTAGCGTGTGCTCCAGCATGTAAATGACTGGAATTGTCATGCTGATAATGGCATTGTCAGCGCTAAACATATTCGTCGCCATGTCGAAACTGTGCAGAAGGGTGCATAGGTCCTTGATCTGAGACCACTCCATCAGGGTGATCTGCCCCACCTCTGCATCTCGTTGGCCCAGGCTATACGTCATGACGTATTGCACCAGGGCTCGACGGTGCTGCCACAGTCGCTGTAACATGTGGAGAGTCGAATTCCAGCGTGTCGGCACATCGTATTTCAGGCGATGAACCGGCAGGCCGAAAGTCTTCTGTAGCGATGCAAGTCGCTCAGCAGCGGTGGTTGAACGGCGGAAGTGAGCAGACAGTTTTCATGCCCTGTTCAGAAGGCCATCTAGGCAGGGATAGTGTGTTAAAAATTGCTGGACAACAAGGTTCAACACGTGAGCCATACAAGGCACATGTGTCACCTTGCCCAGGCGAAGGGCCACACCCAGGTTTGCAGCATTGTCGCACACGGCCTTACAAGGCTGCAAGTTGAGTGGAGACAACCATTTATTAAACTTAGTCTCCAGAGCTGCCCACAACTCAGCCGCTGTGTGACTCCTATTTCCAAGACATTTCAAGCTAAAGACCACCTGATGCCGTTGCGCTCTGCTGCCAGCATAGTAATGAGGGGTGCGTGATTCCTTCTGCGCAGTGAGAACGCTGGTGGCCTGACCAGGCAGGCTTGGGGCGGAGGTGGAGGACCCAGACGAGGTGGAGGAGGCAGAAGCAGTGGCGGAACTTGGACAGACAGAGGATTGACACACAAGTCGTGGGGACGGCAAGACTTGTGCAGCAGACCCTTCACCATCTATCACCATAGTTACCCAGTGCCCAGTCAGCAACATGTAACGTCCCTGTCCATGCTTACTGGTCCAAGTATCGGTGATGAAATGCACCCGTTCACACACAGAGTTTCTCAAGGAAGCGGTGATGTTGTGTGCGACATGCTGGTGTAGCGCAGGCACACCTTTCTTAGAGAAGTAGTGGCGACTGGGCATCTGGTACTGGGGCACAGCGACAGACATAAGGTCTCTAAAATCCTGTGTGTCCACCAGGCAGAAAGGCAACATTTCGGTAGCCAAGAGCTTACAGAGGGATAAAGTCAACCTCTTAGCTTTGCATGGGTCGCAGGAAATGGCCTTTTATTTGTCCACATCTGAGGGACAGAGATCTGGCTGCTGTGTGTAGATGGTGGTGAGTAGGGTGTCCCTGGAAAAATGCAGGTTTGTGAGGAAAGTGCAGGCGTAGACATGATGTTGCCTTCATTCAACGTTGATGCTATCGATGTCTGAGAGAGCTGTACACACGCACTTGTTTCCCCTTCCAAACCAACTGACGACCTACCAAGCAAACTGCCTGTTGCGGTTACAGTGGTGGAAGTTGTGCGTGGAAAACCAGGTGTGACAGCTGTCCCCACAGTCCTAGAAGATGAAGAGCGCGCGGATGCACTTGAAGGGGCAGGCGGTGGATGGTTTGCTCCGCTAGACTGCATTGCAGCACGGTGAGCTTCCCACTGGGACATATGATATTTATTCATGTGACGATTCATGGAAGAAGTTGTCAAACTCCTGAGGTTTTGCCCTCTACTAACAGAATCATGACAAATTTTATATATCATATGATTTGGGCGATCTTTTGCTATGTCAAAAAAGGTCCAGGCTAGGCAAGGCTTAGAGGGCATGCGACCTGCTGAGCCCCCCCGACTAGTGCTCAGAGGCAAAGTGGTGGCTGAGGATGCAGTTGTAGACGTGCTACCAGTACTCCTACTCTGTCCAGGAAGGCGCAAGGTAACTTCGTCGTCAGTAGCATCCTCCTCCACCGCCTCTGTTGACCTCCTCGAGTGCCTGACTGTGGGTTGACAGTAGGTGGGATCTAGAACTTTCTCATCAAGCATTGTGTTTGCACTCCCCTCACCCTCAGACCGAGCCTCTTCCTGACGTGAACCAATATTTAAGTTGTCATCCCAATCTGGTATCTGCGTCTCATCGTCATCAGTATGTTCCTCATTGTCTATAACAACAGGTGTTACAGTTTGTGAATAAGGGTCAACATTATGCTCAGAAACTTGGTCCTCACGGCCTGAATCAGAGTCACAGTCAAGGTTCTGGGCATCACTGCAGACCATTTCCTGGTCTGTACTCACTGTAGCTTGGGAGCAGACCTCTGATTCCCAGGCTATAGTGTGACTGAACAGCTCTGCAGACTCAGCCATCTCAGTTCCACCATACTGTGCAGGGCGGATGGAGACTTCAGAGCTGGGGGAAAGCAAGTGTGATTGGGATGACAACTCAGAGGACTGGTGTTTTTTGGATGCAGTAGTTGAGGTGGCGGAGTGGGCACTTGTTGGACCACTTGAGATCCATTCAAGCATTTTCTTTTTTTGGCCATCATCTACCTTTGTTCCAGTTGTTCGTGTCCATAAAAAAGGAGCACATCGGATTGTCCACGGTAAGTAGTAAACATCTTACTTTTGCTGGAAGATGGTCTATCTTCAGCAGATGTTAATGGAGCTTTGCCACCTTCCCCACGGACAAACCCTTTTTTTCCTTTTCCAACACGCCTCTTCCCCTTTCCACTAGCATCTGTCATTTTGCCACGCATTTTGATTGCGACAAGATTGTGCACTTAAAATGTGGTAGTAAAAATTGAGAGGTGGTGTAGATTGCAGCGGTGGTCTAGCTTTATTAACAGCAGAATAAACAACAATAACTAATACTGACAAGGCAACTACAGCCCTTAAACTGGCAGCATAGTTTGCTAGTATAATGCCTTAGTAACAATGAGTTTCAGTGTGCAATGCAGAGGTGCTGCAAATAGCTTTGCACTAGTGGGACACTAATGGAAGTCCAACAGCCACTTTTAGGATGCCACTAAGTTTCCTCAGTGTTTGCTAGTATAATTGCTTAGTAACAATGAGCTTGAGTGTGCAATGTAGAGATGCTGCAAATAGATTTGCACTAGTGGGACACTAATGGAAGTCCAAAAGCCACTTTTCGGATGCCACTAAGTTTCCTCAGTGTTTGCTAGTATAATGGCTTAGTAACAATGAGCTTGAGTGTGCAATGCAGTGGTGCTGCAAATAGATTTGCACCAGTGGGGCACAAATGGAGTCCAACAGACACTTTTAGGATGCCACTAAGTTTACTCAGTGTTTGCTAGTATAATAGCTTAGTAACAATGAGCTTGAGTGTGCAAAGGGCAGGAGGGTACAGTTGCCGGGTTGTGGGTCTGTGTAAAGGAAGCCTCACTTTATATCCCTCCTAATGGGGAAATGCAGCGAGGAAGTCCCTGACCTTAGCTACACAGACGCTCTTATCTGTAGCTGTTAAAATCTGTTTCCACGGACCTGACTGTCACCTATGGCTCTGAGCCTGCTGTTATTAGCCCTTACAAGGGCTTATAGAAACTTCTATCCCTATTCTGTATAGCGCTGTGTGTACAGCGTACACAGCAGTATCGGAGACAGGAGCTACGACAGCGGTGACTGACACCCAGACGCAGAAGGCAGATAATGGCGTCCGGACGGGCAGATACTTGTCTTTATAATGCAGGGACATGTGACATGGACATCCTATCACACATGCCGTTGCTTCTCTGGCTAAAAGTCCACTTAGCTGTGTGTGTGTCTGGGATTGGCTGACATGCTGGCCCGCCCCACTACACGCGCGCGCTTAGGGAAGGAAGACAAGGAAAAAAAAAAAAATGTCGATCGCCATTATCCCAGCAGCAGTGATCTGAATGCGCTGTTCCCGCACACTATACTCTGAAATTTCATAATAGTGTGAGTCACAGAGTGACTTACACTATTACAGCGGAAAGCCAGCTAGTAATTAGCTTGGCTTTTTGCTGCTAGAACCGTTCTCGAAGGTAACTAGAACTATCGAGCTTTAGCAAAAAGCTCGAGTTCTAGTTCGATCTAGAACAGCCCCCAAAATCACTCGAGCCGCGAACTGGAGAACCACGAACCGCGCTCAACTCTAGTGCCTATAAGGGACTGATCAATCAAAATTAGAAAATCAAATATAACAATCGAAACAACAGAAGTTCAATTTTTCGGTTGCAGGGCTTCCATCTAGTAATAAAATTTCAAGTGTTAAGAACATTATATGTGCATTTAAATGATACAATTAAAACTACAGCTCTGCACACAAAAAACAAGCCCCACTGACAGAAAATAAAAAAGTTCTAGGGTCAGAACAAGACAAGAAAACCAAATTTTATTTTACAAATTACAAAAGACAGAAACGAGATCTTTGAAGGAGATACATATCTTGAAACCCCCATCACAGGTAAAAGGATCCAGTATGTTGTAAGATTATTTGGTAAATTGCTGGCAGTTTGACCGTACTGTGTTGAGAACAATTCTATTGGTCAACATTTGGCTATAGGGGACCTTCGAACTGGTGCTTTGGGGGAACATTTTAGGATAATTTCTCTGGTCATCTTGGCCAAAACTCAACCCTGCTAAGGTCTGGGTGTAGCGCACAGTCCCGGCGTGGCGCCTCCGATGCCCCCGCGCTCATGCCTTGGCGGGGGCATCATTCTCCTCACCAGCCCGGCTGGTCCATGCACCCCGTTCCTGCCCCGGGGCCTGCTGCAACCTTTTCCTGCTTCCAGGCCACATGCAGGCCTTCTGGAAGTGCCCTAAGGGTGCGCATGCAGCCATGCCCCTTTTCTTAAAGGGTCGGCGTCCCATTACCTGGAAGTGACCTTTGAGGACAGCAATCACTCTGTAGGTATTTAAGGCACTCCTCCTTTAGGGGAGGTGACTGAACAATGTTGCCTATTCATAGTCCATTGCTAGTTCTTAGGTCCCTTTCCGGTTACTGTGTCTAGACCTGTGTCACCTGTCTTAGTATCAGTTGCCTGCACCAGATAACCTGTGTCTCTTCCTACAGCCGGTTGCTACCATCTCCTCCGTGCTGCCACATCTGAGTCACCACCCCAGCACTGCCACATTTGAGTCACCACCTCCTTGCTGCCACATCTGTCTCACCACCTCCAGGATACCAAGTTGCCTTGGCTGTGATTCCTCCTCATCTGTAAGGAGCCGATACCACAGGTTCCTGGCAGTCATGCACTTAGGCCCCCTGGGGTTGCGCCAGCCTGTATAGGGGTTAGCTCCTCCAGGGGACAGAAGAATACAAGGCACTCCCAAAATTGGCTGCAACGTGCGTTTTATTTAATGTGCATAACAACAGAACGTTTTCAGTCCAATGTGGACCTTCCTCAGTAAGCACATAGGTGGAGTGGAGTTCAGCGTCGGGTGATTAGCGCGGTATCTACCGCCGCATGGAAACTGCCATGATGGCTTCTATGCGGCAGCACGGAGGAGATGGTAGCAATCGACTGTAGGAAGAGACACAGGTTATCTGGTGCAGGCAACTGATACTAGGGACCGAAAACGTTCTGTTGTTTTGCACATTAAATAAAACACACGTTGCAACCAATTTTGGGAGTGCCTTGTATTCTTCTGTTGACATAAGGCCTTGGAACCTGAAGTGCACCCCAACATTTATTCATCAACTGCACGGAGGAAGTGCCATTTACTTCGTGTTAGCTCCTCCAGGGGAGTCCGGTGTACGGCTCAGTTGGTCCACTCCAGGGCGCTTGCCTCTCTTCGGCGACCATAACACTGGGGATGTCTTGGTTTCGTAAAGATCTCCTTTTGTTTACTAACCTGTTTACCAACCACACTCTTCGTAGCATGCCCGATTTACACATATATGCATAAATGTTTTGGATTACACTGCACCCACAACCAAATTTCAATATGGAAGGTGTAACACAACGGGTCTAAATCTGTCTTTAGTACAACGGAAGTTGCGCTGATGTAAAGAGATGAGCCACTCGTGTGAGTGCCGCATGCATTATTTATATTTCTGCATAAATAACACAGTTTGTTTGCCAACATAAGGTGGTGATATGTTAGCCCCTCGGATAAAACTACAAACGGTTCTGTAATGTAAAACAAACACCCGGGTGTGAAGATGGTCTTTTTTTTTTTTTTTAAGAAAGTCAGAAACTTCTTGCTCTAAGCAATTCAACATTAGTTGGGGGAGATTTTAAGGGTTTATGTTTGAACCATTACGATCATAATGACCCATGAAAATGTGCCAAATAATCATGAAAATCAAAAATATTCATTGACACATTGATCATAAAAATCTGAATAATTTTCCCTGCTTCAATAGACATTAGTTATGTTAAAGGAATTGTTCGCTGTGAGAAACAATTTTTTTTTCAAAAATATATAAAGCAATGGTGGGAACAACAAGGGCATTAATAGATAAGTAATAATTATTTAAAACACTAGTCACTTATACAATTTTTTTTTCTGGAAAACGGTCAATAGCTTTAAAGCGTAACTGTTTTATTTTTCCAGAAATCAATAGTACTAGTGGAGATAAAAAATTGTGTTATACACAGTAGATCAAAATTAGAGAACAACACACAATTTTCTAAATATTGCGGTCATTGTGTCGTCCTAACATGAGGAAACTCACAGGATTTTAATCTTATTTGATAAATTTAATTTATTGGAAAGCCCATAATAAAAATATAAATGAGATAAATGGAAAAGACACTGATAATAATTAGAGAACACTTTCAGATACCTGCAAGTTATCGATGTTAATCTGACACCTGGTACTAATTTCCTTAATTAGCTGACAAACCCTATGTAACTGGCAGCCGAACTTTCCAGTATGCACTGACTTTGCCATTCCAAAGTGACTGAAACCCTCCGGCAGCAGGTTGTCCAGATGAAGGCCAAAGGGGTGACCCTATCAGCCATAGCAAGAGAAGTTGGTGATTCTAAGGGGTACTTTGTACACTACGACATCACCAGCCGATGCTTGCGATGCTGAGCACGATAGTCCCTGCCCCCCGTCGCAGCAGCGATATCTTGTGATTGCTGCCGTAGCGAACATTATCGCTACGGCAGCTTCACATGCACTCACCTTACTAAGGGGGCGGGTCGTGCGGCATCACAGCGACGTCACACGGCAGGCGGCCAATAGAAGCGGAGGGGCGGAAATGAGCAGGACGTAAAGATCCCGCCCACCTCCGTCCTTCCGCATAGCCGGTGTGTGCCGCAGTGACGCAGGTAGGAGATGTTCCTCGCTCCTGCGGCTTCTCACACAGCGATGTGTGCTGCCGCAGGAACGAGGAACAACATCGTACCGTCACTGCAGCTACATTATAGAAATGTTGGACACTACACCGATGATACGACTATGACGCTTTTGCGCTCGTTAATCGTATCATAAAGGATTTACACACTATGATATCGACAGCGACGCCGGAAGTGCGTCACTTTCGATATGACCCCACCGACATCGCAGCTGCGATATCGTAGTGTGCAAAGTACCCCTTAGTCTGTGATTTCGAGAACATTGCATCTTTACAACATCACAAACTCTTTCAAGTCAAGAAGGCTGGTCGCCCTCGAAAGACAAATGTAAGAGAGGACGGGATAATGCGAAGCCTCTAAATGGGTAATCGTTTCATCACTGCCGCAGGAATTGCTCGCCAGTTCAGCACTGAAGAAGGTAAGGATCTGTCTCGTTATACAGTGTCACGACTCTTAAGAGCATTTGGACTGAAAGCCAACTCTACAATGACCATACCTCTCATTAGCAGAAAGAATCACAAGACTAGACTCCCCTTTGGTGAGGAGCATGTTGTGTGGAAAGAGAATAAGTGGCCACAGTTCATTTTATTGATGAAAGCAAGTTTAATTTATTTTGGTCTGATGGGAAACATTATGTTTGTCGACAAACTGGGCAAAGGCTGAACCCAAAATGTGTTAAGAAGTCAGTGAAAGGCAGTGAAGGAAATGTCATGGTTTGGGGAATGTTTTCTTTAGCAGGAGTTGGACCTCTCATACAGCTACATGGCAGAGTGATACAAGTGTGGATCAGAAACTTCTTTACAACACGTGGCTCTTTACTTGCCTTCATCACTCAATCAGCAGCAATTTCCATGCAGGACAATGCCCCCGTCACACAGCAAAACGGGGAAAGCAGATCCTTGAAACAGAAAATATTTAAACTATGAAAAGGACGCCCAGAGTCCAGATATAAGCCCAATAAAAAAACTCTGAACTATCCTTGGTGACAAAAGTTTTGGCCAAGAAACCCACAACATTCAAAGAACTGTGGAAAAGACTGGAAGAAGAGTGGACCAAAATCCCACCAGAGCAGTGTGAGAGACCAGTAATGTCCTTGTGCCGCAGATGAAGTCATTCATAGCGACGGCCGGTGCACGTCCTACTGATTGTGACTATTGTTGCCTGTATAAAATGTGCACATCATCTCTCTCTGTGCTACAGTCATTGCTGCTCTCTAATTATCATCACGTTTTGGGCAAAATAAAGATTTTATGTTGATAAACTTTGGATCTTTTGGGTATGGACGGCAGATAGTCCGGATGGTGGACAAGCCCCACTCAAGTTCCAAAGAAATTCAAGCTATCCTGCAGGTTCAGGGGGCATCAGTGTCAATGTGAACTATCATTCAGCATTTGAAAGAAATGAAACGCTATGGATGAGACCGAAAAGGACCCCACTGCTGACACAGAGATCAAAAAAGTTAGACTGCAGTTTGCCAAAATGCACACGAATAATCATAATCCTACTGGGAAAGTGTCTTGTGGACAGATGAGACCAAAATAGAGCTTTTTGGTAAAGCACATCATTCTAATGTTTACCGAAAACAGAATGAGACCTACAAAGAAATGAACACAGGACCTACAGTCACACATGGTGGAGTTCAGAAATGTTTTGGAGATATTTTGCTCCCAGTGCAATTGGCTGCCTTTACTGTGTGCAAAGGATCATGAAATCTGAAGATTACCAAAGGATTTTGTGTGGCAATGTAAGGCCCAGTGTCAGAAAGCTGGGTTTGTGTCCTAGGTCATGGGTCTTTCACCAGGACAATGACCCCAAACAAACTTCATGAAGCCCCAGAAATGGATGGAAACAAAGCACTAGAGAGATCTGAAGTGATCTGAAGAGTCCGGATCTAAATCCCATTGACACCTGTGGAAGGATCTTAAAATTGCTGTTGGAAGAAGAGATGAGAAGAGAAGACGCTTTCAAATATGAGAGACCTGAAGCAGTTTATAAAGAAGAGTCCGAGATTCCAGGTGAGAGGAGGAAGAAGCTTGTGGACGAATATAGGAAGCGATTGATTGCAGTTATTTATTCCAAAGGGTAAAGGATGTACAACCAAATATTAAGTTGAGGGGGACAACAGCTTTCTCTGGGCCATTTTTGGACTTTTGTGTGAAATTATGTCCAATTTGCTTTTATTTCTCTGTTTTTTTATTTTTGTGTTGTTCTGATACAGAACTGAACTGAAACAGAATTCATTGTCTTTTCTCCTCCTCACTCAACCCCCCCACCTGACATATCCATCAATGTCAATGGCTGCCCACTTTCCCCAGTGCCACGCGCTCGCTGCCTGGGAGTAACTCTAGACTCTGCTCTCTCTTTCGAGCCACACATTCAAGCCCTCTTCACCCCCTGCCGCCTCCAACTCAAAAATATTTCCCGTATCCGTACATTCCTTTCCCAAGAAGCTGCAAAAACCCCTAGTACATGCCGTTATTATGTCCCGTCTGGATTATTGCAACCTCCTGCTCTGTGGCCTACCTTCAAACAGTCTCGCACCCCTACAATCTATTCTAAACTATGCTGCCCGGCTAATCCACCTCTCCCCCCGCTACTCCCCGACCTCTCCTCTCTGCCAATCCCTTCACTGGCTTCCCATTGCCCAACGACTCCACTTCAAAACACTAACCATGACATACAAAACCATCCACAACCTGTCTCCTCCCTACATCTGTGACCTAGTCTACCGGTACTTACCTGCACGTAACCTCAGATCCTCACAAGATCTCCTTCTCTACTCCCCTCTCATCTCCTCTTCCCACCACCGCATCCAAGATTTCTCCCGTGCCTCCCCCAAACTCTGGAATGCTCTGCCTCAACACATCAGACTCTCGCCTACCTGGACAAGCTTCAAAAGGAACCTGAAGATCCACCTCTTCCAACAAGCCTACAACCTGCCGTAACCCTCAGTCTGATACAGCGCCGCACAATCAGCTCTACCCTCACCTACTGTATCCTCATCTATCCCTTGTAGACTGTGAGCCCTTGCGGGCAGGGACCTCTATCCTGTACCTGTCTGTGTCTTGTTTTGTTTATGATTATTGTACTTGTCCCTATTATGTACATCCCTTTCACATGTAAAGCGCCATGGAATTGATGGCGCTATAATAATAAATAATAATAATAATGATACACACAAAGGAAATAAACACGTGAATAACAAAACATGTGTAATTGTAATAATTTTCTGGGAGAAATACTTTATTTGCTGGAACAATTTCAAGGGTGCCAAAACTTTTGGCCATGATTGTAATGCCCAGATATAGTGTTATTCCTCATGTAGACACATGGCTGCAATAAAGCAGTAACTTGAAAGTGCAGTCATACTTTACACCATGTTCCAAATTATTCTGCAAATTTTATGTAAGTGTCCTAGCGATTAATAATGAAACTCATTTATGGTTATGTATCTCCGGGTTCTTTGGATCAATGAAATCAGTCTCAGATCCCTGTGATAATCAGTTTGCCAGGTGAGGCCCAATAAAAGCAATACTGGATGTTCCACAATATTAAGCAGCCACAGTTTTCACGTAACATGGGAAAGAAAAAGGATCTCTCTGCTGCCGAAAAGCATCAATAGTGCAATGCCTTGGACAAGGGATAAAAACATTAGATATTTCACGAAAGTTTAAGCGTGATCATCGTACTGTGAAGAGATTTGTGGCTGATTCTGAGCACAGACGTGTTCGTGCTGATAAAGGCAGAATGAGGAAGGTTTCTGCCAGGCAAGTTCATCGGATTCAGAGAGCAGCTACTAAAAAGCCATTACAAACCAGCAAACAGATATTTAAAGCTCCTGATGCCTCTGGAGTCCCTCGAACCTCAAGGTGTAGGATCCTTCAAAGGCTTGCTGTGGTGCATAAACCTACTATTCCCCAACCGCGAACCAGTGCTCACAAGCAGAAACAGTTGCAGTGGGCCCTGACATACATGAAGACTAACTTTCAAACAGTCTTGTTTACTGATGAGTGTCGAGCAACCCTGGATGGTCCAGATGGATGGAGTAGTGGATAGTTGGTGGATGGTCCCAAGAAGGCTGCGATGTCAGCAAGCAGGTGGAGGAGTCATGTTTTGGGCCCGAATCATGGGGAGACATCTGGTAGGGTTCCTGAAGGTGTGAAAAAATAACATCTGCTAAGTATATAGAGTTTCTGACTGACAACTTTCTTCCATGGTATAAAAAGCAGAAACATTCCTTCAGGAGCAAAATCATCTTCATGCATGACAATGCCCCATCTCATGCTGCAAAGAATACCTCTCTGTCATTGGCTACTTTGGGCATAAAAGGAGATAAACTCATGGTGTGGCCACCATCTTCCCCTGACATAAACCCTATAGAGAACCTTTGGAGTAATGTGATGCCCTGGCCTATCAGGTTTTCACAGGGTATTGTGCAATCTGCCCTTCTGTGCAATAGCCACCTCCTCCTTGGTTATGGGTCCCCAACTTATGGTGTTGCCAACGTTAGCTAATCTAAATCCTAGGAACACTCTGCACCAGACACACCAGTGGATGGCCTGAGTGGAATAGGGTCGCCCAGTTGGGAGGTTGGAGGGAGGAGGTCAGGAGTATCAGGAGTCAGTTAGTGTAGGAAGTGAAGGAAAGAGGAGGTCAGGAGCTGGGCTCCTTGGAAGTAACTAGGTGGCAGACTGTGGTCTGGGCCTAGTAGGAGCTGGACCCCCAGTCGCAGGGGATCATGACAAGGGGCACGGAACTGTTGAGGAGGACAGCCGGCGGCCTTGTACCATCAACGGGCTGGGACCAGGGCACGACGGGGTGGACCCTAGGTCAGGGAGTAGCTTCAGGCAACCTGACAATTGACCTGACAAGAACGGAGCCTTCAAGATCCGCTCTCCACCCACTCCAAAATCAGGGTACTAGCGCAACGAGGGGGATAGTGTGTCGCCCTGGGCAAGCCAGGGGACACAGATCACACACCACCACACCCTACATCCCAGGTAGGCACATCTAAGCTGAACCAAAAATCCTTGTTGCCTTCCTCCAGAGGCTGATGATTCACACCAGGGGGTGGGCCAGGCGGTTGGCTCCACCCACCAAGGAGATCACAGCTCTGGAGGCGGGAGGAACCAGGCAGATTAGCCCAGGCAGGGCAAGAGTGAAGTCAGCTCAGGGAGGAGCTTGAGTAAACAACAGAGATTAGCTCAGGAGGAGCTTGAGTGAGGAGCTAAAGAAAACAACTAAGTGAAAGTAAGGAAAGTAAAGGTGGTAAAGGAGGAAAGCAAGAGTGGTGACAGAGAGAGAGAAAAGCCTGAAGAGTCCAGCTAAGTGCAGGGCAGGTCAGCAAGGTCAGCAACGGCAGTGACTGTCTGGAGGGGGACCGTTTGGAAGTTCCTGGAAGGACCCCATAGGCTGTGTGCCCGGTGGTCTGGAGCAGTGTTCCAAAGGACAGTCAGCACCAGGGCAGGGGCCTCTTGGACCCCGGCAAGGCTTGGAGTCGCCACAATTTGCCGAATCCGTCAGTGAAGGGGACGTAGATCCCCCAACAACCAAGACCCGAGTGAAGGCAACAGCCCAACCTGTACAACAGAGACACCGCCACCGCCAAGGCACCAGTTTCTGAGGGCCAGCGCCTGTGGGCAAAGAGTAGAGCTCCCCCGGTCCAGCTTGAAGCCGGGGAGCGGGTTACCGGTGGGGACCCATCGCAACCAACGAGTACACAAGGTGCAAGGAAGAGGGACATCACCGTCACCTACTGGGAGAGCAATTGCAGCCGTCCGTGGGACCGTCTTACCAGCCGTTTGGTTTACCGTACAAACTGTGTCAACGTCTCAGGCTGAGTGAGTACCACAGTGCCGCAAGGCACAGCGCTGCCCCCGCGTCCCTGCGCCCACCAGGCCCTGCACCTCACAAACCGTCACCGGGCCCCGGGATCACCGACCCCTACCCACGGAGGGGCAACACAACACCTGGTTGCTCCGCATCACCATCCCCGGGACCCCCGTATTGAGCAGCGGTGGTGAAATCACCACAACCGTGGGTGGCGTCACGGACTATAAACAATCGCCACACCCAACCAACCCCTTTCACTCACGGGCGAGGAGTGCCGCTCGAGAGACCCCCGGGATCCGGCCTACAGCTCGAGCCACCACTGAGCAGCGGCCGCCGGACCCGAGCAGAAGGGGGTGAGCGTAGTGTGCTGACACCCTCCTCCCCGCCCGCGACAATAGGACTTTCCACTAAAACGGTCCACGAAATCCCAAGCGTGAACACTGAGAGCAAGCTCCCTCAGTTAGCCACACTGGGGAGTGGGACCCGACTAGTTCTACACTACAGGGACCAACTAAAAAGTGAACTTAGTGCCAAGAGGAAGGTCACAGATTATCAGGCAATACCAGCGGGGACAGGACCCAAACTAGCTACCCTCGGTGGCAGCGGTGTCCAGAACTTTGGTTTATCCAGTTATCGGTGTCAGCTTTATGGACTGAGTGAGTACGCAAGTGACCCTTTCACCCCCAACGGCACGACCCAAACACCATCACCGAGTCCCGGGGCCTTCTCCCTAACTGTGAAGGGGTTAAACACCTAGCTGCCCACTCCATCGCCCCCGGGTACTCCCATCTGCAGTGGTGGTACTCCACCTTACCACACACCACAGGTGGCATCACGAACTCTATATATACAATCCCCTGTAAATACCCCCTTTATTTGCGTGGCCGCACGACCCCCGGGTCCGGACTCCCCTCGAGCCACCGTGGATCCGGATCCGAGCAGCTCGGCTGCTGACACGGGGGCGGGACAGTATCATCAAGCAAAAGATCTATGAGGGTGGGAGGCAGTTCACATCAAAACAGCAGCTCTGGGAGGTGATTCTGACATCATGCAAAGAAATTCAAGCAGAAACTCTCTTTGGGCACTTTCCGTTTTTGCGTTTTTGTTTTTTTGCTCCCCTTCTTCCGAGAGCCGTAACTTTTTTATTTTTCCGTCAATCTTGCCATATGAGGGCTTGTGTTTTGCGGGACAAGTTGTACTTTTAAATGAAATCATAAGTTTTACCATATAATGTACTGGAAAACAGCAAAAAAATTCCAAGTGTGGAAAAACTGCAAAGAAAGTGTGATGGCACAATAGTTTTTGGGATGTTTTATTCATGGTGTTCACTATATGGTAAAACTGATGTGTGGGTATGATGCCTGAGGTCGGTGCGAGTTTGTAGACACCAAACATGTATAGGTTTAGTTGTATCTAAGGGGTTAAAAAAAATTCACAAGCTTGTCCAATAAAAGTGGCGCACGTTTTGCGCCATTTTCCAAAACCCGTAGCGTTCTCATTTTTCGGGATCTATGGCTCAGTGCTGGCTTATTTTTTGCGTCTCGAGCTGACGTTTCTAATGGTACCATTTTTGCGCAGATGCTACATTTTGATCGCCTGTTATTGCATTTTGAGTAAAACTTACGGCAACTAAAAACTGTAATTTTGGCGTTTGGAATTTTTTTTGTCACTACGCCGTTTACTGATCAGATTAATTAATTTTATATTTTGATAGATCGGGGATTTCTGAACACGGCGATATCAAATATGTGTATATTTATTTTTTTTTAACCCTTTAATTTTCAATGGGGTGAAAGGGGGGTGATTTGAACTTTTAGGTTTTCTGTTTCTTTTTTAATTTTTTAAAACTTTTTTTTTATTTTTTTTTTAATTTTACTAGTCCCCCTAGGGGTCTATAGCGATCAGCAATCCGATCGCTCTGATCTATCTGCTGATCACAGTTAGGGTATGTGCGCACATTGCTTTTTACCTGCTTTTTACCTGCTTTTTTGCTGCTTTTTCTTCTGCGCTGTTTAATGCCAAAATGGATGTGTTCTTCTATTCAAGCAAAGTCTATGGGAATTTGGGTTTCTTGTTCACACTATGTTGTTCAAAATGCTGCCTTTTTGAGGCAGAACTTTGGTCAAAAACTCAGCTTTTCAAAGAAGCAACATGTCAATTGTTTTTGCCATTTGGGTTTTGCACTGCAAAGCTGAGTTTTTGACCAAAGTTCTGCCACAAAAAGGCAGCATTTTGAACAACATAGTGTGAACAAGAAACCCAAATTCCCATAGACTTTGCTTGAATAGAAGAACACATCCATTTTGGCATTAAACAGCGCAGAAGAAAAAGCAGCAAAAAAGCAGGTAAAAAGCAGGTAAAAAGCAGGTAAAAAGCAACGTGCGCACATGCCCTTATACAGCTGTAAACAGCAGATACAGTCACTTCCTGCTTCACTGGCCTCCAGGCCGAGTGAAAACGAAAGTGAAACGTCATAGCTGCACATCACATGACCCTGTGCTACCATGGCAACCACCGAAAGTCACGTGATCTCTCATGTGACTTCCGGTGGGGGTGGCGGTAAGTGAAAATCTTCACCGCGCGTATATACATCTCGCTGCCAGACTTTGGCAGCGAGATGTAAGGGGTTAACGTTACGAGTGGAATGTGATTCCACTCGTAACATGCAGGCACACATGTCAGCTGTTGAAAACAGCTGACATGTGCGCCGATCGCCGCACCCTGCCCGTGGCAGGGGGTGGGGCTTAACAGCACACGATCCTTGACAGATAGATCTGTCCATGGTCGTGAAGGGGTTAAAACATATAAAATGTTTAGAAACTCTACTGTGCCTAATTATTTGGAACAGTGCATTTTGAGTTTTTTCATTTTAAAGATTATACTGTTATCATTGGGAGGTTTCTTCAATAAAATTCGATGTATACTCTAACGGGTGATGACTTTTATTAGACTGACGGTCATCTGCACCGACCATTTAGGAAAATCAGAGAAAAATATAATTTGCATAATAATTTGGAACATCGTGTAAGTCTAGGTCTATATTCCCCCATAGCATCAGCCATAAGTCACAAGATTACTATTAGGCATAACTAGCAAAACCTTCACCTCCCCACAAGCACATAACCCTACCATGTCCCACTGATGTCAATGAGATTCAACTGCATTTCAATAAACCTGTGGAAAATAAATATTCCAGTGGGATTTTTTTTAAATGTTGTATTTGTCATTTCATATTTGAAAATGGTCTATTGTATTTTCTGAGAATCCAAAATAAGTTTTGGTAAGCTATCCCTAGAATAGGTCATCAGTAGAGATGGCGCAGAGTTTCAGCACCCGGCCCAATGAGTGCTTTAGTAATCTTTGGTCACTGGATGGGAGTGTTGACAACTGGGTCCTACCTGATGCTATTTGGTTAGCTGGCCTGGCGCCATGTCATCGTTGCGGTGTGTCACACCTTTAAGATGCATGTAACATAACTAAAGGCTCATCAATAGAAGAAGAGCTGCGGATGCTGGCTGGTAAAGTGGTTCTCTGGGTTCCCTTACAGTCGCCATGTAATAGGGTGACCAGTGCCCTACTGCCCCCACTTCTCCGCTGGTGATTGATAGAATTGCAATGTGTTGTAGTTTTGTAAACTGTTTTGCATTAATGTATATTCCTCTCTCTGTGTAATATGGCCAGCTTCCACCAGAGGTCATGGGTCCTGGGTCCCTTAGGCTACTTTCACACATCAGTTTTTTTTCCATCAGGTACAATCCGGAAAAAAACGGGTTAAACGGATCCGGTACCGCATCTGTTTTATCCCCATAGATTTGCATTGTTACCGGATTGTACCTGATGGCTTTGCGTTGCATCCGTTTTTTTCCGGATGCGGCAAAATTAATTAAAGCGGCGGCCGGAGGCAACGTGTCTTGCAACGTTTTTTTGTCCGGCAAAAAAACCGCATCGCGCCGGATCTGGCATGTTTTACAATGAAAGCCTATGGACGCCGGATCCGGCGCAATGCGGTAAAAAATGGATGCGGCTACCGGATCCGTTTTTGTAAACTGCGCATGCACCAAATTAATTAAAAAAACTGATCCATCAAAAAAACGGACAAAACGGATGCAAAAACGGATGCAAAACGTATCCAACGGATCAGTTTTTTTTATGCATCCGGCATAACGGATCCGTTAAAAAACGGATCCGGTGGATACGGTTTTACATTTTTTTGCCGGATCCTTTGGATCAGGAAAAAAAAGGATTGTGCTTGAATGCAGAAAACTGATGTGTGAAAGTAGCCTTAGAGAGAAGGGATGGACTAGGAGATGACAGGGTAGCAAGAGTAAAGGCTACTTTACACACTGCGATATCGGTCCCGATATCGCTAGTGTGGGTACCCGCCCCCATCTGTTGCACGACACGGGCATATCGCTGCCCGTGCCGCACAACATCGCCCAGAGCCGTCACACATACTTACCTGTCCGGCGACGTCGCTGTGACCGGCGAACCGCCTCCTTTCTAAGGGGGCGGTCCGTGCGGCGTCACAGCGACGTCACTGAAACGTCAGTGAACCACCGCCCAATAGCAGCGGAGGGGCGGAGATGAGCGGGACGTAACATCCCGCCCACCTCCTTCCTTCTGCATAGCGGGCGGGAGGCAGGTAAGGGGAGCTTCCTCGTTCCTGCGGCGTCACACGCAGCGATGTGTGCTGCCGCAGGAACGAGGAACAACTTCGTTACTGCTGCAGTAACGATTTTTAAGAATGGACCCCCATGTCACCGATGAGCGATTTTGCACGTTTTTGCAACGATGCAAAATCGCTCATCGGTGTCACACGCAACGGCATCGCTAATGCGGCTGGATGTGCGTCACAAATTCCGTGACCCCAACGACTCCGCATTAGCGATGTTGCAGCGTGTAAAGCCCCCTTTAGGCTACTTTCACACATCAGTTTTCTGCATTCAGGCACAATCCTTTTTTTTCCTGATCCAAAGGATCCGGCAAAAAAATGTAAAACCGTATCCACCGGATCCGGTTTTTAACGGATCCGTTATGCCGAATGCGTACAAAACCGGATCCGGTGGATACGGTTTGCATCCGTTTTTGCATCCGGTTTGTCCTTTTTTTGAAGGATCAGCTTTTTTAATTAATTTGGTGCATGCGCAGTTTACAAAAACGGATCCGGTAGCCGCATCCATTTTTTACCGCATTGCGCCGGATCCGGCGTCCATAGGCTTTCATTGTAAAACACGCCGTATTGCGCCGGATCCGGTGCGATGCGTTTTTTTTGCCGGACAAAAAAAACGTTGCAAGACACGTTGCCTCCGGCCGCCGCTTTGACTAATTTTGCCGCATCCGGAAAAAAACGGATGCAACGCAAAGCCATCAGGTACAATCCGGTAACAATGCAAATCTATGGGGATAAAACGGATGCGGTACCGGATCCGTTTAACCCGTTTTTTTCCGGATTGTACCTGATGGAAAAAAACTGATGTGTGAAAGTAGCCTTAGTCAGGCATGGTGGCTCACAAGCACAGGAGATGATATTAGGCAGGGGCAGTGCAGTCCAGGGCAGAAATAGGGAAAGCCAGTGAAAAAGCACAGATCCAGAGAGAGAAATCCATGCGTGACAGAAGATCAGAGTGGAGTGCAGAAGGGTGGAGGTGACAGGGACGGAGTGAAGGAAGCCCAAACCTTCGCCATCCTCTTGTGCCTGTTACAGAGACAGGACAGAAAGAAGAAGCAGAGGAGCCAGGCTGTTAGAAGGGGCTCTATTGCAGCAGGTCAGAAGTTCAGAAGTGTCATGGAGACATAAGGAGAAATTGGGGTGCCCCTACCTGAGGCATCATCTGCCGGTACCTGAGGGAAAGCAGTTGCGGTGGTAAGGCAAGTGGTCTACCCATCCTTTATCCGAGCTGAGTGTCCCACCACCATGCTGGGGGAGTGGGTCCAAACCGGGAGGTTAAGTTGCCCCATTACGGCCGTCAGGGGCGGGCTGGCCCAGGGGGCAGGCGGGCAATTTCCCCCCGGGGACGCCCTCCCAGCCGCTATACAGGGCCGGCCGCCTGCTGCATAATGTCATTATAACACACACATGGCCGCGCACAGTTCACTGCGCGCAGCCGTGTCTCCTGTACTGTGATGCCGCGGGCCGGCACTGACACAGGCGCAGACAGTGCCAGCCGGCGGCATTATAGTACAGGAGTACGGATTAATAAATAACACCATGTTCAGTGGCATTTTTCTTTTCTTAAATGGAGAGACTCCAAAAAAAACCCCAATGATCCTTGTAGAGAAAAATGTGCTCTTTCAAATGATAACAGAATTAATATATTTTAGGGGTACCCTTTTTTGGGAAATTTGACCTAAAAATAGTTAAAATTCGTTTTTTTTAAGTTTGTCATCATATGTGGGTGTGAATATTTCCACAAATACATATGCTTTGACCGTGATATTGCAGCAATGCAAAGTCATGAGGTTTGTTGGACAGGGTAAAGCACCAGTTCCTATTGGTTTTTGGTCTTGAGTTATATATGGGCAAAGTTTGGCATAAATTTTATGCGAGGCGTTTTGCAAGCTACTTTGACACAAAATTGTGGCCGAAATATTGTTTTGTCATAGCCGGTAATAATTTTATCGCGTTTAGCAGCAAAAGTTGAGCTAGTATGCCAAATTTCAGCATCATAGCCAGTATAGAACTCTAATGGCTATGTGCCAAAGTTTGCAAAATCCTCTTAGCTGAAGCCGCAGCCTTGGGGGGGGGGCCTCCAGTGACAGGTCAACAGTGCCCAATATATTTGAGATCTGGCCCTAAAAATTTACAGAACCTCTTTTCAAACATACATGTACATCCTTATAAATTTTCAGCAAAATCGGAGAACGTCGAGTGGGGACCACTGGTCCACTTGACACGGAATGACCCTGCCTTAAGTCTGGAACCCATGGACATCACCAAACGCTGGGTTTCCTCCTTCTTAATGCTTTGCCAGGCCTTTACAGCTGCAGCCTTCAGGTCTTGCTTGTTTGTGGGTCTTTCCGTCTTAAGTTTAGATTTGAGCAAGTGAAATGCATGCTCAATTGGGTTAAGATCTGGTGATTGACTTGGCCATTGCAGAATGTTCCACTTTTTTGCACTCATGAACTCCTGGGTAGCTTTGGCTGTATGCTTGGGGTCATTGTCCATCTGTACTATGAAGCGCCGTCCGATCAACTTTGCGCCATTTGGCTGAATCTGGGCTGAAAGTATATCCCGGTACACTTCAGAATTCATCCGGCTACTCTTGTCTGCTGTTATGTCATCAATAAACACAAGTGACCCA
Organism: Anomaloglossus baeobatrachus; assembly: GCF_048569485.1. Classification (NCBI taxonomy): domain Eukaryota; kingdom Metazoa; phylum Chordata; class Amphibia; order Anura; family Aromobatidae; genus Anomaloglossus; species Anomaloglossus baeobatrachus. The sequence goes on along the minus strand of NC_134358.1, from coordinate 558,755,967 downwards.
GTGCCATTGAAAGCCATGCATGCCCATGCCATCACGTTGCCTCCACCATGTTTTACAGAGGATGTGGTGTGCCTTGGATCATGTGCCGTTCCCTTTCTTCTCCAAACTTTTTTCTTCCCATCATTCTGGTACAGGTTGATCTTTGTCTCATCTGTCCATAGAATACTTTTCCAGAACTGAGCTGGCTTCATGAGGTGTTTTTCAGCAAATGTAACTCTGGCCTGTCTATTTTTGGAATTGATGAATGGTTTGCATCTAGATGTGAACCCTTTGTATTTACTTTCATGGAGTCTTCTCTTTACTGTTGACTTAGAGACAGATACACCTACTTCACTGAGAGTGTTCTGGACTTCAGTTGATGTTGTGAACGGGTTCTTCTTCACCAAAGAAAGTATGCGGCGATCATCCACCACTGTTGTCATCCGTGGACGCCCAGGCCTTTTTGAGTTCCCAAGCTCACCAGTCAATTCCTTTTTCTCAGAATGTACCCGACTGTTGATTTTGCTACTCCAAGCATGTCTGCTATCTCTCTGATGGATTTTTTCTTTTTTTTCAGCCTCAGAATGTTCTGCTTCACCTCAATTGAGAGTTCCTTAGACCGCATGTTGTCTGGTCACAGCAACAGCTTCCAAATGCAAAACCACACACCTGTAATCAACCCCAGACCTTTTAACTACTTCATTGATTACAGGTTAACGAGGGAGACGCCTTCAGTGTTAATTGCAGCCCTTAGAGTCCCTTGTCCAATTACTTTTGGTCCCTTGAAAAAGAGGAGGCTATGCATTACAGAGCTATGATTCCTAAACCCTTTCTCCGATTTGGATGTGAAAACTCTCATATTGCAGCTGGGAGTGTGCACTTTCAGCCCATATTATATATATAATTGTATTTCTGAACATGTTTTTGTAAACAGCTAAAATAACAAAACTTGTGTCACTGTCCAAATATTTCTGGCCCTGACTGTATATAGTGTGGGGGTGTGTGTACAGTATTGTGCTGTGTATACACTATATGCAGCCCCCAGCCTCTATATTATACACAGTGGGTACGGAAAGTATTCAGACCCCTTTACATTTTTCACTCTTTGTTTCATTGCAGCCATTTGGTAAATTCAAAAAAGTTCTTTTTTTTTCTCCTTGTTGTACACTCTGCCCCCATCCCCCATCTGGACAGGAGAAAACAGAAATTTAGAAAGTTTTGCAAATTTATTAAACAAGAATACTTTCCGTCCGTACCCACTGTATATGCAGCCAGCAGCCTCATATATATATATATATATATATATATATATATATATAATATATATTTTGAAATAAAGGTTGTAGACCAGCTTACCTGTCTGAGCTCAAGCCCCGGCGTCCTTGTTCTCCTTATTGCACGGACCCGAAGTGGGAGACTTCCAAGATGTGTAGAACAACATGAAGAAGGATCCAGCAAGGCAGAATGACTCCAAAGGGCAACAAAAGTTTTTTGTTTTTTTTTTCTCTGACTTTATTATCTAAGAATAAAAAATTCCAGAGCTCTTGACAAGCTGTTAAGTGCAAGGTATATGCAGTATGGACTACGCGTTTCGGCGGACGCAGCCGCCTTCTTCACGGTCCCAAGTTTTGTCTTGGGACCGTGAAGAAGGCAGCTGCATCCGCCAAAATGCGTAGTCCATACTGCATATACCTTGCACTTATCAGCTTGTCAAGACCTCTGGATTTTTTTATTCTTAGATAATAAAGTCAGAGGAAAAAAAAAAAACAAAAAACTTTTGTTGCCCTTTGGAGTCATTCTGCCTTGCTGGATACTTCTTCATGTTGTTGTAATATATATATTATATATATATATATATATATATATATATATATATATATATATATATATATTATACACACATACACTAGCTGTAGTACCCAGGCGTTAACCCGCGATAGTAACTGTCTGTCCCCCAGTCTGTCTGTGTGTCGCTGTCTGTCTCTCTGTCTGTCTTTCCAGGTCTGTCTCTTTCCAGACCTGTCTCTTTCCAGGCCTGTCTGTCTGTGTCTCTCTCTATCAGTCTCCTCACCGACATCTTATTATCTCACACATAAGCTTCTTATACTAACAGTTTATTTTGTTCCTATAGCAACCACTGACAGTTGCTATTAATAGCCTGTCGCTCCCACCTCCATTCAGTTTAATGGAGGCAGGATTTTGGAGAGTAACTGTAAAGCGCGGGGTTACATTTTCCCGTCAAAACATAGTATATGACATTCCCTGAGTCACATGAGGCGTCCGTGCAAAATTTTGTGATTGTAAATGCGACAGTGCAAATTCCTTTAGTGAACACACACACACACACACACACACACACACTGAGTTTTATATATTAGATATACACACATATGGCTGATGATTCCGTCTGGGGCTTGTCCTTTTGATAACCCAAAAACATGGTGCATGCAGCTTTTTTCAGGCTGTCAAAATGACGACTGTGCTGCATAGCTGAGCCGAACAGCGGTTAATGTTTGGTTTGTGAGGACGGTTTTCAGAAGTGGAGTTTTGCCAAGAATGGCGGTGGTACTATGGAAGGTTTGAGTGGTGGAGGCGGAGCTGGGGTGGAGCCTGGGCAGAGTCTCAAGAGGCCTGAAAATTTTGCCAGTATGGCGCTGCCTCCCCACCGAAGAGGAGCGTCAATCAAGTCTGTGGGCCACACAGGAGGCAAGAGAAGTGTCCTCAATCATCAAAAGTAAAAGCCCCCCAGTCTGTGTGTATAGGATTGTGTCTATTTATGTGTGTGTATGTTTATATGTTTGTGATTGTCTTCAAATATGTATCTGCTTAATGTGAATAAATCTGTGTCTGTACGCCGTGTGGGTGTACGTGTCTGTACGCCGTGTGGGTGTACGTGTCTGTACGCCGTGTGGGTGTACGTGTCTGTACGCCGTGTGGGTGTACGTGTCTGTACGCCGTGTGGGTGTACGTGTCTGTACGCCGTGTGGGTGTACGTGTCTGTACGCCGTGTGGGTGTACGTGTCTGTACGCCGTGTGGGTGTACGTGTCTGTACGCCGTGTGGGTGTACGTGTCTGTACGCCGTGTGGGTGTAGGTGTCTGTACGCCGTGTGGGTGTACGTGTCTGTACGCCGTGTGGGTGTACGTGTCTGTACGCCGTGTGGGTGTACGTGTCTGTACGCCGTGTGGGTGTACGTGTCTGTACGCCGTGTGGGTGTACGTGTCTGTACGCCGTGTGGGTGTACGTGTCTGTACGCCGTGTGGGTGTACGTGTCTGTACGCCGTGTGGGTGTACGTGTCTGTACGCCGTGTGGGTGTACGTGTCTGTACAATGTGTGGGTGTACGTGTCTGTACGCCGTGTGGGTGTACGTGTCTGTACTGTATGTTTGCATGTCCGTGTTTGTGGGGTTCTATGTATGTGTGTATGATGTGAGTATGTAAGGGTACGTGACCATGATCAGGGTTCAGTGTTTTGGATGTAGAGTGTTTTCGCTGCATCCAGAATGCTGTGTTGTACAATACAAGTACAGTGGATGGATTTCCAAAATTCCCATGCCCACTGTGCATTTACTGCCCGTCCCACAGCAAAAGCTGACCTGTGGCGTGGATCCCTGAGCAGCAGCATGTCACTTTATTGCTGCGGAGATGCAAGTGTTTTCCACAGAGAGAACAGAGAAAACGACCGCAGCGGCCTGAACCCTGACTGGGCACAAGCAGCTGCAGTCCCTTCGGAGAGCACTCGTGGCCCCGCAGGAGAGGACACGCTGCCTACAGGACGCAGCATGTCTGGACCCTGGGCACATACCCTTATAGCGTTGTGGTGTATGTGTAAAACATTTGTATCTTATATCTTATCTTTAAGGGTGAGTGCCCACTGTCAGGCTTCCTTACTAGTGATGAGCGAGCATGCTTGTTACTACTCGGTACTCGCACGAGTATCACTGTACTCGGTCTACTCGGCGGGGACCGAGTAATCTCGCGATACTCGTGCTGTACTCGTGGTCTTCATCCCTGCATGTTGGCGCTCTTTTGAGAGCCAGCCCTCATGCACGGATTGGCTGGCAGACCACTGCAATGCCGCAGCCCTGTTAGTTGTGGAATTGCAGTGATTGGCCAGCCTGCACAGCGTGACCGAGCCTTTATACCGGCGGGCGCGCTGTGCTCTGCTCACAGCCATCCAGACAGTCAGTGCAGGGAGAGTGTCGCTGCTTCAGGGAAAGGTTTGCGGCCCTTTATAGCTATTTCCGTAGCAGGGCTGCAAACAGTGTGACCAAAAGTCCTTCTCAGGACTATTCTAGTTGTATACAGGCAGGCAGGGTATAGCCAGGTCGGAGTACAGTAGCAGAGTCCTTCTCAGGACTATTGTTGCTATATACAGGCAGGGTATAGCCAGGTCGGAATACAGGCTAGTGACCAGAAGAGTCCTTGTCAGGACTATTATAGCAGTATACAGGCAGGCAGGCAGGCAGGCAGGGTATATAGCCATTCCTAGTGGTGACCGTATACCAGCCTTCATCATATCTGGGGCTGGTGTACACAGTCAAAAACAGTCCTGATAGTGTCAGACTTCTCAGTAATTGTCGCTCCTAAAAACCTGTTAGGTTCTTAGTGCGTCCGTGCTTGCATTTAAAAACCGCACGTGTGTGCCTGTCGGTGGCAGCGTACAGGTGCACTTGTGTGCGTTTTTACCAAACTATTATATAACGCACAAGTGTAGTGTATAATACACGTCAGTCAGCAGTGGCTGATAGTGTCAGAGTTCTCGTCATTAATTTTTGCTCCTAAAACCTGTTAGGTTCTTAGTGCGTCCGTGCTTGCATTTAAAAACCGCACGTGTGTGCCTGTCGGTGGCAGCGTACAGGTGCACGATTTGCACAAACTTTGATATAACGCCCAAGTCTAGTGAATACACGTCAGCACAGCATTGCAAAATGCGCAAGGGCGTTGGCAAGGAACAAGGAAGTGGACGTGATGGTGGTGCAGGCAGAGGCCGAGGTCGTGGGCAAGCTCTAATTTTGCCACAACAAAGGGCCACATCTAGCCGCTCGCACGTCCTGTCCCAAATTCTTGGGGACCGCAGCAGTACACCGCTCTTGAACCAAGACCAGTGTCAACAGGTTGTTAGTTGGATAGCGGATAATGCTTCCAGTCAGATTGGCACCACCACAAACACTCTGTCTTCCACACGGTCAAGTGTCAGTAGCCGTGATACTGCACCGCACATTTCAGAACCTGATCCTCCTTCCTACCACCAGGCTGAGTACACGTCCTCGGACATTAATGATCCCACACTTGGACACTCGGAAGAGCTGTTCACGTTTCCATTCACACATTCTGGCCTCTCGCCAGCTCATATTGAAGTGGGTCATGAGGAGATCGTATGTACAGATGGCCAAATATTTGAGCAGCCACGTTCTCACGAAGTTGGCAACGTGTCTCAACAAGGGGTGGACGATGATGAGACACAATTGTCAGGAAGTCAGGAGGAGGAGCAGGGTGCGGAAGAGGAAGACGACGTGGTGGATGATCCAGTAACTGACCCAACCTGGCAGGAGGATATGCAGAGCGAGGACAGCAGTGCACAGGGGGAGGGAGGCGTAGCATCCCAACAGGCAGTAAGAAGCAGGGTGGTGGCTCCAGGCAGAAGTCAGGCAACCGTTCCCCGGAACAACAACACGACACAAGGTGCCTGTACAAATGTTAGGTCTTCCCGAGTCTGGCAGTTTTTTAAGTTGGCTCCAGATGATTCTAGAAAGGCCATTTGCAACACCTGCCGTGCCAGCATCAGCAGGGGTACCAAAACTAGCAGCCTGACCACCACCAGCATGATCAGGCACATGTCAGCCAAGCACCCGACTTTGTGGGAAGTACAACAGAGTCGAGGAGCAGTGCTTGCTAATGTCACTGCTACGTCTTCGCTGGTTGTGCATGCGAGCCAATCCCCTGTCCATGCTGCCTGCGAACAAGCCTCCTCCGGTCCTGCACCTGCAGTTGCCTACGCAGAAATAACACCATCATCAAGCACGTCCTTGTCCCAGCGCAGCGTTCAGTTATCCATTCAGCAAACCTTTGAACGCAGGCGCAAATACACTGCCAACACCCCACATGCCACAGTTCTAAATGCTAACATTTCGCGACTGCTTGCGCTGGAAATGTTGCCTTTTAGGCTGGTGGAGACAGAAGCATTCCGCGACCTGATGGCGGCAGCTGTCCCATGTTACTCGGTCCCCAGCCGCCACTATTTCTCCCGGTGTGCCGTCCCCGCGTTGCATAACCACGTGTCACAAAACATCACACGTGCCCTGAACAACGCTGTTTCACCCAAAGTCCACCTAACCACAGACACGTGGACAAGTGCTTGTGGGCAAGGCCGCTACATCTCGTTGACGGCACACTGGGTTAATATTGTGGAAGCTGGGACCCAGTCTGAGCGAGGGACGGAACACGTCCTTCCCACACCAAGGTTTGCAGGCCCTACCTCAGTCAGTGTTTCACCCACACTCTACAGCTCCGGAATGTCATGCTCTTCAGCCTCCTCCTCCTCCTGCGCATCCTCATCCACTGTACCCTCCACACCAGTCCCAAGCTGGAAGCACTGCAGCACTGCCTCGGCGAAGCGGCAACAGGCTGTGCTGAAGCTAATCTGCATAGGTGACAAACCCCACAATGCAGAAGAGCTGTGGACAGCTCTGAAACAGCAGGCAGATCACTGGCTCACACCTCTGAACCTAAAGCCAGGAAAGGTCGTGTGTGACAATGGCCGGAACCTGGTGGCGGCTTTGAGGCGAGGCCAGCTGACACATGTTCCATGCGTGGCCCATGTGCTCAACCTCGTGGTTCAGCGGTTTCTAAAGTCATACCCAGAGCTGTCTGATCTGCTGGTAAAAGTTCGCCGCCTGTCTGCACATTTTCGAAAGTCACCTACTGCTTCAGCCGGCCTTGCCGGCTTTCAGCGCCGTTTGCATCTTCCGGCTCACAGACTGGTGTGTGATGTCCCCACGCGTTGGAATTCAACTCTGCACATGTTGGTCAGGATATGTGAGCAGAAGAGGGCAGTTGTTGAGTACCTGCATCACCTAAGCCGTCGGGAAATGGGTCAAACTCCACACATAACACCTGAGGAGTGGAGATGGATGTCCGACCTATGTACCATCCTCCAAAACTTTGAGGACTCCACCAAGATGGTGAGTGGTGATAACGCCATTATTAGCGTCACCATACCGCTACTCTGCCTTCTAAAACGGTCTCTGCTCAAAACCAAACATGATGCATTGCAGGCGGAGCGCGATGAGTTGCAGCAAGAAACAGTAGTGGGTGTGGGTGATAACACACAGCCCAGCCTCGTCTCATCACAACGTGCAGTGGAGGACTATGACGAGGAGGAGGATGAAGACATGGAGCAAATCTCCGGCAAAATTGAGGATATGACATGCACACCAGTCATATCCTCGGTTCAGCGTGGCTGGCCAGAGGACAGGGTAGATGAGGAGGAGGAGGAGGAGGAGGAGGAGGACAGCATGTTCAGTCAACGTGTTGGTCAGGCTACTGAAGTCCTGGCTGTTAAGAGTCTGGCGCACATGGCTGACTTTATGGTAAGCTGCCTGTCTCGTGACCCTCGCGTTAAGAACATCTTGGCCGACAATCATTACTGGTTGGTAACACTGTTAGACCCACGCTACAAGGAGAACTTTATGTCTCTTATTCCCGAGGCGGAGAGGTCAACCAAAATGCAGCAGTTCCGGAAGGCCATAGTCACGGAAGTAGGCAAAGCATTCCCCTCACAAAACGCTAGCGGCATAGGTCAGGAATCAGTGGACAACCAAGGCGTACAGCCGAGAGAGGCACAAGTCCAATCCGCCAGAGGTAGGGGAACAGTCTTTAAGATGTGGGACAGTTTTCTCAGCCCCTCACGTACCACAGCCCCTGAGGTGCGGGGTAGTGCCACAAGAAATCCTAAGTTTGCCCAGATGCTCAAGGAGTACCTTGCAGATCGAACAACTGTACTCCGACATTCCTCTGTGCCTTACAATTATTGGGTATCCAAGGTGGACACGTGGCATGAATTGGCTCTCTACGCCTTGGAAGTCCTGGCCTGCCCTGCCGCTAGCGTTTTGTCAGAGCGTGTTTTTAGTGCCGCAGGTGGAATCATTACAGATAAACGCACCCGCCTGTCAACTGAAAATGCTGATAGGCTGACTCTGATCAAGATGAACAAGGGTTGGATTGGGCCAGACTTCACCACACCACCAGCAAATGAGAGCGGAATTTAAAGTTTGTAACGGGAATTTGCCATGTACCTCCAGTCACCCATGGGTACACACTTCTGGACTTTGGATAATCGCTGGACTGCTCCTCCTTCTCCTCATGCGCCACCATGATGACCGTTACAAGAGTTAGGCCTTTGTTTCAGGTATACCCCCAGTGGTAAATTTTTTCGCCCATTCTTTGCAGAATGGACATTACAACGACAGGAGACCCGCTCCTTTGCAATGGGAACAATGTTTTGAGGCCCTCATGCACGTCTCTATGCAGGGACAACGTGGAGCCTCCCAATTTTTGGCTGCCCTGCCAAAGGGCTATACTATAATACACCCACTTCCTGACAATGGACACTTAATGTTTTGAGGCCCTCATGCACGTCTCTATCCAGGGACAACGTGGAGCCTCCCAATTTTTGGCTGTTCTGCCAAAGGGCTATACTATAATACACCCACTTCCTGACAATGGACACTTAATGTTTTGAGGCCCTCATGCACGTCTCTATCCAGGGACAACGTGGAGCCTCCCAATTTTTGGCTGCCCTGCCAAAGGGCTATACTATAATACACCCACTTCCTGACAATGGACACTTAATGTTTTGAGGCCCTCATGCACGTCTCTATCCAGGGACAACGTGGAGCCTCCCAATTTTTGGCTGCCCTGCCAAAGGGCTATACTATAATACACCCACTTCCTGACAATGGACACTTAATGTTTTGAGGCCCTCATGCACGTCTCTATCCAGGGACAACGTGGAGCCTCCCAATTTTTGGCTGCCCTGCCAAAGGGCTATACTATAATACACCCACTTCCTGACAATGGACACTTAATGTTTTGAGGCCCTCATGCACGTCTCTATGCAGGGACAACGTGGAGCCTCCCAATTTTTGGCTGCCCTGCCTAAGGGCTATACTACAATAGACCCACTTCCTTACAATGGGCACTTCAGGTTTACAGGCCATCATGCACGTCTGTATGCAGGGGCATTGGTGAACCTCACAATTTTGGACTGCCCTGGCAAAGGAAAATACTACAAAGACTCAGTTCCTCAAAATGGGCACATTAGACTAAGAGGCCTTTATGTACGTCTCTTCTCAGGGACATCGGAGTGCCACACAATGTTTTACGTAAAATCTTTCACGTATTGATCTCAAAAAGTAACATACATTAGCTCTATCTCACTATTGGGTATGTGCCCTTAACATTTCCACCATGAAAAATCATTTTGGTGTCATTTTGGAAGGTTTTCTGGTGAGTCCGTAAAAATGGCGTAAAACGCGGACAAAATTGTTCACAGCTGTGACTTTTGAGTGATAAATGCTTCAAGGGGTCTTCCCCATGCTGTTGCCATGTCATTTGAGCACTCTTCTGAGACTTTTGTGCCATTTTTAGGGTTTCTACATGCTGCCGGTGGTCATTTCACAAAATTACTCGGGTCTCCCATAGGATAACATTGGGCTCGTTGCTCGGGCCGAGTACACGAGTATCTTGGGAGGCTCGGCCCGAGCTTCGAGCACCCGAGCTTTTTAGTACTCGCTCATCACTATTCCTTACGGTCTGGATGCAGGGTGCTTTCTCTAGCGGAGGTGCACTGGTTCTTTCTCTAGCGGAGGTGCACTGTCCGTGTATACGATCAGGGTCACTGACAGTGGATTTTTGCTGTATTCTCCCGCTCAGAGCTCTAGCATCTCTTAGAATGAATTCACAAGCTGCAGATGAGAAAGTCGCCCCACAGATCAGTTTATGGAGAGTCTAAAAGAAGCCCAGTGGGCCGGAGATTTCTATAAATCAATCCACTGTGCGTGTGCTGTACAATGCAGCATTTTGGACTCAGTGAAAACACTTTGCGTCCAAGACGCTGCTGACACTAATTGTGGGCACGGGCCCTAAGGGCTCACATATGTGTTAGGGAATTTCATTTGTCTTTCTGTGTTTATGAAAAGACAAGTAAATTAACCCCTTCCTGCACTGTGACGTAACTATCACCTTAATGCCTCCTTCACATGTCCATGTTTCTGGTATGTATTATAGCCGGTTTCTTTTAACGCATATACTCATTATATCCTATGGTGCTACTCGCATGTCTGTGTATTTACATCAGGGGCGGGGAACCTCCGGCCCGCGGGCCGCATGCGGCCCGCCATGACCTTTTATGCGACTCCCGGGCACATTCCCGGGGGCTGTAGTGCTGGGGCCGCCAGCCCTTTAAATGACCACATGCACTGTTTGGGAGAACCAATGGGCTCTCCCGCTGTCCAGTAGCGTAATCAGCGGTGTGTGCCCGCCCCTCTGTCCCCTCGTGCTGTGTGTGTGCCCGCCCCTTTGCCCTCCGGAGCGATGTGCCCGCCCCTCTTTCCCCTCGTGCTGTGTGTGCCCGCCCCTCTGCCCTCCGGAGCGATCTGCCCGCCCCTCTTTCTCCTCGTGCGGTGTGCCCGCCCCTCTGCCCTCCGGAGCAATCTGCCCGCCCCTCTTTCCCCTCGTGTGGTGTGCCCGCCCCTCTGCCCTCCGGAGCGATCTGCCCTCGGCGCGATGTGCCCGCCCCTATGTCCTGTCGTGTGGTGTGACCGCACCTTTCAACTCCAGAGCGATCTGCCCGCCCCTCTGCCCTCCGGCCTGCAGTGTCTCCGGCGCTGTGTGTGCGCGCCTGCACTCTGCTTCCCGTCCAGTACTTTGTGTACCCTCCCTCCAGAGTTGTGTGCAACGATCAGTGCTGTGTCCCTCACCCCATGCTGTCTATGACCTCAGGTTTGTGGCTCCCCGGTAATGTCAGGGCTCTGCAGGTGCTGTGTGCAGAGCCTTGACATTACTGGGGGGCAGTGCTGTGTGCCCTCCCAATGCTGTGCATCACCCCCAGTGTTGTGTTCCCCCAGTGATGTCTGTGCCCCCTCAGTGATGGCTTTGCGCCCAGCTCCTCTTGTGATGTGTATGTCCCCCAGCCCCTCTTGCATTCTGTATGCCCCCCAGCACCTCTTGCGTTGTGTATGCCCCCCAGCCCCTCTTGTGTTGTGTATGCCCCCCAGCCCCTCATGCGCCCCCGAAGGTTGGTAGAAATTTCCAAATGGCCCCCGGCTGAAAAAAGGTTCCTCACCCCTGATTTACATAGACAGTGTGTCCATGTGATCCACATAGTGATGTCTGCTTTTTTCCTGCAGCACAGATGACTATGGTCAATAGAAGTCTATGGGTCGTGAAAAATATGCACAGCACACAGATGGCATCAGTGTATAGTCTGTGTACCATCAGTTTGCTGTGCGTGTTTAACATTCAAAATATAGGAGAAGCAACAAGTAGTTAGCTGGGTTATGGTACTGTATCTATGCAGTAAGCATGGTTTTGCTCCCATATCTATATAGTAAGCTCAGTTATGGTACCATATTTAAGTAGTAAGCTTTGTTCTGGTACTATGTGTATGCAGTAAGCTTGTTCTGTTCCCGTATGTATGTAGGAGGCTTGGTTCTGCTACTGTTTCTATGTAGAAGACTGAGTAAGTACAATTGTGTTCCTGTATTGGTACACTAAGCTCGGTTCTGCTCCCATATCTCTGTAGTAAGCTCGGTTCTGCTCCCATATCTCTGTAGTAAGCTCGGTTCTGCTCCCATATCTCTGTAGTAAGCTCGGTTCTGCTCCCATATCTCTGTAGTAAGCTTGGTTCTGCTCCCTTATCTCTGTAGTAAGCTTGGTTCTGCTCCTATATCTCTGTAGTAAGCTTGGTTCTGCTCCTATATCTCTGTAGTAAGCTTGGTTCTGCTCCCATATCTCTATAGTAAGCTCGGTTCTGCTCCCATATCTCTATAGTAAGCTCGGGTCTGCTCCCATATCTCTGTAGTAAGCTCGGTTCTGCTCCCATATCTCTGTAGTAAGCTCGGTTCTGCTCCCATATCTCTGTAGTAAGCTCGGTTCTGCTCCCATATCTCTGTAGTAAGCTCGGTTCTGCTCCCATACAGTTAGGTCCAGAAATATTTGGACAGTGACACAAGTTTTGTTATTTTAGCTGTTTACAAAAACATGTTCAGAAATACAATTCTATATATAATATGGGCTGAAAGTGCACACTCCCAGCTGCAATATGAGAGTTTTCACATCCAAATCGGAGAAAGGGTTTAGGAATCATAGCTCTGTAATGCATAGCCTCCTCTTTTTCAAGGGACCAAAAGTAATTGGACAAGGGACTCTAAGGGCTGCAATTAACTCTGAAGGCGTCTCTCTCATTAACCTGTAATCAATGAAGTAGTTAAAAGGTCTGGGGTTGATTACAGGTGTGTGGTTTTGCATTTGGAAGCTGTTGCTGTGACCAGACAACATGCGGTCTAAGGAACTCTCAATTGAGGTGAAGCAGAACATCCTGAGGCTGAAAAAAAAGAAAAAATCCATCATCAGAGAGATAGCAGACATGCTTGGAGTAGCAAAATCAACAGTCGGGTGCATTCTGAGAAAAAAGGAATTGACTGGTGAGCTTGGGAACTAAAAAAGGCCTGGGCGTCCACGGATGACAACAGTGGTGGATGATCGCCGCATACTTTCTTTGGTGAAGAAGAACCCGTTCACAACATCAACTGAAGTCCAGAACACTCTCAGTGAAGTAGGTGTATCTGTCTCTAAGTCAACAGTAAAGAGAAGACTCCATGAAAGTAGATACAAAGGGTTCACATCTAGATGCAAACCATTCATCAATTCCAAAAATAGACAGGCCAGAGTTAACTTTGCTGAAAAACACCTCATGAAGCCAGCTCAGTTCTGGAAAAGTATTCTATGGACAGATGAGACCAAGATCAACCTGTACCAGAATGATGGGAAGAAAAAAGTTTGGAGAAGAAAGGGAACGGCACATGATCCAAGGCACACCACATCCTCTGTAAAACATGGTGGAGGCAACGTGATGGCATGGGCATGCATGGCTTTCAATGGCACTGGGTCACTTGTGTTTATTGATGACATAACAGCAGACAAGAGTAGCCGGATGAATTCTGCAGTGTACCGGGATATACTTTCAGCCCAGATTCAGCCAAATGGCGCAAAGTTGATCGGACGGCGCTTCATAGTACAGATGGACAATGACCCCAAGCATACAGCCAAAGCTACCCAGGAGTTCATGAGTGCAAAAAAGTGGAACATTCTGCAATGGCCAAGTCAATCACCAGATCTTAACCCAATTGAGCATGCATTTCACTTGCTCAAATCCAGACTTAAGACGGAAAGACCCACAAACAAGCAAGACCTGAAGGCTGCGGCTGTAAAGGCCTGGCAAAGCATTAAGAAGGAGGAAACCCAGCGTTTGGTGATGTCCATGGGTTTCAGACTTAAGGCAGTGATTGCCTCCAAAGGATTCGCAACAAAATAATGAAAATAAAAATATTTTGTTTGGGTTTGGTTTATTTGTCCAATTACTTTTGACCTCCTAAAATGTGGAGTGTTTGTAAAGAAATGTGACAATTCCTACAATTTCTATCAGATATTTTTGTTCAAACCTTCAAATTAAACGTTACAATCTGCACTTGAATTCTGTTGTAGAGATTTCATTTCAAATCCAATGTGGTGGCATACAGAGCCCAACTCGCGAAAATGGTGTCACTGTCCAAATATTTCTGGACCTAACTGTATCTCGGCTCTGCTCCAATAAGCTCGCTTCAGTTCCCATATCTACTGTATGTAGTCATCTTGGTTCTTTTGCAGTATCTATGTACGCAGTAAGCGCGGTTCTGCTCCCATATATATATATATATATGCACCAGCCTGTGCATAAAGCCTGTTACCACTGCTGCTTTAAAGCAGCGGCCAGACATGAACAGTCCAATGGCGGGCTGCCGCAACTTGAGGGCCACTGCTTTGTGATTGCCCCCCAGGCTAAATTGTGCCAGCCAGCCCCTGACGGCCGTCCCTGCAAAGCCAAGCCGAATGTTAGAGTTGAAGTATGTGAAAGATAAGGATGATAATTCTGTTGTGAACCGTTTTGAAACTGCCTGCAAGTTACTGAGTAAAGTGAAGCAAAGGTTACCGGGTGTCTGTCTCCTTCCTGACCGAGCGGGGCTCAAGGCCCATAGGAGTGAACAAGACCAAGAAGGCGAACAGCAGCAGTCAGCAGGTATCACCACCTCCACACAACATACCACCTACTCCACTCTGCCCCCCGTGTCTGCACTGTACTGGGGTGGATTGAGATCCGCCACGACCCTCGCCCACGACTGCCCCTCTCTGGCACTTTACAGCCACATATGACACGGTGGCTGAACCGGGTTTTGCTGCAAATTGATTCACACTACCTTTAGTCATCAGTATCAGAGCAGACCCCCGTAGTCGCACATATGATCAAAGTCCACATCAGTATGTCATGAAGCTGTGACCTTCCACACACTTGTGCAGAACCATCCCTGGTTGAAGAGATCACAAAGCATATTAAAGGGACAAAAAAGAAAAACCTGTGAACATCCAAGTTTAATTCTGCCTGATCTGCTTATCTCTAGTAGACATCATAACATAACTCAATCTGACCCCGGTAGAGTCAATGGTCCACCTTTTGTTGCTTTAATTCATTAGAAAGAAACAACGAATCATAATTGCAAAATGCATGTGTGAACAGAGCCTACAGATGCAGACGTGACTACTAAGATTCAGATTAGCATATTCTCCGTAATGTCATTACCTGGGTGAGAAATAACCAGCTGCCTGATCTGTGGATTTTGAATAAACATTTTTCGTTTCCAAACTTTAGGAATAAAATCATTAAGATCCATGAGAATTCAAGAACGTTTTATTAGCTTCAGCTTAAACTTTTTGTTCTATAAATTAAAAAAAATCTGAGTGGAAAAATGTCAATGCTGTTTTTGTATTCTATTTAGTTTAAAAAGTTGAAATAACTTTTGGGGTTTTTTTTCACCACTTTTCCTACTTGTGCTATAAGGGGATGCAGGGGTGAAGGGACACATGCAGCAGGGGTGAAGGGACACATGCAGCAGGGCTTACATTGAGTGTCTGTCAGTAAACGTGGTAATTTACTGACCAAAGATAGTAAATATCAACAATAAGATCTAAAGATGGAAGGAACCGTTCGCTAGGGAGCAGATAACAGGAGAAATCAGGTCAGGTGAGACTTGTGGTGCAGCTACTAAACATAAGAGCCCGGGGTGGCAGCGCAGAGTTGGCACCTGAAGCTGTACCAGGACTGACGTGTAAGTGGTGGAGCGGGCTTACAGGAAGACGGGAAGACAAGGTATTAGCAATTCCTGAAGAAGACTAAATACTGATTCCTGAAGAAGATTAAATACCAATTCCTGAAGAAGACCGAATACCAATTCCTAAAGAAGACCAACAACTGACTCCTGTAGAAGACTGAAGAAAGTAGCATAGCAGAAAGTCTAAGGAAGGTCTAAGGTGTACATTGAATGCTGCGACATCGCTAGCCGATGCTAGCGATGCTGAGCGCGATAGTACCCGCCCCCGTCGCACATGCGATATCTTGTGATAGCTGCCGTAGCGAACATTATCGCACTTACCTGCCCTGCGACGTCGCTCTGGCCGGCGATCCGCCTCCATTCTAAGGGGGCGGGTCATGCGGCGTCACGGGTCATGCGACGTCACATGGCAGGCGGCCAATAGAAGCGGAGGGGCGGAGATGAGTGGGACGTAAACATCCCGCCCACCTTCTCCCTTCGGAATTGCCGGTGGAGGCAGGTAAGGAGAAGTTCCTCGCTCCTGCAGCTTCATACACAGCGATGTCTGCTGCCGCAGGAACGAGGAACAACATCGTACCTGTCGCTGCAGCAAAATTATGAAAATGACCGACACTACACAGATCACCGATTTACGACGCTTTTGCGATCGTTTATCGGCGCATCTAGGTTTTACACGTTGCAACGTCGTTACCGGCGCCGGATGTGCGTCACTTTTGATTTGACCCGGTTTCGATGTTGCAACGTGCAAAGTACCCCTAAGTCCTTGGAAAGTAGCATAGCAGTTCCGGGGGTCTTATAGCCACAGTGAAACACGTAAACCCGTTTGGTTGCAAATTGGTAGGATGCAGACAAACTAATGTTACCCTCACTCCTTATTACCCTCTATGGAAGAGAATAGGATCATGTCTATAACCCTTCTGGAAGAGTCGATCTATGTTAAAGTGGAAAATATATGATTTATTACTTGCTATATCCTGCACTTAAGTTCTCTGTTTTCACAATCTGGTTTGGACTCTTTAATGTGAATGCAAGACACAGTGGTATCACACTACGGGCAACAGTGGACAAGATGAAGGCCTCAGACCAAGAGGTACCATCATTAGTGGTGGAGGAGCATGCTTGGTGATGCTCGATACTTGATACTGCAGGATTTTCATATATAAAGTAAAGCTAGTGCTATACTGGGCCTAGGATGCTAAATGTAACCATACCTGTTGTTCAGAGATTGGATGTTTTATTTCTTAAATGTGCAAGTAAAGTTCCAGCAATGCACTATTTGTTTGACAGGTGCAACAGGAAGGGGATATGTGGGTCTGGTTTTCCTATCTATTGCTGCCCCTGTCTGCCTGCCTCGCCTTCCACCCCCTGTCGCAGTCAAAAACGTCAATTCCAGCACATGCGCAATGTTATTTGTAACTATTGCAGAAAAGTCTTCACTATATTCCTGCCCCTGTTGCAGTTGTCAATCGAATAGCAGTGCATTGCTGGAACTTTACTTGCAAATATTTCTGAAATAAAACATCCAATCTCTGAATAAAAGGTATGGTTACATGCAACATCCGAGCTCCAGAATAGCACTGGCTTTACTGTCATGGGTATGTCATGTGTGACAGACAGTCATGTGGTTTCTGGCCATAGAAGGTCACGGTGTCTGGCTGCACAAAATGCTCTCTGGCTTTCTATTGTTCCTGCTGCCAGTAGTCATTGGTATAGGTAGCTTTCCTGCTGGATTCATCTCTATCCCTTTTAGACCCAGCAGGAGCTCGCCGTCCACCCAGCTGATGATTGTCAGTATTCCTTTGGTGTTTACATACCCCTCTCTTTCTTTGGACTGTGCTGGTGATAATTTCCGTTCCTTCTAGCCGAAGTGGCAAGCAGGTGGCTTGTACTCCTCTGTGGTATGGTCGCTGAAAGCTCGGCTGGACTTCTACCTGAGTCATCTAATGATAAGTAGTTCATGCTTGCCCCCTTTATGTCTTCTATAGTTGTTTAGTGGGGTTGTCAAAGAGCTCATCCCATCCGTTCCCTATTTAGGGCCCAGCACTAGGGATACCTAGGGTCAGGTATCCACCTCGGCGCATAGGTGCAGAACCTATCTAGGGTGGTGAGGGACCCCAGGGACCAGCAGTATGTTCAGTCAGGGGGTCACTATCTTCCCTTTCTATAGACACAGTGTTTCCCTTCTCTTCCCTTTCGCTCTCCGCTTGGTACTTTCCCGTACCTAGCGTGACATTTTCTACATTTATGAAAATCCTGATGGTGATTCTCTTTAAATACATTCTAGTCTCTAATAACACCAATATGAGTCTGCAAGTAGTGTAGGGTTAGTTTCTGGAGTAGGGATAGTGTATAAGAGGCATTTAGGCAGGGTTCATTGCAGTACAGTTCTTGGTACTACCATGTACAAGCAAAAGACCTTTTAGGGCCAATTAAATCAATTCTACTTTCTAATAACACTGCTCTTATCTGTGTACACAATTTAAAATGTGCAAGGAGTGCAATAAGGAATGTTTAAGTGGGTGCACACAGAGGCCGTGGCTATGGCCTAGGGCAAAAGGAGGCCTGTTGTGGGAGCACAACAAACAGACTTATCATCTAGACCTAGTAAATCTAGCTTCCTGTCCCACTTTGTAGTGAGGGCGAAACACCAATGCCAAAGCAAGAACAGTGAAATCAGGTTGTGGGCTGGATGGCAAATAATGCTTCCAGTTTGTTTTCCAACACCAGCTTGACTAGTCAAGACAAGAGTCTGGACCACATAATTGTCACTCTGATCCTCCTTCCTCCCACTGTGGCAAGTCTTATTCGACAAGTGACCCCACAATTGGACACTCCGAGGAGCTCTTCACGTTTCCATTTATGGCATCTTCTGGCCTCTAACCATGCACGTTTCAAACGTGGATGGCCTGAAGAGGAGTAGTATGAGCAGAAGAAGGAGGAAATGGACCTCTTGCCTGCTTGGAGTCTGTTACACTTGGCTGACTTTATTTTTCACTGCCTTTCAAGTGACCATTGCATTATACACATTTTGGCCAATGCCGATTACTGTTTTTTCATCCATTTCAACATATGCTATAAGTAGAGCTTTCCAGCTCTCCTTCTTGTGGCGATAGGGGTAGTAAAATGGTGTAATATCAAAATGCCATATTGGAAGAATTGGTTAAAAAATTCACATTTGACAACTCTAGTGGCAGAGATGATAGGTCCTTGGGCAACCAAGGAGCAACCATCCTCCATGTTTCCTCTGTGCACTGACATGCGGACCCCCCACCCCTGTAACTTCTGCAGTGTGCGGTGTATGGTCTGAGCAGTGACAGGCAGACCCCCTACCCCTCTAACCTCTACAGTGTGTGGTGTATGGTCTGAGCAGTGACAGGCAGACCCCCTACCCCTGTAACCTCTGCAGTGTTCGGTGTATAGTATGAGCACTGACAGGTGGACCCCCCACCCCTGTAAGCTCTGCAGTCTGCGGTGTATCGTCTGAGCATTCACAGGTGGACCCCCCACCCTGTAACCTCTGCAGTGCGTGGTGTATGGTCTGAGCACTGACTGGCGGACTCCCCCACCCCTGTAACCTATGTAGTGTGCGGCATATGGTCTGAGTGCTGATAGGAGGACCCACCCACCCTTTGCAGGAATGCTGGCAGCATTCATACGTCTATTCGGAAAATACGACTTCTGGATATGACACTGAGCACATGCATGCAGATTCTGTAATCGACAATGATGAGGCCTGCTCTGAGTGGATCTTGTCTGGTTATACCGCTGTATGGTCTTGGCCACCGTGCTGCAGCTCAGTGTCAGGGTGGTGACAATCTTCTTATAGCCTCGGCCATCTTTATGTACAGCTACAATTCTTTTTTTCAGACCCTCAGAAAATTCTTTGCCATGAGGAGCCATACTGATGTTCCAGTGACCAGCATGAGAGAGTGTGTGAGGGATAACACCAAATGTAACACCCCTGCCCCCCATTCACACCTGACACCTTGTAACGCTAATGAGTCACATGACACCGGGGAGGGAAAAAGGCTAATTTGGCCATTGTCACTTAGAGGTGTACTCACTTTTGTTGGCAGCAGCTTAGACATTAATGGCTGTGTGTTGCGTTATTTACACTGTTATACAAGCTGCACACTGACACTGTACATTGTATCACAGGGTCAGATATGCAGTGTGGTCCCAGGAAAAGATATAATAAAATATTTACAAAAATGTGAAGGGTGTACTCATTTTTGTGATATACTGTAGCTCCCTGCACCTAGTACTATGCCAATGCCGGATAAGTGAGACGTATTTAATCAATATGCTTTAAATGTCCCACAACCCTTTAAACAGATCTATCAAGGATCTCACCGTCCTGGCAGACATGGTTCTTTTCCGCCATCGTTTCTAGCTTTTTACTATCACATTTTATTCTTAGCGTCTCTTTTATGTTCTACAGAACTTTTTGATCTTTATTTAATACGTTGTTTCACTTATTAGAGTATTTAAGAATATAATGAGCACTTTATTGGGAGTTCCCCAAGGATTAGGTAGATTTATATTGTCCCAGAAACGATCAACAAAAAATGAGAATTATGCCTCAATTAGACCCATCTTGGAGGGGGTTTTTTATACCTTACATATGTTGTGTTTTTTTTATTTTTACTTTATCTTTAAGTTTTCTGCCTTACGGGGAGAGATAATATGGCACCTTTTCTGTTAAGAAATTTGAGAACGTTATGAATGCTTTAAATAATTCATGACTGCCGAAGATCAGAGGGAAGCATTAAACACCAAAGCAATGTTAGATTATGCTTTGATAGGAGCTGCTGAATAATTCAGCTGAATGTAAATCATTACATTGCTGGCGTTACTAGTAACAATTGATTTGTCCACACCGGCTAACAAAGCGATTAAGTGTTGAATTCAATTCAGAACATACATTAACTCGCTCAAAACTGACGCCTGACGCTTCATCACGCCTCTGCTTTGTACTTCGAGGGCTTGATTGTCACCGTCTTCCGGATCGGAGTGGAGAACAAATGTATAGATCTGCTCTCGGCAATTATGGGAGGGCAGAGAACGGCACAGGGTCAGACGGCACACGGTCAGACGCCTCACGGTCAGACGCCACACGGTCAGACGCCTCACGGTCAGACGCCACACGGTCAGACGCCGCACAGTCAGACGCCACACAGTCAGACGGCACACGGTCAGACGCCACACGGTCAGACGCCGCACAGTCAGACGCCACACAGTCAGACGGCACACGGTCAGACGCCTCACGGTCAGACGGCACACGGTCAGACGCCTCACGGTCAGACGGCACACGGTCAGACGCCACACAGTCAGACGGCACACGGTCAGACGCCACACGGTCAGACGCCGCACGGTCAGACGCCACACGGTCAGACGCCACACGGTCAGACGCCACACAGTCAGACGGCACACGGTCACACGGCACACGGTCAGACGCCACACGGTCAGACGCCGCACGGTCAGACGCCACACGGTCAGACGCCGCACGGTCAGACGCCTCACGGTCAGACGCCGCACGGTCAGAGACGCCACACGGTCAGACGCCACACGGTCAGACGCCGCACGGTCAGACGCCACACGGTCAGACGGTACACGGTCAGACGGCACACGGTCAGACGCCGCACGGTCGGACGCCTCACGGTCAGACGCCTCACGGTCAGACGCCTCACGGTCAGACGCCGCACGGTCAGACGCCGCACGGTCAGACGCCTCACGGTCAGACGCCGCACGGTCAGACGCCTCACGGTCAGACGCCTCACGGTCAGACGGCACACGGTCAGACGGCACACGGTCAGACGGCACACGGTCAGACGCCTCACGGTCAGACAGCACACGGTCAGACGGCACACGGTCAGACAGCACTTTGGAGTCACTTTGGTGCACGTGGAGTCTGAGTGCAACTTATCCCAAGCTCCAAATCCCCTTTAGGCTGCTTTTACACATCCATTTTTCGCCGTCTGGTAAATCCGGCGAATTGCAGTTAAAACGGATGCGGCGCCGGATACGTTTTATACCTCATAGACTTGTATTAGCGCCGGATTGTGCTGGATGGCCTTGCGTTGCATGTGGCGTCCGCCGGATCCAGAGAAATGTATTCGTCCGGCGGCTATAAAGGACGCAGCATGCAGCGTTTTTTGTCTCCGACCACACCGAATCCAGCGCCGTCCAGCATGTTGTTTAATGGAAGCCTATGGGCGCAGGATTCATCGTCATCAGGTATATGACATTATCTAATGATGGATCCGTTTTTTTGAACTGCGCATGCTCAGTATCACAACGGATTCGTCAAAAAATGGAAGGAACGCATGGAAAGAACTGATGCAACGGATCTGTTTTTCGCTGGATCCGTTGCATCAGTTTTTTTGGCGGCAAAAACTGGATGTGTGAAAGCAGCCTTACAGATATAAGGTATAACATCCGTTAGGCCTGTACCCGCAACTTTAGGAAACTTGGAATTGGCTGTCTTATGGTTTAACCCCTTCCCAACTGGTACATCCGGGTTCCAGAATTGTAACGCAGAGATTGCAACTGGACCCGTGCTTTAGGGTGGCTCACCAAGCAGCACAGAGACCTGTTGGATCCCTGTGTCGCAATACACGTTACCAGCTAGTTAGAGTTCAACAGCTGACGTCAGCGTGCCTGTGACTGGAGGTGCAAGACAGTGACGTCATGTGCCATGGCGCACATGCCAATGTCAGCTGAAGACTAATGCGCTAGCTACAGAAGAGGATGCCTTGCAGTGGGGAAAAAGTGAGTGTAGTTTTTTTTGGTTTTTTTTTTTAAGCAGAGGCAGAAAAGCGAATATATATACGGGGATTTGGGACATGTTGTATATGCCAGAATTTGGGACATATATATCAGGATGGGCCAAGGATGGGGGACATACTGTATATATCAACTTTGGACCAGGATGGGAGACATATATACCAGCTTTGGCCCAGGATGGGGGACATATATACCAGCTTTGGCCCAGGATAGGGGAAATATATACCAGCTTTGGCCCAGGATGGGGGACATATATATCAGGATGGGGATGTATATACCAGAATTTGGGACTTATATACCAGGTTAGGTTCAGGATGGGGGACATATATACCTTTTATAGGGCCCAGGGTGTGGGACATATATAACATGATATTCCCCAGAATGGGGAAATATATATCATGATGGGCCCAGGATGGGGGACATATATACCAGGATGGGGGACATATATACCTGGAAGGGGCTCATAATGGGGGACATACAGAAGGGTAACAATGATTTGATCATTTGACTTTCAGGCCCCATATCGCACCATCCACTAGAGCATTAAGTGAGAGACAACCTTTATTTTAAAAACAATCATTCTGGCTATCTCATGTGACTTGCAGATTCTTGTCATATCAATGCATTGTTACTGTTTTGCTCCTGGTGTTTGGAAATTATTTTTCTTACTGTATATACAAATTACAACCTGTTCTCAGATTCCATAATCAGATATAAATTTGTGCCACGAGCGAACCTGTTTGGTTAGCGTTCGACAATTTCAGCTGCAGTACGAGCCTTGGCGGCTTCGTTTCGGGCTCTGCTTACTGAATACTTTGCTCAAAAGTCGCCAATATTCAGTAAGTGTTTGTTTGCAGAAATCCCACTCCCGGCCTCATGACAGCCATGTCACATATTATCTGCAGGAAACTACAGCAGTTGAAAGACGTTTTGTGCACATCACCAATTTTCTAAGTAAATATATTTGTAAAGGTGCGCTTGACATAAATTTCTCACCAAATATCAGTAACAACCCATCCAATCCACATGGACAAATAAATCAAACTATAGATGTCCATAAATTAAGTTATGTGTAACTTTGGCAAAAGACACAGGAAAAAAGTTTTTAAACACATAAGGAAAGAGAGGTGTAAAAAAATATGGAAAATCATGTTACTGAAATCTCTCGGTAATTAGAAAGCAATTCTGCCACTAAGTGATATATAATATCAGCTGGTTCAACTGATGGCCTATGAAAAGGTGTCTCATTAACAAGGTGGCACACAAGAAACATCTCATGATGGGTAAAACCAGAGAGCTGTCTCAAAACCTTTACAACCTTATTGTTGCAAAACACACTGATTGGTTACAGAAGAATTTCTAAACTACTTAAGGTTCCAGTGTTGGGGCCATAATCCAGAAGTTTTGAAAAGCTGGTGTGGTTTCCTCAACCTGGGGTTCGAAGGAACTGGCGTTGCGCACAACTGAATATGGAGGTCTCCTCAACTGCAACACCACAGCATACACATGCAGGACCCCAATAACCTCCAAATTTCTGTAGCATGCCAGGCTATTAAAGACAAGTATATCATTCACAGCTGCTGCCCCGAGCCATGTAACATTATCACCAAAGGCTTTTGTATGAAGTATTAATTAAATTTCAATAAGTTTGTTCAATACTTTTTCCCTATGTCATCTCTCATTATTGCTCACTACTAAATTTATGGACATCTTTAGTTTTATCTTGTTGCTTGTGTGGATTGGATGGGTTGTTACCGACATCTGGTGAGAAATTCATATCAATAACCCCTTTTGAAATCTATTTACTTGGTGACATGTTCAATACTTATTTCACCTGCAGTAAAACCCAAATTGCAAAATTGATTTTCTGTCAAATATTGCTTCCAAACGTTTCCAAGGAGGGTTACACAACCCTCCACTAACATCACATAAGGCGGGGGGGAGATGGAATTTTCCAGCATGGACATCCCCTTTTTTAATAGAAATAGTTTTGGAATCTCCTTTCGACTCACGACACAGGGAAGACTTCAGCATTGTGCGATCAGTCAGATAACCCCTCACGTGACGTTTTTGGAAGGTGCCTGGTTCCATTGCAGTTGGTTGATTTCCTGGTATTAGTTTGAGCTGAAAAGACAGATGGTGGATGCCTCATGCTCCGATGAGCTCAGTTTGTAGTGATTGCATCTTACATTTCTGGGGATTTATGGAATGTCACAACAGCAGAATAAGGCCAAAAGGGAATTCCTGCTAGTAAATATTTTCATACTCCTTGCTGGTTCCTCTGAAATGCCACCAACAAAACCTGGTAAAAATACTTTTATCACAGCGATTCTGCATGGAAAGTTCCATGGAGCTGAATATTAAAGTGGCTAAGGAGGTGTTGGCAGAGATTCTTTCATCCTGGTATTGTAAATAACAGACGAAGTCACAGCGGCCAAAAACACAATCCTGTGGAGTTTTGCCACGGCGTTCACGGATAAATGTGCCCGCGAGCACACAGGTTGTCTGCTAACGTTACATAAGAAATGTGAGCGGTATACTGGAGGAAGGAAAAACTTCTCTGTAGGGAAAAAGTAACTTTTCTTACAATTATTTATTTGATACACTACCGATTTTGGAAGTTTTCCCACCTACAAAGAATGGAGAGGTCTGAAATTTTTATCGTAGGTAACTTCACCTGTGACAGAATAAAAAATACAGAAAATCTCATTGTATGATTTATAAATAAGTAATTTACATTTTATTGCATAAAATAAGTATTTGATACAATAGAAAAACAACTTAATATTTCGTGAAAACCTTTGTTTGCAGTTACAGAGGTCGGACATTTCCTGTAGATCTTCACCAGGTTTGTACACACTGCAGCAGGGGTTTTGGCGACTCCTCCATACAGATCGTCTCCAGATCTTTCAGGTCACTGCTCCATACAGATCTTCTCCAGATCTTTCAGGTCACTCCTCCATACAGATCTTCTCCAGATCTTTCAGGTCACTCCTCCATACAGATTTTCTCCAGATCTTTCAGGTCACTCCTCCATACAGATCTTCTCCAGATCTTTCAGGTCACTTCTCCATACAGATCTTCTCCAGATCTTTTAGGTCACTCCTCCATACAGATCTTCTCCAGATCTTTCAGGTCACTCCTCCATACAGATTTTCTCCAGATCTTTCAGGTCACTCCTCCATACAGATCTTCTCCAGATCTTTCAGGTCACTTCTCCATACAGATCTTCTCCAGATCTTTCAGGTGACTCGTACATAGGGATCTTCTCCAGATCTTTCAGGTCACTCCTCCATACAGATCTTCTCCAGATCTTTCAGGTCACTCCTCCATACAGATCTTCTCCAGATCTTTCAGGTCACTCCTCCATACAGATCTTCTCCAGATCTTTGTGGTCACTCCTCCATACAGATCTTCTCCAGATCTTTCAGGTCACTCCTCCATACAGATCTTCTCCAGATCTTTCAGGTCACTCCTCCATACAGATCTTCTCCAGATCTTTCAGGTCACTCCTCCATACAGATCTTCTCCAGATCTTTCAGGTCACTTCTCCATACAGATCTTCTCCAGATCTTTCAGGTGACTCCTCCATAGGGATCTTCTCCAGATCTTTCAGGTCACTCCTCCATACAGATCTTCTCCAGATCTTTCAGGTCACTCCTCCATACAGATCTTCTCCAGATCTTTCAGGTCACTCCTCCATACAGATCTTCTCCAGATCTTTCTGGTCACTCCTCCATACAGATCTTCTCCAGATCTTTCTGGTCACTCCTCCATACAGATCTTCTCCAGATCTTTCAGGTCTAACACTGGCCAACATTGAGCCTCAGCTCCCTCCAAAATTTTCTATTGGTGTCAGGTCTGGAGACTGGTTAGGTCACTCCAGGACCTTGAAATGCCTCTTATGGAGCCGCTCCTTAGTTGCCTTGGCTGTCTGTTTCAGGTCATTGTAATGCTGGAAGACTCAGCCATTACCCATCTTCGATGCTCTTACTGAGGGAAGGAGGTTGTTGGCCAAAATCTCAAGACACATGACCCCTCCACCTTCCCCTCAATACGGTGCAGATGTCCTGTCCAATTTGTAGAAAAGTATGAAGTTTCCACCCCCATGCTTCACAGTTGTTATGGTGTTCTTGGGATTGTGCTCATCCTTCTTCCTAACACAGCAAGTGGCGTTTATACCAAAAAGTTCTATTTTGGTCTCATCTGACCACATGACCTTCTCCCATGCCTCCTCTGGATAATCCAGATCAGGGTTCCCCAACTCCAGTCCTCAAGGGCCGCCAACAGTGCATGTTTTCAGGATTTCCTTAGCATTGCATGGGTGTTGGAATCATCAACTGTGCAGGTGATTAAATTATCACCTGTGCAATACTAAGGAAATCCTGAAAACATGCACTGTTGGCGGCCCTTGAGGACTGGAATTGGGGACCCATGATCCAGATGGTCATTGGTGGACTTCAAACGGGCCTAGAGATGTGTTGGTGAGCAGGGGGACCTTGTGTGCCCTGCAGGATTTTAATCGATGACGGTGTAGTGTTATTAATGTTAATCTTTGAAACTGTGGTCCCAGTTCTCTCCAGGTCATTGACCAGGTCCTCCCATGTTGTTCTGGGCAGATTTCTTACCTTTCTCAGAATCATCCTTCCTTACCTCATGAGGCAAGATCTTGCATGGAGCCCCAGACCGAGTACGATTGACAGTTATCTTGTGTTTCTTCCATTTTCTAATAACTGCACTAACAGTTGTTGCCTTCTCACCAAGCTGCTTGCCTACTGTACTGTAGCCCACCAAGGCCTTGTGCAGGTCCACATTTTTGTCCCTTGTGTCCTTAGACAGCTCTTTGGTGTTGGTGCAATTAATTCCGGTAATGAGTGCAAAGTAGGAGAAAAACATAACTGGTCTGTGAGAGGCAGAATTCTTGCTGGTTGGTCGGTGATCAAATACTTATATCATGCAATAAAATGGAAATTGATTATTTATAAATCATACAATGGGATTTTTTGGATTTTTTTTATTTCTATTCTGTCTGTCACAGTTGAAATTACGACACCAATGTTTGAACAAAAAAACACTGATAAGGTCATGAACATTAAAAGGAACCAATCACCAGGATTTTCGCATATAAGCTAAAGCCTGTGCTATACTGGCACTATCAGGCTGATTCTATACATGCAGTGCTATACCGGCACTATCAGGCTGATTCTATACATACAATGCTATACTGGCACTATCAGGCTGAGTCTATACATACAGCGCTATACGGGCACTGTATGTATAGACTCAGCCTGATAGTGTCAGTATAGCACTGTATGTATAGAATCTGCCTGATAGCGCCAGTATAGCACTGTATGTATAGAATCAGCCTGATAGCGCCAGTATAGCACTGTATGTATAGAATCTGCCTGATAGCGCCAGTATAGCACTGTATGTACAGAATCAGCCTGATAGTGCCAGTATAGCACTGTATGTATAGAATCAGCATGATAGTGCCAGTATAGCACTGTATGTATAGAATCAGCATGATAGCGCCAGTATAGCACTGTATGTATAGAATCAGCATGATAGCGCCAGTATAGCACTGTATGTATAGAATCTGCCTGATAGCGACAGTATAGCACTGTATGTACAGAATCAGCCTGATCATGCCAGTATAGCACTGTATGTATTGACTCAGCCTGACAGTGCCAGTATAGCACTGTATGTATAGAATCAGCCTGATAGTGCCAGTATAGCACTGTATGTATAGAATCAGCCTGATAGTGCCAGTATAGCACTGTATGTATAGAATCAGCCTGATAGTGCCAGTATAGCACTGTATGTATAGAATCAGCCTGATACTGCCGGTATAGCACTGTATGTATAGAATCAGCCTGATAGCGCCAGTATTGCACTGTATGTATAGAATCAGCCTGATAGTGCCAGTATAGCACTGTATGTATAGAATCAGCCTGATAGCACCAGTATAGCACTGTATGTATAGAATCAGCTTGATAGCGCCAGTATAGCACTGTATGTATAGACTATCAAGCTAATTCTATACATACAGTGCTATACTGGTGCTATCAGGCTGATTCTATACATACAGTGCTATACTGGCACTATCAGGCTGATTCTATACATACAGTGCTATACTGGCACTATCAGGCTGATTCTATACATACAGTGCTATACTGTCGCTATCAGACTTAGTCTATACATACAGTGCTATACTGGCGCTAAGTCTGATAGTGCCAGTATAGCATTGTATGTATAGAATCAGCCTGATAGCGCCAGTATAACACTGTATGTATAGAATCAGCCTGATAGTGCCAGTATAGCACTGTATGTATAGAATCAGACTGATAGCGCCAGTATAGCACTGTATGTATAGAATCAGCCTGATAGTGCCAGTATAGCACTGTATGTATAGAATCAGCCTGATAGTGCCAGTATAGCACTGTATGTATAGAATCAGCTTGATAGTGCCAGTATAGCACTGTATGTATAGATTAAGCCTGATAGTGCCAGTATAGCACTGTATGTATAGAATCAGACTGATAGTGCCAGTATAGCACTGTATGTATAGAATCAGCCTGATAGTGCCAGTATAGCACTGGGCTTTGGTTATATACGAAAATCCTGGTGATTGGTTCCCTTTAAATTTTATTGATTAAAATTAGTTACTGCCAAAGCAATCCTTTGTAGTCGTTAGCACTCTTTCATGTGCACACCGCACTCACCCAATACTATATCCAATCTTCACACTGCACTTACGGCTCCGTATATCACTCCTATTGAGGGTGTGTTGCCACTAGTTATACATACACTACCTCCCCTCCACTTCCCCACAGTGCACGTCATAATGTGATGCTCCACTCTAGGGGTGTTACACCATTAGACATGCGCACTGTTTCTATTGCGCATGCAGATTCCTGCAGTCTCAGTCACCAGATCAACTTCTGTTTGTGCTCCCCTTCTCTTTGCATACATCACTCTGTGTGGCCTGTGCGCTGGGGCGGTCCTGGGTAGACTGCCAGCGACTGGAACACGCCCTCCACACATGCGTATTCAGTGGCCCATCTGACGGCTTCACGCACATTGTGTGCATGTGCAGTTATCCGTGCATCCATTGGCTCACCACTGACTTCCCACACCATTTAAACCAGGGTCAACCATGTTGACCCCAACTCCAGCCGAAGGTGACGCCAAAACGCATTTCGGGGTTGGCGTCACATGTGGCCACAGGCTCCATCTTGGTCCAGGTAACATTCATACCACTCTGATGATATTTTTCTTTATTCATTACTATACAACTATCTCCTTCACCCCATATCTATTCACTTCAGTGCAACACTGCAAAATATACAGTATATGTTGTCTGATCATCAGACCTATTTATTAGGGTAATAGGTGGATTCCCTGTTCTTTCCTGTTTTGTTACTAAAATTGTGTGAATGTATATATTATGACTGCATACGTCATATGTTATGGCCTGTTAGCATTAATACAACTTTTTGCTTTCTAGTCACTAGGCAAATATAAATATTTTAAATATATACTAGTCTTACTAATTTCTGTAAACGATGCACAGCATCATATAGATCCCTCTGTGTGTAATGACTCTATATAATATATAGGAACAGATCCCTCTGTGTGTAATCACTCTATATAATGTATAGGAATAGATCTCTCTGTGTATAATGACTCTATATAATATATAGGAATAGATACCTTTGTGTGTAATGACCCTATATAATATATAGGAATAGATTCCTCTGTGTGTAATGACTCTATACAGTGTGTCCACCCATATCCTATCCACCGCCATTAAATTGAGAACAGCTGCAGCTATAGGCATAGAAGTGGTGTCTAGGTATAGTAAAGTAGCCATGCGCTACGCAATGAAACCACCTATAGCGCCACCTGGTGGAAAACAACAGAGTTAGCATTTTTATCTCGAAAACGGAACGAGATAGAGAAAAAAACTGAATTACAAAGTTGTACGGCATCATCAATTCAATACAAATCGACACCTTGCATACAGAAATGCTATGATTAGAACGTGTAAAACTCACAAGGCTGCATTTGTGAAGCGATACCTCATGGAGACCTTCCTACAAGTCATTGGGTATGGTGGCTGTGTGGAGTGGCCACCGCTCACCTGACCTGACCCCATTAGACTTCTTTCTGTGAGGTCACATCAAACAGCAGGTGTATGCGACCCCTCCACCAACATTGCAGGACCTACGACCACGTATCACAGATGCTTGTACAAACGTGTCACCTACCATTTTGCACAACGTGCAGCAAGATACAGTATGCTGTGCAGAGTCCAGATGTGCATTGCAGCTGACGGGGGCCACTTTGAGCATCAAAGTTAAATGAGCGCCATATGCGTGACCAGCATTCAATGTTTTTGGGGGTTCATGAGTCTCATATCATAGCATTTCTGTATGCAAGGTGTCGATTCGACTACAACTTTGTAATTCAATTTTTTTCTCTATCTCTTCCGTTTTCGAGATAAAAATGTTTTGCACCAGGTGGCGCAATAGGTGATTTCATTGCGTAGCGCATGGCTACTTTACTATACCTAGACACCACTTCTATGCCTATAGCTGCCGCCGTTCTCAAGTTAATGGCGGAGGACAGGATATGGGTGGACACTGCATAATATATGTGTTTCCCTTTTTGTAATGCATTACTGAAATAAATTAACTTTTTGATGATATTCTAATTTATTGACATGCACCTGTATATATTATTATATTGGCACCGATATTTTTTTTATTGTCAGAAATATATTTTGTACATTTTGCACTGTTTGGATTTATTCTCACTGTAACAGATGAAAATAAATGATGTGCATAACTATAAAATAGTAAAACATGGAAACTGAAAATATCTTAAAGGCTAATTCTCTCCCCAAAATGTCACATTTATCCTTTATATATTTTGTATCTGTTTCAAAAGTGAAATAATCCTAAAATAACAAAGCGTGGTGCGTAACGATCTCTCCCTGGTTTTCTCCTTGGGTACATATTGTCCCTTGCCACTAAACCTTAGGGACAGAAGGAGTCACCAGAGGGAGGATCAGCGGGGGTCTGAAAACCTGATGAAATAGTTTTCATTTAATGAAGGTATGGCCCATGGCCGCCGCTGCTATGCCATATGTTAGAAAAAATGTTAATCTCTTCAGCTCAAGTACCTTTCCTCATTGTTGCCTGCGAAAAAAAAAAAAAAAGGTTTTGTAAGCGCCGGTAAGACGACGTTATCACACTTAAAAAGAACAGAACGAGCGGGTGTTGTTTACACATGTATTATACATCATAATTAAAACCTAAGTTGCTCGGCTTAATTACACCTCAAGGAAACCGATGACTTTTTTTTCAATTTTTTGAGAAATCAGGGCAAAAACAACAACAAAAAAAAAGAGTTCAACAACTTAATGACCGAAGTGGAACAAGTGAATAATTAATGAGTGAGATAATTAAGATGCCGCACAAAACATTTGCTACAATATGACTGAAGGCCCATTTCACGAATCCGTCAAAGCTTTTATATATAGAACTTCGAGCGGCGCTGAAAACCTGTAAAAGCGGCTTCCACTAATTGTGCAAATTATTGTGGTTGACGTGAGCGCTAGTTAGCTGCTAGTTACATTTCTAAACCAAAAAGAACATCCTGATATATACAGACTTGTTAGCAGGCTGTCTACTAATTAGGCGTAACAACACATTATCTCCGTAATCTAGAAAATTCTGAACTCTCGCTCTAGTTTAATTGTTCAATCAACGAGAGACAAAAAGTTCATCAACCCATCAAACAATCTTGTAGAAACATTAAAGGCATGAGATGGTCCCCCAAGGTTCAATTCTTGGACCCCCGTTGTTCTCAATCTACACCTTCGGCCTGGGACAGCTCATAGAGTCCCATGGCTTCCAATATCACCTCTATGCTGATGATACGCAGATCTACCTCTCTGGACCTGACATCACTTCCCTACTAACCAGAATTCCACAATGTCTGTCTGCTATTTCATCCTTTTTCTCTGCTCGATTCCTAAAACTGAACATGGACAAAACAGAATTCATTGTCTTTCCTTCTCATTACTCAACCCCCCCACCTGACACATCCATCAATGTCAATAGTTGCTCACTTTCCCCAGTGCCACGTGCTCGCTGCCTGGGAGTAACTCTAGACTCTGCTCTCTCTTTCAAGCCACACATCCAAGCCCTCTTCACCTCCTGCCACCTCCAACTCAAAAATATTTCCCAGATCCGTACATTCCTTTCCCAAGAAGCTGCAAAAACCCTAGTGAATGCTCTTATTATGTCCCGCCTAGATTATTGCAACCTCCTGCTCTGTGGCCTCCCTTCTAACAGTCTTGCACCCAAACTATGCTGCACGATTGATCCATCTGTCTCCCCGCTACTCCCCGACCTCTCCTCTCTGTCAATCCCTTCATTGGCTTCTCATTGCCAAACGACTCCAGTTCAAAACCCTAACCATGACCTACAAAGCCATCCACAACCTGTCTCCTCCCTACATCTGTGACCTAGTCTCCCGGTACTTACCTGCACGTAACCTTCGATCCTCATAAGATCTCCTTCTCTACTCCCCTCTCATCTCCTCTTCCCACCATCGCATCCAAGATTTCTCCCGTGCCTCCCCCATACTCTGGAATGCTCTGCCTCAACACATCAGACTCTCCCCTACCGTGAAAAGCTTCAAGGGGAACCTGAAGACCCACCTCTTCCGACAAGCCTACAACCTGCCGTAACCCTAAGTCTGATACAGCGCCGCACAATCAGCTCTACCCTCACCTACTGTATCCATTCCTCACCTATCCCTTGTAGATTGTGAGCCCTCGCGGGCAGGGACCTCCGTCCTCCTGTACCTGTCTGTGCCTTGTACTGTTTATGATTATTGTACTTGTTCCTATTTTGTATACCCCTTTCACATGTAAAGCGCCATGGAATAAATGGCGCTATAATAATAAATAATAATAATAATAATAATAATGGTGGGTTGTGTCATGTTTCCCACTGGGACGTTGACACTTGCCCATCTTTTTATTTTAATTGTATACTCCAAATGTTTACCCTAGAACCCGCACAGGATTACGGGCGCTCATTACTGATCTCAGGTATCAGAGCAGCAGTGTAACTAGAAGGTGCAAGGTTCCAAACCAAAGTCTTGGTCTCGAAGAGGGAAAATCTTCAACCTATAAAACAGTGTTATAGGAGAAACATCAAAGTTACTAGATGGTGTGTTGGGTTACGAGTCTACCCAAGAAGTGGATATTTTTACCACCCTTTGGCTAAACCAAAATGGAAAGTCAAAGGAATCTCCAAATTGCTTATCCTAGAACCCCCACAAGGCGGTGGACTGGTCATTTCTCGTCTCACATTTCAGAGAGCAACAATGGAACTAAAAGGTGTGAGACTCCCTGCCAACAACTGTAGAACCCACACAAGGTGGAAAAGTTGTCATTTCTGGTCTCACATCTCGCAGACCAACAGTGGAATGAGAAGGTGTGAGACACCATGTCACCTACTCTAGAATCCACACAAGGTGGAGAAGCCATCAACTCTTTTCTTACATCTCGCAGACCAACAGTGGAATGAGAAAGTGTGAGACACCATGCTAACTACTCTAGAACCCACACAAGGTGGAGAAATCGTCATTTCTGGTCTTACATTTCGCAGAGCAACAGTGGAACTAGAAGGTGTGAGACACCATGCCAGCTAGTCTAGAATCCACACAAGGTGGAGAAGTCATAATTTTTGGTCAAATATCTTGCAGAGCAACAGTGAAATAAGAAGGAGTGAAACACCAATGCCAACTAGTCTAGAACCCACACAAGGTGGAGAAGTCGTCATTTCTGGTCTCAGTTTCCAGTGCAGCAACAAGATTAGAAGGTGCACAATACAAAACCAAAGTCATTTGTTTCTCTTGAGTATTCAATCAAAGGAAAGAAAGTTCCTCAATTCGTTATGCTTGTAAAAGGAATATCAAATTTACGAGATCTGTTTTTTTTGAAGGGTTCTTTTTTATGTTACACTTTTTTATGAGTTCATATTTTTACTAGATGAGTGGTAGATATCAGATTATATTTGCTATTTGTAATAAGTGAGTAGACCCCATATGCAAGTTGTTTAGGGTTTGATAACTTATGTAACGGTAGATTATAATGCTTTTGTTCATTTTTTTTTAGTACAAAAGCAGGTACTGTGGTGGCGGAAACTGTGATAAGTGACTGCAACACCGACCCCCGTGACATTTCATTTTAAGGTGGGGGTGTGATACACGCTGCAGAGAAGTGACTGCATGGCTATCCTCCTGTGACTTCCAGTTTGAGATTCCTCTGAAACAAAAATCACAGGAATTAAAGTAAAAAAAAAAAAGCTATAGGAAATAATTGAATATGGGGAATATTAAATAGTTTTATAATAAAGCAATTAAATTATCTGATCTGCAGATAAGATGTTATAGAGCAGAAGAGGCTGATCAGATTACTCAAGATTTATATGGGAAAAGTTTCAGTACAACTTGCATTTTTTTCATTAAAATTCCAGTGTTTGTATGTATTAGTCCAGTGGACGATCCTATGACTGTGCATGCAGATATACGTACCTGTCAATCACTAAGTAGGACCAAGACCGCCTACTAGGATCATAAACACAGACAGGGATTTTAATTAATAAAATACAAGTTACATTGTTTACACTGACGTTTTTACTAACTTTGCCGACTGTAATGGCTGTGTCAGGATCTGTTCAGACTAGAGATTCTGAAACTCAGCCTGATAAGTTCTCTGAGTATTCAGCACAGGCAGATTCGGGTATCAACCAAAAGATTGGTAGTTCATAAGCAGGCTATCGAGAGTAATCTCTGCTGGTCTGCTTGTGAGTCACCTTTGATCACATGATGTGGAGGAGCCAATCACATCTTCTACCCACTTATAAATGCTGGCTGAACACTTCCATTAGTGCCAGCTATAGTTTATCTTAACTGATTTGGTGAGGTGTTATGATACAAAATAACAGGTGCTTGTAGTACCTGTTGTTTTGTGCAGTTCTGGAGCTAACCCTTGCTGTCTTTTTGTTGCTACCTTCCTGCTCTTGCTTTACTCGTGAGTCTATCATTGTTGGGTCCTGTATGTTTGAAGTGTGTCAGCGTTTTGCTATTCCCCTGTCTTTCTTTATCTGTGTTTCCATCTCTCCTGCCTCTTCTTTCCCTAGTGGGAGGGGGAATAAGATCAGTTCTGGTCAGGGGCTTAGCCCTGCACAGGACTCAGGCATCTCCACCATAAAGGGTAACTCTGAGGTTAGGGACAACCTTAGAAACCCTAGTCCAAAGCCCCTGACCCTCATATTCCTACAGTCACATTGTGACATACACTGAACCTTTTCCAGCAACCCTAAATATAATCTGAGCTTCTCCTTTGCTTTACCATGCTGTCTACAGATTGGAATGTGTTGTGAATGTCGTCTGTGTGGGTGCTGTTTTGGAGCTCCCTCTGGTGGCCAGGAATGGTAGTGGAGCTGAGTCTGAGCCTGTGAATCAGACAGGTGTCGGCGTTAATTGGGAATTAAGGAAGTCCTATTGCAGACAAGCCTGGTGTATATAGGGAAGCACTTTGTGCCTTGCTGGTGCTGGTTATAATTGAATTTCCCTCTGTCTCTGGACATGGCTTGGAGTTCTGTCCTTCCCTGTTTCCCTGAACAAGACTTCTGCAGATAAGTTTATTTTTTTCCTTGCTTCCTTGTTTATACCTTAGGGGGTTTGCTTTTCTTGGTTTTGTTTTGTATCTGTTTTCTTGCAGGTGAAGCTTTGTTTCTCTTGTGTGGTGAGCATGGGGGTTCCGCCTTTGCTATCTCTTCCGCAGGAAAAGAGAGTTTCTCCCTGTCTAACTTGATTATTTGCATTTTTGTGTTCTTTTTGGTATTTTGTCTTTCCCATTATTTACAAGAGTACCTGATATAGTGGGGGTGAGGTCGTTTGACCTCAATGGCCATTTTCTATCAGGAGATTGGTATTTTTTTCTTTTTTGCTGGATTTTTGTACTAACCACAATCAGTTTCCTTTCCTTTCCTTTGTATCTAGTTAGTTGGGCCTCGCCTTTGCTAAATCTGTTCTGTGTATCGTGTTTGCCTATATCACCATAATCTTTATATGTCGGGGGCTATCTACTCCTTTGGGGACTTCTCAGAGGCAAGGTAGATTTCCTCATTTCTATCTGTGAGGTGTAGCTAGTTTCTCAGGCTGTGACGAGGTGTCTAGGTGTTTAGGAACGCTCCTCGGCTACTTTTAGTGTGGTCTGATAGTTAGGGGATTGCGGTTAGCCCAGGTTCCAACTAGTCTTGTTTTCTTGGTGTTTTTCCACCAATGGGAGTTTTTTGTAATCTTTCACGGTTACCGAATCATAACAGGAATGCATGTACAACATACCAGAAAACTGTCCAAAAATTCCATACAGACCAAAAAAATAAGACACTGTTTATCTTGTCAGATGCTGGTCCCCATGTAAAGTCTATGGGGAACAGTATAATGTGCAAAGGGATAGGAGCAAGTGCTACATACTCACCGATCACCGGGGCGGCTCACACTGCTACCTCGGCAGCTCTTTCTTTTTCTGAAACCTGCCACTCATTAGCGTCATACATATTCACTGCTTCCCTCGCTCACCGGCGTCTGTGATTGGTTGCAGACAGAAGCGCCCCCATGCTGAGTGACAGCTGTCTGACTGCAACCAATCACAGCTGCCGGTGGGCGGGACTATATCGTACAGGAAAATAAATAAATAGTTTTAAAAAACCGCATGCGGTTGTAGTGGAGGGCACGGGGCAGGCAGTGATTGTAGGGGGACGACAGGTCACAGGCAGCACAGTCTGTCATTAACCCCTCGCCTCCCCATCGCCGCACCACACACAGGAGGACTCAAGCGACACCACATTCACATTCTCACAAAATAAAGTCCAGTCAAAGCTTCTTTTCTCAAAAGAAGCCAACTTTATTTTCCGTTATCTTCCACATCATCTCGGTCTGCGCTTTGCTGGCACCAGTACTTGTTATGATCCGGAACCATGGAAGACCACCACAAATCATTGGTAAAAGGTGACAAGAGCATTGGCAACTAATCTAGCCGCCATCCCCTTACTAACCATCACAACTAGAAGTAGCCGAGGGGTGAACTAACATCCTGTGCACCGCGAACCCAGCCGGAGAACTAGCTATCCTAAAGGAAGGAAAGATGAATAACTCTCTGCCTCAGAAAATAGACAAGAATAGCAAGCCCCCCCACATTCAAAGACTGCGGTGATATAGGAAAAACACAATACACAGATAGATGACAGGATTAGCAAAACATGAGGCCCCCACTGACTAAAATAGGAAAGGACAGGAAAGGGGCTGATGGTGGCCAGAGTAAAACCCTGCAAAATTCCAAATTCCTGATAGTACAAAAAGGCCCTCAGATCGCACGATCTGAACTCCGTCCTATACCAGGTGCTTTTGTCATACCAATGAACAGAAAACAAGAATCATAACAAATTCAACAAGCCACAAACACATGGACCCAAAGGAGCTATACTCCAAACAGAACTGCAGGCAGTTCCCCAGCCAAGCAACTGAGGGGAAAATCCCTGCATGCAACTAAACTGAAAACAACCACAGCAAATGTCAAACCCAGATAAGAGCAAAAGAACCAAACAATAAATAAAGAGCAAGCACTTATCTGGGGTAGATGTGGTGTGGAGCAGAATGAAGCAGGCTGGTGAACAAAGAACAACTGACATCCGGCACAGCCAGCTATCAGACCAGGATTTAAATAAGCAGAGAGTTAGCAAAGGAAACGCCCATTGCACAACACACCTGGTCCATCCAAACCATTCCTGGCCACCAGAGGGAGCCTCCCAGCAGCCAAAACATAACTAACATTCACAACAGTACCCCCCCCTTGAGGAGGGGTCACCGAACCCTCACCAACGCCACCGGGTTGCTCGGGATGAGCATGATGGAAAGCGCATCAACCTATCCGCATGAATGTCAGAAGCCACAACCCAAGAGTTATCCTCCTGCCCATAACCCTTCCATTTCACAAGGTACTGAAGCTGACGCCTACTGCGACGGGAATCCAGAATTTTTTCAACCTCATACTCCAGATCCCCTTGTACCAAAACAGGGTCAGGAGGCGCTGCTGCAGGAACTGTTGGCTCCACATGTTTCTTCAACAAGGACTTATGGAAGACATTGTGAATCTTAAATGACGCAGGCCGAGTCAAACGGAAAGATACAGGGTTGATAATCTCCGAAATCTTATAAGGTCCAATAAATCTGGGTTTAAATTTAGGAGATAGAACTCTCATAGGAATATTTTTAGAGGACAACCACACCATGTCCCCTACTTTAAACCGGGGACCAACAGTCCGACGCCGGTTGGCAAACTTTTGGGCAGTTTCTTGGGACTGAAACAATTTATCCACTACCTGCCCCCAAATCTGCTGCATTCTGTTGACCACCGAATCCACCCCTGGACAGTCAGACGCCTCAAGCTGCGCTGAGAGGAACCTAGGGTGATACCCAAAATTGCAGAAAAAGGGGGACACCAATGTGGTAGAGCTAGCTCTATTGTTAAGGGCAAATTCAGCCAAAGGCAAAAACAAAACCCAGTCATCCTGATCCGCAGAAACAAAACACCGTAAATAGGTCTCCAGGGTCTGGTTATCCCTTTCAGTCTGACCGTTGGTCTGAGGATGAAACGCCGAGGAGAAAGACAGCAGAACACCCAATTTGGAGCAAAAAATCCTCCAAAACCTGGATACAAACTGCACCCCTCTGTCAGAAACAATGTTTTCAGGAATACCATGCAAACGAACAACATGTTGGAAAAACAAAGGCACCAACTCTGATAAAGACGGCAACTTAGATAGGGGAACCAAGTGGACCATCTTGGAGAATCTGTCACAGATCACCCAAATCACAGTCATTTTTTGAGAGATGGGAAGCTCTGAAATAGAATCCATAGAGATGTGCGTCCAAGGTTTCTTAGGTACCGGCAAAGGCAATAATAGCCCACTAGAACGTGAACAACAGGGCTTGGACCTAGAACAAACTCCACACAACTGCACAAAACGACGGACATCCCGGGACAGGAAAGGCCACCAAAAAGAGCGTCTCACAAGATCCCGAGTTCCAAAAATGCCAGGATGACCCGCCAAAACAGAGCAATGAACCTCAGAGACAACTTGGTCTCTCCATTGATCCGGGACAAACAGTATACCCTGTAGGACATCTCTCAGGTTCATCCCCCTGAAATTCCGCCAATGCCAACCACAGATCAGGCGAAATAGCCGAGAAAATGACACCATCATTCAGGATAGTAGACGGTTCGACAACCTCCAAAGAGTCAGCGCAGAACTCCTGGAAAGGGCATCGGCCTTAACATTCTTGGTGCCTGGCAAAAAAAAGACCACAAAATTAAACCGGGTAAAAAACAAAGCCCACCTGGCCTGCCGAGGATTCAACCTCTTGGCCGATTCCAGATAGATGAGATTCTTGTGGTCTGTAAGCACCACAACTTGATGCCTAGCCCCCTCCAACCAATGCCTCCACTCTTCAAATGCCCACTTCATAGCCAATAATTCCCGGTTCCCCACATCATAATTCTGTTCAGAAGGAGCAAACTTCCGAGAGAAAAAGGCACAGGGCTTAAGTTTACCCGAAGTAGCGTTTCGTTGAGTCGGAACAGCTGCTGCTCCGATCTCTGAGGCATCGATCTCAACTTGAAATGGGCGAGACACATCAGGTTGCTGCAGGACTGGGGCAGAAGTGAATCGCCTTTTAAGTTCCTGGACGGCCACAATTGCCTCTGGGGTCCAATGCTCAGCATCAACTCCCTTCTTTGTCAAATCTGTCAGATGTTTGACAATGGCAGAAAAATTGGCTATAAATTTACGGTAAAAATTAGCAAACCCCAAAAACTGCTGCAGGGATTTTAGAGAAGTTGGTGGTTGCACCCAGTCATAAATAGCCTGAACCTTAACTGGGTCCATTTCGATAGCGGAGGGAGACAAGATGAAGCCCAAAAAAGAAATCCTTTGCACCCCAAAGAGGCACTTTGACCCCTTAACGTACAATGCATGATCCTTAAGTATCTGAAAAACAGCCCGTACTTGCCCAACATGAGAGTCCCAATCATCAGAAAAAATCAAGATGTCATCCAAATACACAATCAAAAATTTACCAATAAGGTCCCGAAAAATATCATTCATGAAGGCATGGAAGACGGAGGGTGCATTAGTGAGCCCAAAAGGCATCACAAGGTACTCAAAATGCCCCTCAGGAGTAGAGATGAGCGAACCGGTCCCGGTTCGGCTCGAGGTCGGTTCGCCGAACGGAGGTCCCGTTCGAGTTCGGCTCGTCGAACGTTCGACGAACCGAACTCGAACTGCATAGGAAACAATGGCAGGCAATCACAAACACAGAAAAACACCTAGAAAACACCCTCAAAGGTGTCCAAAAGGTGACAAACAACTCACAACACATGGGAAAGTGACAAGGACATATACTCATGCGAAAACAAAACAGCTGGACAAGGAAAAAGAGGAGGACACACAGATATAGGCATGGCACGCCCTTCTAAAATCATGTAAAACACCGCAAGGTGACTCCAAGCGTAGTCTCCCTTTTTTTCCAAAAATTGGGCCCCACACACACCCACCCATTCAGTGGCAGCAGTTGTGCCCCAGTTGTACAATTCACAGCTAGATTTGCATCAAGCACATTCAAAAATACGCCATAATTAACCGTCCCCAGGATGACACCGGGGTAGGTAGCAAAGTCTTTCCTGATCCCAGCTCTGTTCATCTTGGCTTCTTTTAAAAACAATGTAAGCAAGGGTTACTCCAAGTGGAGTCTCCCTTTTTTCCAAAAATTGGGCCCCACACACACCCACCCCTTCAGTGGCAGTAGTTGTGCCCCAGTTGGACACTTCACAGCTACATTTGCATCAAGCACATTCAAAAATACGCCATTCTTATCCGTCCCCAGGATGACACCGGGGTAGGTAGCAAAGTCTTTCCTGATCCCAGCTCTGTTCATCTTGGCTTCTTTTAAAAACACAGCAAGCAAGGGTTACTCCAAGCGGAGTCTCCCTTTTTTCCAAAAATTGGGCCCCACACACACCCACCCCATCAGTGGCAGCACTTGGGCCCTAGTTGCAAACAGGATGTTTTGATTTGCATCAAGCACATTCAAAAATACGCCATAATTAACCGTCCCCAGCATGACACCGGGGTAGGTAGATAAAGTCTTTGCTGACCCATGACTTGTTCATCTTGGCTTCTTTTAAAAACACAGCAAGCAAGGGTTACTCCAAGCGGAGTCTCCCTTTTTTCCAAAAATTGGGCCCCACACACACCCACCCCTTCAGTGGCAGCAGTTGTGCCCCAGTTGGACACTTCACAGCTACATTTGCATCAAGGACATTCAAAAATACGCCATTCTTATCCGTCCCCAGGATGACACCAGGGTAGGTAGCAAAGTCTTTCCTGATCCCAGCTCTGTTCATCTTGGCTTCTTTTAAAAACACAGCAAGCAAGGGTTACTCCAAGCGGAGTCTCCCTTTTTTCCAAAAATTGTGCCCCACACACACCCACCCCATCAGTGGCAGCACTTGTGCCCTAGTTGTACACTTCACAGCTAGATTTGCATCAAGCACATTCCAAATCCACAAGCATTTACTCTCCCCAGGATGACACAGGGGTTGTAAATTCCTTCTGGATCCATGACTTGTTCATTTTGATGAACGTCAGTCTGTCCACATTGTCACTGGACAGACATGTGCGCTTATCTGTCAGCACACACCCAGCAGCACTGAAGACACGTTCAGAGACAACGCTGGCAGCTGGACACGACAAAATCTCCAAGGCGTAACTGGAGAGCTCTGGCCATTTTTCTAGGTTTGAAGCCCAAAAGGAGCAAGGCTCCAGTTGCACAGTCATGGCATCGATGTTCATTTGGAGATACTCCTGTATCATCCTCTCCAGCCGTTGACTATGTGTCAGACTTGTTGTCTCTGGTGGCCTTGCAAAGGAGGGTCTAAAAAAATTATGAAAAGATTCCATAAAATTGCTGTTACCAGCACCAGATACGGTCCTACTGGTACGGGTAGACTGTTGAAGATGACGAGACCGTCCCATGTTTGTCAAGTTACAACTGGGAGATTCCCTCCCTGCACCTGCACGGTTGTTTGGTGGAAAAGCCGAGCTGAGATCGAGTAACAGCTTCTGCTGATACTCCTGCATACGTGCGTCCCTTTCTATGGCTGGAATTATGTCACAAAATTTGGACTTGTACCGGGGATCTAATAGTGTGGCAATCCAGTAGTCATCATCACTTCTAATTTTGACAATACGACTGTCATGTTGGAGGTAGTGCAACAAAAAGGCACTCATGTGTCTTGCGCAGCCATGCGGACCAAGTCCACGCTGTGTTTGTGGCATAGAGGTGCTACCCGTTCTTTCTTCCTCTGACATCTCCCCCCAACCTCTTTCAACTGAAATTTGACCAAGGTCTCCCTCATCTGCTG
The DNA here is from genome assembly GCF_048569485.1 of Anomaloglossus baeobatrachus. Taxonomy (NCBI): domain Eukaryota; kingdom Metazoa; phylum Chordata; class Amphibia; order Anura; family Aromobatidae; genus Anomaloglossus; species Anomaloglossus baeobatrachus. Next base: position 558,713,203 of record NC_134358.1, on the reverse strand, counting down.
AGTCTTCCATGTCCATGGACAGTTCGTCCTCCATTTCTTCATGTTCTCCTGCACCTTCCTCAACATTTCGCCTGCTACTATGCGCCCTTGTCGATCCCTGTCCCCCATGGTCCCATGCCTGCTGCGTTGGTGATGATGAACGTCTGGACCTTGGTGATGTTGTTGTCCCTTGCGCATATGAATCCTCCTGTAGTTCCTCCCCTTCCTGTTGTCCCACCCCCTGACTCCGAATAGTGTTTAGCGTGTGCTCCAGCATGTAAATGACTGGAATCGTCATGCTGATAATGGCATTGTCAGCGCTAAACATATTCGTCGCCATGTCGAAACTGTGCAGAAGGGTGCATAGGTCCTTGATCTGAGACCACTCCATCAGGGTGATCTGCCCCACCTCTGCATCTCGTTGGCCCAGGCTATACGTCATGACGTATTGCACCAGGGCTCTGCGGTGCTGCCACAGTCGCTGTAACATGTGGAGAGTTGAATTCCAGCGTGTCGCCACATCGCATTTCAGGCGATGAACCGGCAGGCCGAAAGACTTCTGGAGCAATGCAAGTCGCTCAGCTGCGGCGCTTGAACGGCGGAAGTGAGCAGACAGTTTTCGTGCCCTGTTCAGAAGGCCATCTAGGCCGGGATAGTGTGTTAAAAATTGCTGGACGACAAGGTTCAACACGTGAGCCATACAAGGTACGTGTGTCACCTTGCCCAGGCGAAGGGCCGCACCCAGGTTTGCAGCATTGTCGCACACGGCCTTACCAGGCTGCAGGTTGAGTGGAGACAACCATTTATTAAACTCGGACCGCAGAGCTGACCACAACTCCTCAGCTGTGTGACTCTTATTCCCAAGACATGTCAAGCTAAAGACCGCCTGATGCCGTTGCGCTCTGCTGCCAGCATAGTAATGAGGGGTGCGTGATTCCTTCTGCGCAGTGAGAACGCTGGTGGCCTGACCAGGCAGGCTTGGGGCGGAGGTGGAGGACCCAGATGAGGTGGAGGATGCAGAAGCAGTGGCGGAACTTGTACAGACAGAGGATTGACACACAAGTCGTGGGGACGGCAAGACTTGTGCAGCAGACCCTTCACCATCTATCACCATAGTTACCCAGTGCCCAGTCAGCGACATGTAACGTCCCTGTCCATGCTTATTGGTCCAAGTATCGGTGGTGAAATGCACCCGTTCACACACAGAGTTTCTCAAGGAAGCGGTGATGTTGTGTGCGACATGCTGGTGTAGCGCGGGCACACCTTTCTTAGAGAAGTAGTGGCGACTAGGCATCTGGTACTGGGGCACAGCGACAGACATAAGGTCTCTAAAATCCTGTGTGTCCACTAGGCGGAAAGGCAGCATTTCGGTAGCCAACAGCTTACAGAGGGATAGAGTCAACCTCTTAGCTTTGTCATGGGTCGCAGGAAGTGGCCTTTTATTTGACCACATCTGAGGGACAGAGATCTGGCTGCTGTGTGTAGACGGTGTTGAGTAGGGTGTCCCTGGAAAAATGCAGGTTTGTGAGGAAAGTGCAGGCGGAGACATGATGTTGCCTTCATCCAACGTTGGTGCTATCGATGTCTGAGAGAGCTGTACACACTCACTTGTTTCCCCTTCCAAACCAACTGACGACCTACCAAGCAAAGTGCCTGTTGCGGTTACAGTGGTGGAAGTTGTGCGTGGAAAAACAGGTGTGACAGCTGTCCCCACAGTCCTAGAAGATGAAGAGCGCGCGGATGCACTGGAAGGGGCAGGCCGTGGATGGTTCGCTCCGCTAGGCCGCATTGCAGCACAGTGAGCTTCCCACCAGGACTTATGATATTTATTCATGTGACGATTCATGGAAGAAGTTGTCAAACTGCTGAGGTTTTGACCTCTACTAAGAGAACCATGACAAAGTTTACAGATCACATAATTTGGGCGATCTTTTTCTATGTCAAAAAAGGACCAGGCTAGGCAAGGCTTAGAGGCCATGCGACCTGTTGATCCACCCCGAATAATGCTCAGAGGCAGAGTGGTGGCTGAGGATGCAGTTGTAGACGTGCTACCAGTGCTCCGACTCTGTCCAGGAAGGCGCAAGGTAACTTCGTCGTCGGTTGCATCCTCCTCCACCGCCTCTGTTGACCTCCTCGAGTGCCTGACTGGGGGTTGACAGTAGGTGGGATCTAGAACTTCATCATCAATTGTTGTGTTTGCACTCCCCTCCCCCTCAGACCGAGCCTCTTCTTGCCCTGACCGAATATTTAAGTTGTCATCCCAATCGGGTATCTGCGTCTCATCTTCATCAGTATGTTCCTCATTGTCTATAACCACAGGTGTTACAGTTTGTGACAAAGGGTCAACATTATGCTCAGAAACTTGGTCCTCACGGCCTGAATCAGAGTCACAAAGGTTCTGGGCATCACTGCAGACCATTTCCTGTTCTGTACTCACTGTAGCTTGGGAGCAGACCTCTGATTCCCAGGCTATAGTGTGACTGAACAGCTCTGCAGACTCAGCCATCTCAGTTCCACCATACTGTGCAGGGCTGATGGAGACTTCAGAGCTGGGAGAAATCAAGTGTGATTGGGATGACAACTCAGAGGACTGGTGTTTTTTTGATGCGGTACTTGAAGTGGCTGAGAGGGCACTAGTTGGACCACTTGAGATCCATTCAAGCATTTTCCTTTTTTGCCCATCATCTACCTTTCTTCCTGTTGTTCGTGTCCGTAAAAAAGGGAGCACATCGGATTGTCCACGGTAAGTAGTAGACATCTTACTTTTGCTGGTAGATGGTCTATCTTCAGCAGATGATAATGGAGCTTTGCCACCTTCCCCACGGACAAACCCTTTTTTGCCTTTTCCACCACGCCTCTTCCCCTTTCCACCAGCATCTGTCATTTTGCCACTCATGTTGATTGCGACAAGATTGTGGACTGAAAATGTGGTAGTAAAAATTGAGAGGTGGTGTAGATTGCAGTGGTGGTCTAGCTTTATTAACAGCAGAATAATAAAGAATAATTATCCCTAACAATGCAACTACGGCCCTTAAACTGGCAGCAAAAATTGCTAGTATAATGGCTTAGTTATGAGTTGGAGTGTGCAATGCAGGCAGATGCGCTCTGCAAATGTCTTTGCACTAGTGGGACTATAGCAAAGTCCAATAGCCACGTATAGGATGCCACTAGGTACACTGAGTGTTTGCTAGTATAATGGCTTAGTTATGAGTTGGAGTGTGCAATGCAGGCAGATGCGCTCTGCAAATGTCTTTGCACTAGTGGGACTATAGCAAAGTCCAATAGCCACAGATAGGATGCCACTAGGTACACTGAGTGTTTGCTAGTATAATGGCTTAGTTATATGAGTTGGAGTGTGCAACGCAGGCAGATGCGCTCTGCAAATGTCTTTGCACTAGTGGGACTATAGCAAAGTCCAATAGCCACAGATAGGATGCCACTAGGTACACTGAGTGTTTGCTAGTATAATGGCTTAGTTATGAGTTGGAGTGTGCAATGCAGGCAGATGCGCTCTGCAAATGTCTTTGCACTAGTGGGACTATAGCAAAGTCCAATAGCCACAGATAGGATGCCACTAGGTACACTGAGTGATTGCTAGTATAATGGCTTAGTTATATGAGTTGGAGTGTGCAACGCAGGCAGATGCGCTCTGCAAATGTCTTTGCACTAGTGGGACTATAGCAAAGTCCAATAGCCACAGATAGGATGCCACTAGGTACACTGAGTGTTTGCTAGTATAATGGCTTAGTTATATGAGTTGGAGTGTGCAACGCAGGCAGATGCGCTCTGCAAATGTCTTTGCACTAGTGGGACTATAGCAAAGTCCAATAGCCACAGATAGGATGCCACTAGGTACACTGAGTGTTTGCTAGTATAATGGCTTAGTTATATGAGTTGGAATGTGCAACGCAGGCAGATGCGCTCTGCAAATGTCTTTGCACTAGTGGGACTATAGCAAAGTCCAATAGCCACAGATAGGATGCCACTAGGTACACTGAGTGTTTGCTAGTATAATGGCTTAGTTATGAGTTGGAGTGTGCAACGCAGGCAGATGCGCTCTGCAAATGTCTTTGCACTAGTGGGACTATAGCAAAGTCCAATAGCCACGTATAGGATGCCACTAGGTACACTGAGTGTTTGCTAGTATAATGGCTTAGTTATATGAGTTGGAGTGTGCAACGCAGGCAGAGGCGCTCTGCAAATGTCTTTGCACTAGTGGGACTATAGCAAAGTCCAATAGCCACAGATAGGATGCCACTAGGTACACTGAGTGTTTGCTAGTATAATGGCTTAGTTATATGAGTTGGAGTGTGCAACGCAGGCAGATGCGCTCTGCAAATGTCTTTGCACTAGTGGGACTATAGCAAAGTCCAATAGCCACGTATAGGATGCCACTAGGTACACTGAGTGTTTGCTAGTATAATGGCTTAGTTATAATGAGTTGGAGTGTGCAACGCAGGCAGATGCGCTCTGCAAATGTCTTTGCACTAGTGGGACTATAGCAAAGTCCAATAGCCACAGATAGGATGCCACTAGGTACACTGAGTGTTTGCTAGTATAATGGCTTAGTTATATGAGTTGGAGTGTGCAACGCAGGCAGATGCGCTCTGCAAATGTCTTTGCACTAGTGGGACTATAGCAAAGTCCAATAGCCACAGATAGGATGCCACTAGGTACACTGAGTGTTTGCTAGTATAATGGCTTAGTTATATGAGTTGGAGTGTGCAACGCAGGCAGATGCGCTCTGCAAATGTCTTTGCACTAGTGGGACTATAGCAAAGTCCAATAGCCACAGATAGGATGCCACTAGGTACACTGAGTGTTTGCTAGTATAATGGCTTAGTTATGAGTTGGAGTGTGCAACGCAGGCAGATGCGCTCTGCAAATGTCTTTGCACTAGTGGGACTATAGCAAAGTCCAATAGCCACGTATAGGATGCCACTAGGTACACTGAGTGTGTGCTAGTATAATGGCTTAGTTATGAGTTGGAGTGTGCAATGCAGGCAGATGCGCTCTGCAAATGTCTTTGCACTAGTGGGACTATAGCAAAGTCCAATAGCCACGTATAGGATGCCACTAGGTACACTGAGTGTTTGCTAGTATAATGGCTTAGTTATATGAGTTGGAGTGTGCAACGCAGGCAGATGCGCTCTGCAAATGTCTTTGCACTAGTGGGACTATAGAAAAGTCCAATAGCCACAGATAGGATGCCACTAGGTACACTGAGTGTTTGCTAGTATAATGGCTTAGTTATGAGTTGGAGTGTGCAACGCAGGCAGATGCGCTCTGCAAATGTCTTTGCACTAGTGGGACTATAGCAAAGTCCAATAGCCACGTATAGGATGCCACTAGGTACACTGAGTGTTTGCTAGTATAATGGCTTAGTTATATGAGTTGGAGTGTGCAACGCAGGCAGATGCGCTCTGCAAATGTCTTTGCGCTAGTGGGACTATAGCAAAGTCCAATAGCCACGTATAGGATGCCACTAGGTACACTGAGTGTTTGCTAGTATAATGGCTTAGTTATAATGAAGAAACAACAAAGAGCCAGCACCAATGTGCACTAAGGCATCAAATATTCCAAACTGCATTATAAAAATTTTTTTTGAGATTTTTGGCAAAAAATTGCAATTTCTTGAGCTGCTTCGCCACGTCACGGCAAATCTCATTTGAAGCAGTCCTACACTAAAATATTTTTATAAAATGTGCCATGCGGCCTCACATATAAATAGCAGAACTGCTCTCAGCAGCACTCACCTGGTCTATTGCAGTCCCGTACCCATGACTGAGTCATGGCTGTGGGCGGGACAGGTCCAAGCAAATGCTGCATGAAGTATATATATAGCCTGTGGACAAAGCCTGATGACCCAATGTGAACAGTCACCAAACGCCAAAATCTATACAGATGGAATACATCCCAAATTGGGGTGCATAGCAAGGTGGAGGTCAACCACCGACCAATTCAACAAAGAAACAACAAAGAGCCAGCACCAATGTGCACTAAGGCATCAAATATTCCAAACTGCATTATAAAAATTTTTTTTGAGATTTTTGGCAAAAAATTGCAATTTCTTGAGCTGCTTCGCCACGTCACGGCAAATCTCATTTGAAGCAGTCCTACACTAAAATATTTTTATAAAATGTGCCATGCGGCCTCACATATAAATAGCAGAACTGCTCTCAGCAGCACTCACCTGGTCTATTGCAGTCCCGTACCCATGACTGAGTCATGGCTGTGGGCGGGACAGGTCCAAGCAAATGCTGCATGAAGTATATATATAGCCTGTGGACAAAGCCTGATGACCCAATGTGAACAGTCACCAAACGCCAAAATCTATACAGATGGAATACATCCCAAATTGGGGTGCATAGCAAGGTGGAGGTCAACCACCGACCAATTCAACAAAGAAACAACAAAGAGCCAGCACCAATGTGCACTAAGGCATCAAATATTCCAAACTGCATTATAAAAAATTTTTTTGAGATTTTTGGCAAAAAATTGCAATTTCTTGAGCTGCTTCGCCACGTCACGGCAAATCTCATTTGAAGCAGTCCTACACTAAAATATTTTTATAAAATGTGCCATGCGGCCTCACATATAAATAGCAGAACTGCTCTCAGCAGCACTCACCTGGTCTATTGCAGTCCCGTACCCATGACTGAGTCATGGCTGTGGGCGGGACAGGTCCAAGCAAATGCTGCATGAAGTATATATATAGCCTGTGGACAAAGCCTGATGACCCAATGTGAACAGTCACCAAACGCCAAAATCTATACAGATGGAATACATCCCAAATTGGGGTGCATAGCAAGGTGGAGGTCAACCACCGACCAATTCAACAAAGAAACAACAAAGAGCCAGCACCAATGTGCACTAAGGCATCAAATATTCCAAACTGCATTATAAAAAATTTTTTTGAGATTTTTGGCAAAAAATTGCAATTTCTTGAGCTGCTTCGCCACGTCACGGCAAATCTCATTTGAAGCAGTCCTACACTAAAATATTTTTATAAAATGTGCCATGCGGCCTCACATATAAATAGCAGAACTGCTCTCAGCAGCACTCACCTGGTCTATTGCAGTCCCGTACCCATGACTGAGTCATGGCTGTGGGCGGGACAGGTCCAAGCAAATGCTGCATGAAGTATATATATAGCCTGTGGACAAAGCCTGATGACCCAATGTGAACAGTCACCAAACGCCAAAATCTATACAGATGGAATACATCCCAAATTGGGGTGCATAGCAAGGTGGAGGTCAACCACCGACCAATTCAACAAAGAAACAACAAAGAGCCAGCACCAATGTGCACTAAGGCATCAAATATTCCAAACTGCATTATAAAAATTTTTTTTGAGATTTTTGGCAAAAAATTGCAATTTCTTGAGCTGCTTCGCCACGTCACGGCAAATCTCATTTGAAGCAGTCCTACACTAAAATATTTTTATAAAATGTGCCATGCGGCCTCACATATAAATAGCAGAACTGCTCTCAGCAGCACTCACCTGGTCTATTGCAGTCCCGTACCCATGACTGAGTCATGGCTGTGGGCGGGACAGGTCCAAGCAAATGCTGCATGAAGTATATATATAGCCTGTGGACAAAGCCTGATGACCCAATGTGAACAGTCACCAAACGCCAAAATCTATACAGATGGAATACATCCCAAATTGGGGTGCATAGCAAGGTGGAGGTCAACCACCGACCAATTCAACAAAGAAACAACAAAGAGCCAGCACCAATGTGCACTAAGGCATCAAATATTCCAAACTGCATTATAAAAATTTTTTTTGAGATTTTTGGCAAAAAATTGCAATTTCTTGAGCTGCTTCGCCACGTCACGGCAAATCTCATTTGAAGCAGTCCTACACTAAAATATTTTTATAAAATGTGCCATGCGGCCTCACATATAAATAGCAGAACTGCTCTCAGCAGCACTCACCTGGTCTATTGCAGTCCCGTACCCATGACTGAGTCATGGCTGTGGGCGGGACAGGTCCAAGCAAATGCTGCATGAAGTATATATATAGCCTGTGGACAAAGCCTGATGACCCAATGTGAACAGTCACCAAACGCCAAAATCTATACAGATGGAATACATCCCAAATTGGGGTGCATAGCAAGGTGGAGGTCAACCACCGACCAATTCAACAAAGAAACAACAAAGAGCCAGCACCAATGTGCACTAAGGCATCAAATATTCCAAACTGCATTATAAAAATTTTTTTTGAGATTTTTGGCAAAAAATTGCAATTTCTTAAAAAAAAAAAAAAAAATTTTTTTATAATGCAGTTTGGAATATTTGATGCCTTAGTGCACATTGGTGCTGGCTCTTTGTTGTTTCTTTGTTGAATTGGTCGGTGGTTGACCTCCACCTTGCTACGCACCCCAATTTGGGATGTATTCCATCTGTATAGATTTTGGCGTTTGGTGACTGTTCACATTGGGTCATCAGGCTTTGTCCACAGGCTATATATATACTTCATGCAGCATTTGCTTGGACCTGTCCCGCCCACAACCGTGACTCAGTCATGGGTACGGGACTGCAATAGACCAGGTGAGTGCTGCTGAGAGCAGTTCTGTTATTCATGTGTGAGGCCGCATGGCACATTTTATAAAAATATTTTAGTGTAGGACTGCTTCAAATGAGATTTGCCGTGACGTGGCGAAGCAGCTCAAGAAATTGCAATTTTTTGCCAAAAATCTCAAAAAAATGTTTTTATAATGCAGTTTGGAATATTTGATGCCTTAGTGCACATTGGTGCTGGCTCTTTGTTGTTTCTTTGTTGAATTGGTCGGTGGTTGACCTCCACCTTGCTACGCACCCCAATTTGGGATGTATTCCATCTGTATAGATTTTGGCGTTTGGTGACTGTTCACATTGGGTCATCAGGCTTTGTCCACAGGCTATATATATACTTCATGCAGCATTTGCTTGGACCTGTCCCGCCCACAACCGTGACTCAGTCATGGGTACGGGACTGCAATAGACCAGGTGAGTGCTGCTGAGAGCAGTTCTGTTATTCATGTGTGAGGCCGCATGGCACATTTTATAAAAATATTTTAGTGTAGGACTGCTTCAAATGAGATTTGCCGTGACGTGGCGAAGCAGCTCAAGAAATTGCAATTTTTTGCCAAAAATCTCAAAAAAAATTTTTTATAATGCAGTTTGGAATATTTGATGCCTTAGTGCACATTGGTGCTGGCTCTTTGTTGTTTCTTTGTTGAATTGGTCGGTGGTTGACCTCCACCTTGCTACGCACCCCAATTTGGGATGTATTCCATCTGTATAGATTTTGGCGTTTGGTGACTGTTCACATTGGGTCATCAGGCTTTGTCCACAGGCTATATATATACTTCATGCAGCATTTGCTTGGACCTGTCCCGCCCACAACCGTGACTCAGTCATGGGTACGGGACTGCAATAGACCAGGTGAGTGCTGCTGAGAGCAGTTCTGTTATTCATGTGTGAGGCCGCATGGCACATTTTATAAAAATATTTTAGTGTAGGACTGCTTCAAATGAGATTTGCCGTGACGTGGCGAAGCAGCTCAAGAAATTGCAATTTTTTGCCAAAAATCTCAAAAAAATTTTTTTATAATGCAGTTTGGAATATTTGATGCCTTAGTGCACATTGGTGCTGGCTCTTTGTTGTTTCTTTGTTGAATTGGTCGGTGGTTGACCTCCACCTTGCTACGCACCCCAATTTGGGATGTATTCCATCTGTATAGATTTTGGCGTTTGGTGACTGTTCACATTGGGTCATCAGGCTTTGTCCACAGGCTATATATATACTTCATGCAGCATTTGCTTGGACCTGTCCCGCCCACAACCGTGACTCAGTCATGGGTACGGGACTGCAATAGACCAGGTGAGTGCTGCTGAGAGCAGTTCTGTTATTCATGTGTGAGGCCGCATGGCACATTTTATAAAAATATTTTAGTGTAGGACTGCTTCAAATGAGATTTGCCGTGACGTGGCGAAGCAGCTCAAGAAATTGCAATTTTTTGCCAAAAATCTCAAAAAAAATTTTTTATAATGCAGTTTGGAATATTTGATGCCTTAGTGCACATTGGTGCTGGCTCTTTGTTGTTTCTTTGTTGAATTGGTCGGTGGTTGACCTCCACCTTGCTACGCACCCCAATTTGGGATGTATTCCATCTGTATAGATTTTGGCGTTTGGTGACTGTTCACATTGGGTCATCAGGCTTTGTCCACAGGCTATATATATACTTCATGCAGCATTTGCTTGGACCTGTCCCGCCCACAACCGTGACTCAGTCATGGGTACGGGACTGCAATAGACCAGGTGAGTGCTGCTGAGAGCAGTTCTGTTATTCATGTGTGAGGCCGCATGGCACATTTTATAAAAATATTTTAGTGTAGGACTGCTTCAAATGAGATTTGCCGTGACGTGGCGAAGCAGCTCAAGAAATTGCAATTTTTTGCCAAAAATCTCAAAAAAATTTTTTTATAATGCAGTTTGGAATATTTGATGCCTTAGTGCACATTGGTGCTGGCTCTTTGTTGTTTCTTTGTTGAATTGGTCGGTGGTTGACCTCCACCTTGCTACGCACCCCAATTTGGGATGTATTCCATCTGTATAGATTTTGGCGTTTGGTGACTGTTCACATTGGGTCATCAGGCTTTGTCCACAGGCTATATATATACTTCATGCAGCATTTGCTTGGACCTGTCCCGCCCACAACCGTGACTCAGTCATGGGTACGGGACTGCAATAGACCAGGTGAGTGCTGCTGAGAGCAGTTCTGTTATTCATGTGTGAGGCCGCATGGCACATTTTATAAAAATATTTTAGTGTAGGACTGCTTCAAATGAGATTTGCCGTGACGTGGCGAAGCAGCTCAAGAAATTGCAATTTTTTGCCAAAAATCTCAAAAAAAATTTTTTATAATGCAGTTTGGAATATTTGATGCTCTAGTGCACATTGGTGCTGGCTCTTTGTTGTTTCTTTGTTGAATTGGTCGGTGGTTGACCTCCACCTTGCTACGCACCCCAATTTGGGATGTATTCCATCTGTATAGATTTTGGCGTTTGGTGACTGTTCACATTGGGTCATCAGGCTTTGTCCACAGGCTATATATATACTTCATGCAGCATTTGCTTGGACCTGTCCCGCCCACAACCGTGACTCAGTCATGGGTACGGGACTGCAATAGACCAGGTGAGTGCTGCTGAGAGCAGTTCTGTTATTCATGTGTGAGGCCGCATGGCACATTTTATAAAAATATTTTAGTGTAGGACTGCTTCAAATGAGATTTGCCGTGACGTGGCGAAGCAGCTCAAGAAATTGCAATTTTTTGCCAAAAATCTCAAAAAAATTTTTTTATAATGCAGTTTGGAATATTTGATGCCTTAGTGCACATTGGTGCTGGCTCTTTGTTGTTTCTTAGTTATAATGAGTTGGAGTATGCAGAGGACAAGAGGGTACAGTGCCAGGATTTTGGGGCTCTGGGTAGAGGAATGGAAGCCTGCCTTTCTATCCCTCCTAATAGGGAAATGCAGGGAGGAAATCCCTGACCTTGGCTACACAGACGCTGGCGCTGTTTTCAGGACCTGTCACCTTAACTCTGACCCTGCCGGTTTGAGCCCTTAAAAGGACTGCTATAAAGTGCTCTCCCTAAGCTGTCTAACGCTGTGTATGCAGCGCATACAGCTGTATCGGCGATAGGACTCAGGAGGACGGAGCTGCGACAGTGATGTCTGACACCAAAGACGCAGAAGGCAGATAATGGCGTCCTGGAAGAAAATGTCCGGTTTTATAATGCAGGGACATGTGACATGGACATCCTATCACACATGCCGTTGCTTCTCTGGCTCAAAGTCCACTTAGCTGTGTGTGTGTCTGGGATTGGCTGACATGCTGGCCCGCCCCACAAGACGCGCGCGCTTAGGGAAGGAAGACAAGAAAAAAAAAAAATGGCGATCGCCATTATAGAAACAGGAGTGATCTGAAGGCGCTGTTCACGCACACTATACACTGAAATGTCATAATAGTGTGATTCACAGAGTGACTTACACTATTACAGCAGAAACCAAGCTAGGATTTAGCTGGTTTTTTGCTGCTAGAACCGTTCTCGAACGTATCTAGAACTATCGAGCTTTTGCAAAAAGCTCGAGTTCTAGTTCGATCTAGAACAGGCCCCAAAATCACTCGAGCCTAGAACTGGAGAACCACGAACCACGAACCGCGCTCAACTCTACTCAGGAGTATTAAAAGCCGTCTTCCATTCATCACCCTCCTTAATACGGATGAGATTATACGCACCCTTGAGATCCAGTTTCGTAAACCATTTGGCGCCCTTCACTCTAGAGAAAAGATCAGACATCAAAGGCAAAGGGTACTGATATTTGACCGTAATTTTATTAATAAGACGGTAATCAATACAAGGCCTCAACGACCCATCTTTCTTAGCAACAAAGAAGAAGCCCGCACCCAAAGGAGAAGATGAGGGCCGAATGTGCCTCTTCTCCAATGATTCCCTGATGTATGACCGCATGGCATCATGTTCGGGCACAGACAAGTTGAAAATCCGCCCCTTGGGAAATTTACAACCGGGCACCAGCTCAATGGCACAGTCACAGTCCCGGTGTGGGGGCAGAGAATCAGATTCCTGGTCATTAAATAATCACGGAAATCAGACAAGAAGGCCGGAACATCAACTGCATAAGCAGACGTGGACGACACGGAAAGGTCCTGATGCAAACCTTGACAACCCCAACTAGCTACCGACAAGGATCTCCAGTCAAGAACTGGATTATGGGTCTGCAACCACGGAAATCCCAGTACCAAGGTGTCCTGTAGATTATGCAATACTAAAAATGTACAAGTTTCCTGATGCGCTGGTGCAACTCTCATAGGCACCTGGGTCCAAATTGGGGTTTATGTTCTGCCAAAGGGGTAGCATCAATGCCCCTTAAAGAAATAGGAGTTCGCAAAGGAACCATGGGGAAACCACAATCCCTAGCAAACCCAAAATCCATCAAATTGAGCGCTGCCCCTGAGTCCACAAAGGCAAATGCAGAAAAGGAAGACAACGAGCAAATCAATGTGACAAACAAAAGAAACTTTGGTTGCAAACAACCCACAATAACAGAAGTAGCCAATCTCCTTTCACGTTTAGGGCAGACAGAGATGTTATGAGAAGCGTCACCACAATAGAAGCACAGTCTATTCTTCTGTCTGAACCCCTGCCGACTAGCATTAGAAAGGACCCTATCACACTCCATAGGCTCCAAAGGCTGTTCCACAGGCACAAAACCAGCAGGTATCTTCCTGCGCTCACGTAAACGCCTATCAATCTGAATAGCCAAGGTCATAGAGGCATCAAGACCAGAAGGGACGGGAAATCCTACCATTACATCCTTCACAGCATCAGCAATACCCTTCCGAAAAAGAGCCGCAAGCGCATCATCATTCCATTTGGTAAGGACCGCCCACTTTCAAAATTTCTGACAAAACGTTTCTGCAGAATCCAAACCCTGAGTTAAGGACAACAAGACCTTTTCTGCTTGGTCCACAATATTGGGTTCGTCATATAATAAACCCAAGGCCTGAAAAAAGGAGTCCACATCTTTGAGAATCGGATCATCAGACGCTAAAGAAAAGGCCCAGTCCTGAGGGTCACCACGCAGCAAGGAGATGACAATCTTACCCTGCTGTACGGGATTCCCTGAGGACTTAGGGCGCAGGTCAAAAAATAATTTACAATTATTTTTGAAACTCAAAAATCTCGACCTATCTCCCGAAAAAAATTCAGGAATGGGAATCTTAGGCTCTGCAAGGGGAGTCTGTGCAAGAAAAGACTCTATACGATGAACCTTAGCATCAAGATGAGCAACACGCTCACCCAATTCATCCATGCTAGAAAAAGAAATCTTCCACGGAACCCAAAGAAGAAGAGGAAAAAACACCAAAAAAAAAAAATCTCAGCAGCCTTTTTTTTTCTCTCTCTTTTTTTCCCTTTTTTTTTTCCCCCCTTCTTAAGAGTACCCTTTAAATTTGTTGGCCGGATGTACTGTTATGATCCGGAACCATGGAAGACCACCATAAATCATTGGTAAAAGGTGACAAGAGCATTGGCAACTAATCTGGCCGCCATACCCTTACTAACCATCACAACTAGAAGTAGCCGAGGGGTGAACTAACATCCTGTGCACCGCGAACCCAGCCGGAGAACTAGCTATCCTAAAGGAAGGAAAGATGAATAACTCTCTGCCTCAGAAAATAGACAAGAATAGCAAGCCCCCCACATTCAAAGACTGCGGTGATATAGGAAAAACACAATACACAGATAGATGACAGAATTAGCAAAACATGAGGCCCCCACTGACTAAAATAGGAAAGGACAGGAAAGGGGCTGATGGTGGCCAGAGTAAAACCCTGCAAAATTCCAAATTCCTGATAGTACAAAAAGGCCCTCAGATCGCACGATCTGAACTCCGTCCTATACCAGGTGCTTTTGTCATAACAGAGAACAGAAAACAAGAATCATAACAAATTTAACAAGCCACAAACACATGGACCCAAAGGAGCTATACTCCAAACAGAACTGCAGGCAGCTCCCCAGCCAAGCAACTGAAGGGAAAATCCCTGCATGCAACTAAACTGAAAACAACCACAGCAAATGACAAACCCAGATAAGAGCAAAAGAACCAAACAATAAATAAAGAGCAAGCACTTATCTGGGGTAGATGTGGTGTGGAGCAGAATGAAGCAGGCTGGAGAACAAAGAACAACTGACATCCAGCATAGCCTGCTATCAGACCAGGATTTAAATAAGCAGAGAGTTAGCAATGGAAACGCCCATTGCACAACACACCTGGTCCAAGTCCAAACCATTCCTGGCCACCAGAGGGAGCCTCCCAGCAGCCAAAACATAACTAACATTCACAACAGGTACTCTTCCCATAAGGGTGCCTTACATCTTTGCCTCTCATACATAATTTAGCTAATAATACTGTGGAAAAAGGAAGCGCAATAGGGTCTTACCTGGTAGAGAAATCAAACTCCACAAGGGTTAAGATACTCACCTTTTCAGGTTGTGAGAGTCACAACCCCTATGAAGCACATGTAATGGTGGTATCAGCTGCAGCCCCAAGGTGTAGAGCGTATAATACAGTAGAAGAGAAAAACGGGTATATGCCGCGCTAACACTCCAATGCGATATTGATAAAATATTCCTTTATTATTTGTACAGGTCGACGCGTTTCAGAGACATCCGTCTCCTTCGTCAGGACATAAAAGGAACATACTGCATGGGGTCTCCCTATTTTTGATAACCAGTAAAGGTAAAGCAGACAGCTGTGGTCTTGATATTATCAGCCTGGGAAGGCCCATGGTTATTTGGCTCTTTCAGCCTAAAAACAGCAGCCCGCAGCTGCCCCAGAAGAGGCGCAACCATTAGATGCTCCAATTCTGATACTTTACTTGGCTTTTCCCAATTGCCATGGTGCGGTGGAAATCAAGGTAATACTTTTGGGGTTGATGTCAGCTGTGTAATGTCAGCTGGCATCAAGCCCTGGGGTTTGTAATGGAGAGGCGTTTATCAGACACCCCCATTATTAACCCAGGTATTGAAAAAAAAAGCACACAGGAAAAAATTGTTTATTTGATTAAAAACTCCCCCACACAATCCCTCATTCACTAATTTATTATCAAAATTGTCCCCACGAAGCTGCTTCTTAGTCCATGATCAACAGATGCAGCTCCGGCAAATAGCAGTAAAGGCACAGCATAGTGACAAGTCTCATCAGGGTCGCTGGGTCTCATGGAGCACAGCGTTAAGCCGGTGGCTCTCATGAGAGTTGTAGTCAGCCGCACGTGTGAATATCTGCACTTTACTGCTATCACAGTCACTAGGAGCTGCATTTGGGGACCATGGATTATGTCATAGCTTTGCGGGAATATTTTTGTTAATAAGTTGGTAAATGAGGAATTGTGTGGGGGAGTTTTTATTCAAATAAACTATTTTTTCCTGTGTGTGGGTGTGTTTTTATTCTTTTCAATTGCTGGATCAGTAGGGTGTCTGATAGACGTCTCTCCATTACTAACCTCTAGACTTGATTCCAACTAACATCAATCCCAAAAAATATGCCCTGATTGCCACCACACCAGGGCAAACAGGAAAAGCCAGGCAAAGCGCCACAATTAGCCCATTTAATGTGATGCTTCAATTCTGGGGTGGCTGCAGCCTGCTATTTTTAGGCTTGGAAGGGTCCAATACCATGAGCCTTCCCAGCCTGGTAATACCAGCCCCCAGCTGTCTGCTTTACTTTTGCTGGTTATCAAAAATGGGGGGAACCCTACATTTTTTTAAATTAGTTATTTATTTAGTTAGTTCCCAGTAGTGACTTGGGAGTCAGAGATCCATTCAGGCATCTTCCCCATGCTGTTGATATTCCATTTCAGAGGTCTTTCCATCTATTTCAGTGATTTTCCAGCCCTCCTGGTAGGGTCTTCTGGAAAAATGCTCAAGTACCTCATTGACTTCCATTTTACTTGTTACTCAAATCAAGCCCGCCCAAGTGTCCAACCTGCTCGATTCTAGTACCAAGCACTTGATCAGTTTTGTGCTCACTCATCACTAGTAATTTTCCAAAAACAGTGCCTATTACAAAAAAAAACAACTGTTTTTGCTGCATTTTTGCTTCTCTGCATTTTTTGGACTGCGTTTTTGGTTTGTCGTTTGTCTTCACTGCATGTTTAATATAGTTAGTTTTATTGATCACAGAAGCAGCAAAAATGCAGTGGTTGTGGGGTTTTTTTTCACTTTCTCGCTGCCTTCAATGGTGAAAAATGGTGGAAAAACGCTAAACGAATTGAGACGCTGCTTCTTTAAAAAACGCAGCAGTTTTCCATTTCAGTAAGGAAACAAAAAGCAACTGTGTGCATGAAATTTCTGAAATCTCAGCTTTTGCTGGTTCTGTAAAAAGCAGCTTTTAATTTGCATAAAACTCTTGAAAAAAAAAAACGCTGCAAAAAAACCCCCCAAAAATGCAAACCAATGTGTGAACATAACCTTAAATAGTTTTCCTTTAATTGGGCTCAGCTTCAAACAAATTATCCCAGGTGCTGGAGATTGATTTCAGTGACCTAAAGAGCTCTGAGATTCACGACCATCCAGGAATTTATGTGAAAAACAAAAAAAAAATACCGTATTTTCAGAATTGTAAGACACACTTTTTCCCCCCAAAATGGGGGTGCATCTTTCAATCTGGATATGGCTTACCGGGGCGGCGGTGGTGGAATGGGGTCATAGGAGGCAGAGTCGGCGATACTGAGGGCTCGGAGGGTCACAGGATGGGGTGTCTTGGCTGCGGGTGCATTGATCTAACTATGGGCTCCATTGATTCACCCTCGGTTGACGCAATGGACTTCAAGACAATGGCCGTGGAAGTGGCGCATGCATAGATTGATGCAATGGACTTCAAGAAAATGGCAACGGAGTCCTATGTGTGCACGCGCCACCTCCGCGTCCATTTTCTTGAAGTCCATCTTGTCAACCGCAGGCGATTGAAAGGAACCCAAAGTCAGATCAATGCACCCACCGCCAAGACACCCCGTCCTGTGACCCTCCTGAGTTGCTCCACTGCAGTGACAACCCCGCAGCCCGCCGGCAAATCAATGGCACCTGCCTCCGCTGCAACACACCCGATCCCGCAGTCAGATCAATGGCACCCGCCGCTGAGACACCCCATCCTGTGACCCTCCTGAATCGCTCCACTGTAGTATCACACCCACAGCCCGCCAGCAGATCAATGGCACCCACCTCCGCTGCAACACACCCGAGCCCGCAGTCAAATCAATGGCACCCGCCGCTGAGACACCCCATCCTGTGACCCTCCTGAGTCGCTCCACTGTAGTATCACACCCACAGCCCGCCGGCAGATCAATTGCGCCCGCTGCCGGTGCGACACCCCCAAGCCATAGTATCTCTGACCCTCCTGAGCCGCTACACCCCCTCCTCCGAGCCGCCAGCATCGCTGACCCTGCCTTCTGCGACCTTCCTGAACTGCTCCACCTCCGCCACTCCCCCTGTAAACATTAGGATTAAGATGGACTAGGATTATAAGATGGACCCTCATTTTAACATTAAAAATTATTTTCCTCCTCTAAAATTAGGGTGCGTCTTACAAAATGAAAAATACGGTAAATCTTTATGACACAAATCCAATTTGAATCATTTGGAACGTGGTGTTTATAGGTTGAAAAAAGATTTAGGTCCATCAAGTTCAACCTTTCTCCTGTCTATGGTTTGTGTTTGGGGTTGTAGCTCATCCTCATTCCTAGCTTGTAATACCGGGCAGAACCTCTATACAGGTGTGGCGCTGTTTCGAGAAGAATTCGTCATGTGCAGGCAGAATCCTTTCTACTGTAACTTCCATGTAATCTCATATCCTCAGAATGATGTCCCCGTAGCTATAACATATCATAAGTTAAATATTTTCAGTTCTGCGCTATCACCTTACTCTGAAGCATTTAGTTCTGATCTAATGTTTCCCCACAAGCCCCTTATGTATGAAAACACCTGGGGAAAATTATGATATTATATTTCCCTTTCACCTTTCCAGTCTCAGTATCTGCAGTTTGGAGATACAATGTATCACGATGAGTCAGAATACAAACGACTCTTAAGTATATACACCACGGGCAGCGCCGCCCCGGGGCACATTGTATCACCCTGCCTTGCTCTAACGCAGCATATTTATGTTTGCTGATCCTGGGTTTCTTTTACTCGGGGTATATACAGACGACTAATTATCTCCTGAGAACTCGCTATAATTTTAAGGGTTATGCACAACATGTTAATTAATCACACAGCTCCCAGATATTTGTAACATGCAGCGTGGATGTGAAGACGCATTTTAAATGAGAGCCGGGCACAGACTACAGATGCGCTGCTTCGGGAGTGCTGCACAATAAGCAAAATGTTATATTATTTTCATCCCCGATCATATGTTGTGTTAAATATATAAATAAGAAAAAAAAAAAGAAAATATGTTAAGAATAAAGCTGTTAAAATACTTAATTTATATACTTGAACTTTCCTGCATGATTGGAGGAACATCTGTCCTCTTCTCAAAATGTACGAAAAGTATCATTTGACTCTTTGCAAAGAAAGTTGGGGGTCCTATGAGGAGGGGGGCAATTGTGTGAAGTGCCAGTCTTCTGGGAGCAACATCGGTCAAATGTAGCATGTCTTCATTTGTAAAATTGAAATGCCGGGCCACAGCCTGTGTGTTGCATTTGTACCGCCCCGCGCTCGGCTGCAGCCGAGCCGCTCGGATCCGGGCTCGTTGGTGGGTGGCTTGAGCGCCTCCGGACCCGGGGTCACTTCGCTCTGAAAGGGGATGCTAGCGCTACTTAGGGGGTTGGTAGGTGGGTGTACGACCGGAGCCGTGTTTGAGTTCGTGACGCCACCCACGGGATGTGGTGAAGGTGTAGACACCACCGCTGCGGTTACGGGGCACCCGGGGGAGATGGTGATGGAGCAACATGTTAACCCCTCCGTGGGCAGGGATGATGGCCCCGGGACCCGTTGGGGAGAGTAGCTGGGCGGTGCAGGGCGGTGCGCGGCCGAATGGCACTGTTGTACTCACTGTTATTGACACACACAAGTCTCTGGTAAACAAAGTTGATGGTGGTCGGTGCCCGCAGCCGACTGCGTCTGGTCCCCCACCAGGTTCGGTGGTCTTTGCCTTTCTCCTGCACCGTGTAGTGTATGTGTAGACTGCCTGCGCTTCAGCGACGGGAGTCCGCTTCCCAGCTGTGTATATGTCGGAGGAGCCCGTTTGCCCACAGACGCTGGCCCGTGGGATCTCTCTGCCTGTGCGGTGGCTTTCAATCCCCCTTGGTGGGCTGTTGTCTTAAGTAGGGACTTGGGTGGGAAAGGACCTATAGTCCAGACCGCAATCAGTTCATTAACTCAGTCCAGTGGATTCTAGACCTCGTTTCAGGGTCTGAGTACCCCCCTGTGTGCTCCGGTTTCCAGTCGGTTCCCTGGGTCGGTACCGGCGGGCCACTACCCTGTCCCGGTCCACCACGGTTCCACCGAGTTATCTTCCCGGCTCCTGCAGGCTAAGGCCACCGTATGCCTCCTAGCCAAAGGTGCCCGGGTTCCAACCCCGGCACCTGTCAGACTCTTTCACTCCTCAAACACTGATCTGCCTACTACTGAACTGACAACTGACTATGTTTCCTGCCTCAGGCCCTCTGAATCCCTTGGTGGGTGTGGTCAACCGCCTGGCCCCCCCCCCCTGGTGTGTTCTTCAAGTTCTGAGGGAGGTGACTAGGGTTTTATGTGGTTGGCTGGTGTTACCTTGTGTGGGACTGGTGTTGTGCGGGGCGCTATTTTTGACTACCTGGCGAGTCCAGGGCATCACACATTGACCGTACCCCCCTGCTCTTACAATTGTGTGTAGTGCCAGTCTTCTGGGATCAAGAAGCCTAGCCCGGTCACTATAACATGTCTTCATTTGTAAAATTAAAATGCCAGGCCACAGCCTGTGTGTTGCATGGACCGTACCTCCTTACTCTTTTAAGCCCCTATGGGGAGGGAGCACTTGATGCTATTGTACTGATGTCTACCTGAAAGGTTTTTGAATGTTGAGACTATAACATGGGTCTCCAAGTTTTGTCTTGTGCGTAGTACCAGTCTTCTGAGATCAAGAGGCCTACACCGGTCACTGTAACATGTCTTCATTTGTAATTAAAATGCCAGGCCACAGCCTGTGTGTCGAATGGACCATACCTCCCTGCTCTTTTAAGGCCCTATGGGGAGGGGGCAATTGATGCTACTGTACTGCTGTCTGCATGAAAGGAATTTGAATGTTGAGACTACAACATGGGCCACCCCTTCATGATTTAGGATGTACCATTACGTCCTCGGTCGTGAAGGGGTTAAAGGAATATATATATATATATATATATATATATATTTTTTAAATTATTTTTTTATTTTTTAAAGTTATCATTTTTATACTCACTATACTGTATTTGCTGTTAACTTATACAGCTCTGGCAAAAATTAAGAGACCACTTCCAAATTGTCAGTTTTTCTGATTTTTCTCTTTATATTTTGAGTGAAATGTAAATTGATCTTTTATTCTATAAACTCCTGACGACGTCTCCGAATTTCCAAGCAAAACATTTTGTATTTATTTTCTGAAAATGAGAAATGGTCAAAATAACAGAACAATGCATTGCTTCCAGATCTCAAATAATGCAAAGAATTCAAGTTCATAATCATTTAGAAATAACAATACTAATAATGTTTTAACTCAGGAAGATTCAGAAAACAATATTTTGTGGAATAACCATGATTTTTAATCCCAGCTTTCATGCGTCTTGGCTGCTTTCCACCAGTCTTCACACTGCTTTTGGGTGACCTTATGTCACTTCTGGCGCAAAAATGTAAGCAGTTCTTTGATGGCTTGTGACTATCCATCCTCCTTTTGATTACATTCCAGAGGTTTTCAATGGGGTTCAGGTCTGGAGATTGGGCTGGCCATGACAGGGTTTTGATGTGGTGGTCCTTCATCCACACATTGAGTGACCTAGCTGTGGGGCATGGCGCATTGTCCTGCTGGAAAAAACAGTCATCGGAGTTGGGGAACATTGCCTCAGCAGAAGGAAGCAACTGTTTTCCAGGATAACCTTGTATGCGGCTTGATTCATACGTCCTTAGCAAACATTAGCTTGCCAAATTCCAGCCTTGCTGAAGCATCCACAGATCATCATCGATCCTCCACCAAATTTCACAGTGGGTGCAAGACACTGTGGCTTGTACGCCTCTCCAGGTCTCCGTCTAACCATTAGATGACCAGGTGTTGGGCAAAACTGAAAATTAGGGAAAGAAAATTCAATAAACATTTTTGCGAAGGCCATATGAATCAAGCCGCATACAAGGTTATCCTGGAAAAACAGTTGCTTCCTTCTGCTCAGGCAATGTTCCCCAACTCTGAGGACTGTTTTTTCCAGCAGGACAATGTTCCATGCCCTACAGCTAGGTCAATCAGTGTATGGATGAAGAACCACCACATCAAAACCCTGTCATGGCCAGCCCAATCTCCAGGCCTGAACCCCATTGAAAACCTCTGGAATGTAATCAAGAGGAGGATGGATAGTCACAAGCCATCAAAGAACTGCTTACATTTTTGCCAGGAGTGTCATTAAGGCTACCCAAAAGCAGTGTGAAAGACTGGTACACCCAGCTTCATAGTGCGTAAGACCCAAACTCCGAGATCATGTGCACTGAGCCAAAAGCCCCCATCGGACGCGATGGCGGCAAAGAGGTGAGTGAGATCATCCTGTGACGCTGGGTATTCATTAGCATGATAGTACACCCACATTGGCGTACCAACATGCTAATGCAGCGACCTGGCAAGGGGAACTAACGCCCAGGGGACTTGTCCCCGCACTCATTAGCATACGGTAAAAAGATCTTTAGAAATACTTTTCCCTTTATGTATGCTATTGTATACAGGGACGGTTAGGCAGGGATTAGGAATATGCACCCAGAACTGCTCGTGGTTCTGAGTGCATATTGCACCTGAAAGGTTCTGTTTAAAGTATTTAAAATAGTATTTAGTAAAGTTTTTTTTAACCCTTCTGGTGTTTCACATAATCTAATGCAAAGCAAAATTAAAGGGATTGTCAACTAAATGGACAACTCCTTCTCATTCACCATGTTTGACCCCATTAAAATAAAAAAGTATACTTTATTTTTATGTAATTTATTATACAGTAAAAATGACCTGGCTGTATGATTTTTCCAGGAAGTATGAGTTCGATAATACCAAACTTATAAGGGATTTTTTTCATATTTTAATGCTCAAAAAAAATATGAAAGAAAAATAATTTGGTTTGCGTCACCATTTTCTGAGGCCTTTATTTTTTTCATCAATACTGCAGGGCTTCTTTTTTCCACACTGAGCTCACATTTTTATTGTTTTGGCATTGGCACACATTTAGATTTTTTTTTTTGCATTTTTAATAGGGAGTGCAGCAATAAAAAAAAAAGCCATTTTTTTTTTTTTGTAGCTCAGTGAACTTCAAAAATGTTACAAATCCATTAGAACTTGTGCTCCTGTTTCTGAAAGCTCTCTCTGCTCTCCTCTCTCTTCTCTCAGTGTTAGAGATAGCAGCAAGAATGGGAGGAGATTTTACACAGATAATATGGAGATTGGAGAAAGTATTTCACAAAGGGCAGAGAAAAGAGTCTATAGGACGGTACAAAAGCACATGACGAGGAAATCAGTGCAGGATAGAAGATGTGCTGATAAATGAGCAGTAAAGACAGCATCCTGGAAACACATGGAGAGAGATCAGTCAGTCGAGCGGAGCAGGTCTTTTAACTAGTCATCTGAAATGCACAGTTGTTTTTCTAAAATATGATTTCTGTGGAATGATGCAATGTTACAATGTAAAACCTACTCGGCCAATGGATCCGGCAGCATTAATATACTATCAGGTTCACGTCAAACACAAGTCCTTGGGACACTAGGCCCAACCTTAAAATCAATTCAGACCACAGGACAAGAAACCCAAAAATATTTTCATCCCAGAAGAGACTCATAAGGGCTTTTGACTCTCAGACCTCACCTAACGCTCATCACTGCAGCCTTGCCTGACATTGCTTTCCTTTCTTCCCAGCTGGCCACCATCATCCTCAAAAAACACCAAGAGCAAAGTCAACATTTGCCCGCTCCATGGGTGGCCAGCATCAGAGCGGAAGTTACTTTTATGAAAAGTATATTTCTATTACATTTGTTTCTAAGGCGGGCTTTGCACGTTGCGACATCGCAAGCCGATGCTGCGATGTTGCACGCGATAGTCCCCGCCCCCGTCGCAGGTACGATATCTTGTGATAGCTGGCATAGCGAAAATTATCACTATGCCAGCTTCACATGCACTCACCTGCCCTGCGACCGTCGCTCTGGCCAGCGACCCGCCTCCTTCGTAAGGGGGCGGGTCGTGCGGCGTCATAGCGACGTCACATGGCAGGCGACCAATAGCGGCGGAGGGGCGGAGATGAGCAGGATCTAAACATCCCGCCCACCTCCTTCCTTCCGTAGAGCCGCCGGCGGCAGGTAAGGTGATGTTCCTCGCTCCTGTGGCGTAACACACAGCGATGTGTGCTGCCGCAGGAACGAGTAACAGCATCGTACCTGTCGCGGCAGCGTAATTATGGAAAAGTCGGAGCCTGCACCGATGATACGATTACGACACTTTTGCGCTCGTTAATTGTATCATCTAGAATTTACACACAGAGATGTCGAAAGTGACGTCGGATGTGCGTCACTTTCGATTTGACCCCACCGACATCGCACGTGCGATGTTGCAACGTGCAAAGCCACCCTAAGAAATTATTAGTGGTATGCGGCAGCACAGAGCTGGCCCGTATTTCAGATTTGTGGTCCATAGCAGCCCTATTGACCCACACTTGCCAATTTTTCATAACTCCTTTCTGGGAGACTGGAAATTGCAATGGGCAAAAAAAAATAAAAAAGTAAAAAAATTGCAGATCCATGCACATTTCTGCCAAACACATCCCAGTCTCACATCATACGTGTCACGCACGTGACTAGCAGGGTTTGCCTAGTATCTGGTAAGCCCCCATAAGATGTTACAACACAGGGGACACAAGGGTCATGTTACGATGGAGGTCCCTGCCGCTAGGGAGAGGGGTGAGGGGGCACCTCCAGAACTCATCTTAAGCTGACTCCTGAGCTCCCGAGCATCCCTATACAGGTCCTTGCAACCTCTCACTGAGCCTGATACCTTAGACCCTCTGCTAGCCCTACACTTACCCTGGCTAGTGAGTAGGTTGACAAGATCACTAGACTCGCCACTACAATACAGAAACACAAGGGAAGGAAAACAAACAGGGGAAATATTTGTGCAAGGAAAAACACTCCAGGCGGCTTCAGTGCAGCAAACACCACAGCTGCACAAAACATCACAGACTTCTTCCAGAGCAGGCTCCTTCCAAAGTGGACCACATAGAAATGAGGATTCAGTTTCTATCACATTGGAGAAGAAAGGCACACATAAGTTGAGCGCACATCGAACAATGATATGGAAGGTCATGCAATATATAAATATTTTATTGGGTCAAAAAAAAGTGAAAAACACACAATTAAAAACAATTAAAAAGATAGACAATATACAAACAATGCCTCAAGATATTGCAGTATGGCTCCAAGATAATATACCGGTAAGTACAACCATCAAAAGTACATATCAAGAATTTGAATAAATATGGCGTTACACCAGTAATACTCAAAGAGACTGACACGGTATAAAGTCAGCATGCAGTAATTGTGAGCAGAATATACAAAAACCACAAAATAGATTGGGTTACCTATGGGGACGAGGAGTAAGGTTGCAGACACTATGAGTACTGCAAATAATGATTCATTCATATAGAATCATAGTTTCTCTTAGAAAGGCAGGTGTAGTGCGATTGTGGACCCAATATATATGTGAGAAATACCTGTGATGATGTAACAAAACACTGAACAGATTGGATTTACCAATGGGGACAGAAAATGAGATCATAAGTGCTGCATGCACTGCAAAGGGTAATGATTCACAAGTGCAGAATCATGGTTCCCATTATGAGTACAGCCATTTTGGCTATCTCCAAAGGGGGGACTGTTAGGGATGTGATTATCATTATTATGAGTATATAGGAGTTACATGGAGATATCCATAAAGAACAAGATTTAAGATGTTGTTTGAACTGTACCCCACATATCTCTTGGCATAAGACTCAGACAGACAGTCTGGGCTATTCTTGTGACAAGTGAATAATGCTGACGTTGCTTAATATAAATGAGGAACCAAGCACATTACAGTAAATTGTATATCACAGAATAAGCTGTATCTAGTTTATCCAATAGGAGACGTGTTACGTATTCTTGGCACCTAGCCAATAAGGTTATATATATTTGTAACACTTCCGGAAATAAATCAGTCTTACTTTCTATTCATATCTGAGTACGTCTCTCTGGTGTGAGCGAAAGAGAGGGTAATGCATGCTACCACGAGTGACTCATAATTTGGACTGCAGACAGTTTAAGAGGGATGCATGATTAGATTGCATCAACCTAAATTACGGCCTTATCAGTATGATACAATGCTGATATATATATATATATATATATATATATATATATATATATATATGCAAAAATAGCTATGATTGAAAAAAAAGGCACCAGGTGATCAGATCACATGACTTAAATAGGGAAGGGGAGTGATCCCAAAAAGCCACACCTGAGATTGGCAGCTACAGCCAGCAGCTAGACTGGAAAGGTTGCTTAACCCTTACACCACTACAAGCCAGATGTTATCAAATAACAGTAGTGAACCTGGCAGCAGCAAGGCACTGTGACCTTCTTCTGATACCATTTTTATTCTGGGTCTTCCCCGAGCGAGATACACTCATGACAATATGCAATTAATTTCTGGAGCTCAGCAAGGTAAGAAAGACATTGGGGCAGCGCTGATTTATTTGAGGCTGCTGTGAGACCTCGTAGGTTTGCTAATTTGTCCAGGAGGGTCCAGAATGTCTCAAGAGAGATGGCAATTTTGCCCTGATGACATCACTTACTTTGACTTGACCCTGGAATTGCTGACTCCGGTCTTCCTCCCGTCTCCTTCCACCATTCCCATTCTTATCTAAAATGACTACGCAGACACCGAATATCTTTGGATAATTCTGGCCATAGCAGCCATTTTATTAACATAAATACATAACCAATAAAATTGCAATATGGTAAGGTCCTTGAAGCTACAACCCTGGTGATCCCCATAAACCGAACCATCAAACCAACTTGCTCCCAGCCGTTACCCACACTGGCTCAGGCGCACCAAACTGTAAGGGTTAATCCTTCATTAACCCCAACACACCCACAGGGGCCCCGATATCCCCGTCGGGATTCCCCTCCAAATCACCAGGTGACCAGCAATTATGCCAATGAGGGGATCCACACCCGTATGGATTCCCCGAACAATTTTAAACCAACTTCAAGGACCCACCAATAACACGCCAATCAGCCACTACGACCCGATAAACCCCCCCCCCCCCCCCCCGTCCAACGTATGATACACACCCCAGACATACCATGAATATCAGGGAGGGCGGGCGGGACTCGTCCTTCAGCCAGGGGAGCGGGAAAGTGCCGCTCCTCCCCTTTGCCCCTCCAATCCATTCAAAACGGGCTCGTTCCCCCTCCCCCACCCATGACACCCTGACCTCCCCACCAATCAGGGGTCATGCAGGCCTCCGCAAATGCCCCGGGGGGGGGAGGGGGGGGCAATGCTCCGTCCTCTCTTGACCCTGGAATTGCTGACTCCGGTCTTCCTCCCGTCTCCTTCCACCATTCCCATTCTTATCTAAAATGACTACGCAGACACCGAATATCTTTGGATAATTCTGGCCATAGCAGCCATTTTATTAACATAAATACATAACCAATAAAATTGCAATATGGTAAGGTCCTTGAAGCTACAACCCTGGTGATCCCCATAAACCGAACCATCAAACCAACTTGCTCCCAGCCGTTACCCACACTGGCTCAGGCGCACCAAACTGTAAGGGTTAATCCTTCATTAACCCCAACACACCCACAGGGGCCCCGATATCCCCGTCGGGATTCCCCTCCAAATCACCAGGTGACCAGCAATTATGCCAATGAGGGGATCCACACCCGTATGGATTCCCCGAACAATTTTAAACCAACTTCAAGGACCCACCAATAACACGCCACAACGAAGGCACCTTGATAACCTTCAAGTGCCTGAGACCCCCCTCAACCTCAGGGCCCTTTCAATACCTCCCTGTAAGCCGAGGGTCCACAAATCGATCCCTACCGCATTTAGGTGTACCCCGTCCGCCAACCAAAATTCCTCTTCCGTCCTTTCCAACTCCACATGCCGGATACAAACACCCCCATTCCGACTAACAAACTTTGAAATCGCCCTATTAACCTTCGCCCGCGCCTTGTTCAGCCTCTCAACAGACCGGACCAAACTACCGTAATCCCTGGAAAAGACACCCAGAGCCGCAACAAGTCGTGCTTGATGTCTTTTATTAGGATTCTGAAAGGCCTCTCCCCTAGATCGTTCCCCTCCCAACGTGTAAGACCAACACGTCAGGAGGCCTGTCTAATCGGGTATATTTTATGCACCTCTTGTAACACCCTGCTCCACCCTAACCCCCCGAACCCCAAGCCATCGTACAAGAGCCACGTCCCTTGGCGAACCCTAACTGTCTCCCGTTCCTTCTCGCATCCGCTCGCCGGGCTCCCCAAAATACGTAGGAATGGCCCAAGATCCAGACCAGCGGGGAGGGAGGGAAGGGGTGTTTCTGGCAATACAAAAGCACAAACAAACAAACATGTTAGTGCCTGATACCTTCAAACGAAAAAAACCCACACCCCGGCCGCCCCCCCCCCCCCCCCCCCCCATTCACCGTAAGAGTCCCCACTCAGTTTTCCGACCACCGCCTGGGGGCGGACGTATAACTTAAAAACGCCCAGACTTCCACCTACCAATCTGTTTAACCGTGTCATCAGACAAACCGCGCCCGGATGCTTCTGTTGCCGCCCCTATGCGAAAAGAGTGCGATCCGAAAGACTTAGGATCTAACCCCAACGACTTCAAACATGCCCTGAAAACGCTCACAAACTGATATCGTGATAGGAAAGACCCGTCGTCATGACATACACAGCGGGCCATCCCCCCTTTTACGAATCTGTTCAAAATTAATGAAAACACCTCAACGGGCACATATCCGATCCCCTAACCGCTCCCAAACACACACGCTTCCCTACCCCCCGTTGGTCAGAGACTTAGATTTCCTTATCCAAAATTCAATTCCCCTGTCCACCGCCATAATGTCACCACGACTCAAACCCCCGGGGGACACCTTACTGGGAGAATACCAATTCCCCAACCCGCAGGGCTCCAAAAAACGCCAAGGAAAACGCCAACCTAAACAAATGTTCCTCAAACGGAGATGTACATACCTCCCCCAACACCCCACCCAGCCGTTCCAATAATCCGAATGACACAGGTCGTCTACCATCCAATATCTTTCGTCCCCTTTCGAAAAACCCTTCAACGCCTGGACAACGCAAAAAACACTTAGTTAAATCTCGTAACCCTCGTAACCGAAAACCAAATGCTAACCCTGCCATAAAAACGATTTGCCTTCGCAAACCGACCATCCTGCTACTGCCACCTCCCCCAACTTTTCCAGCAATATACCCAACTGATCCTCTTCAGAAAAATCTCCACCCTGCAACCATTGCTCCCCACAGCCCCCATGCTGCCTGATATGCTGTCCACAGTGTTACCCGACAAGGACGCCCGAATTAGTGGTCCCGCTGCCCGAAGACCACGGTCCAAAGGTGTGCCGGGCACTCCAACCCGTTGGACTCTGCCTCTGGTGCGCAAACCCGGAACCGATCCCACTGAAAACGAGAGAGAGGGAATCAGCTATTAGATTCTGAACACCTGGCACATGAGTCGCCGTAATACATGCGTTAATTTTGCAAACAAACCAACACCAATTCACGTAACACCCGCACGACCGGAGGAGAGGACGCCGAAAACTGATTAATCGCCATCACCACCCCCATGTTGTCACAGTTAAAACGAATCTTTTTGGTTTGCCAACTGGCTTCTCCAAAGATGAAGTGCCACCATTATTGGAAAAATTTCCAACAGCGCCACATTCTTTGTCAGGCCTTCAGCCGTCCAGTTGTCCGGAGCCACCGACCCACACACCACTGACCCTTGAAAAAAGCTCCGAAACCTGAACTGCCCGCCGCATCCGTAAACAACTCCAAGTCAAAATTGTCCACTGCATCCTCCATTATCAATGAACGACCGTTGTAGTGTTCCAAAAAACTGCCCCCCACACTGCTAGGTCCGCTTTGTGGTCTGCTGATAACCGAACGTAATGGTGCGGAGCAAGCACCCCCCGCCGTTGCCCCTGGCCAGTTGACGTGAAAAAATCCGGCCACATTGGCATCACCCTACAAGCAAAGTTAAGCTTTCCCAGTAGGGACTGCACTTCCCTTAATTGCAGTTTCTTCACCCGCCTTGCCCTTGCCACCCATCGTCCCTCATGGCCGCAACCTTGTCCTCAGGAAGCCGGACTTCCCAGGCCACTGAATCGATTACAATGCCCAGAAAACTTAAACTAGTAGTTGGTCCCACCGTTTTCCTCCGGCGCCAGGGGGACCCCCAAATCGATCCGCAACCCACTCCATAGTTGCCAAAATCCCGGCACACTGAGCCGACTCGGCAGGACCTACACACAAAAAATCATCGAGGTAATGCACCAATGCTGACAAGCCTGAAACGTCCCGAACAACCCACTCCAAAAAGCAACTAAACGTTTCGAAAAATGCGCAGGAGATTGAGCACCCCATGGGCAAACAGCGATCTACAAAATACGCTCCCTCCCAAAAGCAACCCAACAACCGGACACAATCTGCATGCACTGGCAACAGCCGAAAAGCTGACTCAATATCCGTCTTAGCCATAAGTGCTCCCCTTCCGCATTTTTTTACCCAACTTGTGGCCTCACTTGTGGCCTCATCAAATGACGTATAAACCACCGAACACAGTTCAGCCGGTATCCCGTCGTTTACCGACCTACCTCTTGGGTAAGACAGATGGTGAATCAGCCGGAATTTTCCCGGCTCCTTTTTTGGCACCACCCCCAACGGCGAGACCACTAGATCAGGAAAAGGAGGGGCCTGGAACGGCCCCGCCATCCTCCCCAAAGCCACTTCCTTGCCTAATTTCTCGGCCACAACCCCCGAATGCTGATAAGCTGACAAAAGGTTCTTTGTCGCCGCCGGCACTGCAAAAGTGGGAGCCGGAATTCTGAAACCCTCCCCAAATCCCAACCGCAAAACTTCAGCTTTCTCTCTATCTGGGTACCTATTTAGGTACGGAAGCATCGCGGCTAACCTCACCGGCGTCAGACCCTTGGGTATGAGTGGTGCCGGGCTTGGATTTGCCTTTCTTAAAGCACTTTGCCGCTCCATGTGAGGTCCCATTACAATGGGTACAGAGGTGCTTAAAACGGCAGGTGGCCCCGAACTTGCATTGCCCCTCATTGAATTGCCAACACACACCGGGCTTTTGCGAACCCCCCTGACCTGGCTGACTACCAGCACCCTGCGATCCGGACTGGCCGGCAGACCCGGCCCCGCCCTGAAAGGGCTGGCCATATCTCGACGGCGCCATAACCCGTAACCACAACCCGATGTCCTTTTGGTCCCATCTAATAGAAGGTCGAACGGCCTTCCGCTGCCGAAACTGTTCATCATACCTAAGCCATGTCTGTCCCCCATACACCCTGTACGCCTCACCAATAGCGTCCATATAGCAAAACAAATGTGAACAGTTCTCCGGCGCCTTCTCGCCTATCACACTCGCCAAAATAGCAAAAGCCTGCAACCAATTAGTGAACGTCTGAGGGATCAAGCGCCACCGCCGCTTCTTCTCCTCCTCTTTCTTGCTCTCGTCCTTTTTACCTTTGTCTAAATTAAATTTTGCCAACGGCAGCAGGGAGAAGATCTCTACGTATTCATCCTTCCAGATCTTCTCCTTCACCTCTGTTTTAAGATGGGAACCCAAGGGACCCTCAAAACAGACGAAAACCTCCCCCCGCGCCCGATCATCCAAATGAAGCCTGTCCTCCTTATTCTTTTCCGTCTGAACCGACACCGACACCGGGGAAGCAATACCCGCCACTGGCGTTCCACTAATGCCCAAGGGAGGCGGATTAATCCAAGCCCCCACTGGCCCTGCGTGTTCCCGTGCCCCCCCAATCCGCTCCAGCAACGTACGCACACAACCTATAAGCTCTACCACCTCCCCCCCACCTGACACCTCTCCTCCACCCCCCGTGGGTAACCCCTGCCGAAACCCTGGGTGACCTACATCCCCCCTTGCATTCTGTACCTGACAATACTGGGAAGACAAACAAGACATAGAACCATACTCACCGGGCTGCACGAGGGTAGCGGCCCCGTCAGCCGGACTACCAGACTCCTGTCGTCCCTCCGGCTGCTCAGTAGATTCCTGGCCCCGCGCCTCCGCTCCGCCGCCGTTAGCCCCTGCTGCCGCAGGGCCGGAAGCTCCCTCCAGGAGCTGATCCTGCGGCTGCTGTCCGCCCCCCCCAGCCGGCTGCCAGAGGGGGCTGTCTGCGGTCCTCTGGATCCTGCCGACGCCGCTCCCACATCCCACTCCACGGGGCCCCCCCGGCATTCGGGGCCTCTGCTGATGAGGGCCCTGCACGCCAGGCCCGGTGCACTACCGATTCCAGCCGTCGCGGTCCGCCCCCTCCGCTAGGGCCCGCCCCCTCATCCGACCTCCACCGCAGACAGGGCTCAGGGCGCTCGGCCGGCACATCACCAGAGCGCCCCGCCGCAGCTCCGACAACCACCGTTGACATAGTGGGAGCAGGCCCCGCCCCCAACTCCAGGGAAGGCCTGCTCTCCACCGCTGGACCCGGCCGCATTCTTGAATTCCTCCCAGACCGGGGCCTGCTGGACTTTTTTGCACATGGCGCCCGGCCTGGAGGGTCCCCGGAGGGGCTTCTAATGCGTCGCCGGGCCCGGGGAGTCACCTCAGGTGATAACCGCTCCGGCGGTCTGGATCTCCGGAGGCGCCGCTCACGTGGGGGGGGAGCCCCCACCGCCTCCCGACTCCCTCCGATGAGTCCCTGCACCGACGCCTGCAACCAGCCTGGAGGATGGTCGCCAGCCGCCGCTCGCAGCCGCTCCAGGATGATTTCAACGGACTCCATTGCCGCAGGTAATGTGGCTGCGACTCGTCCTTCAGCCAGGGGAGCGGGAAAGTGCCGCTCCTCCCCTTTGCCCCTCCAATCCATTCAAAACGGGCTCGTTCCCCCTCCCCCACCCATGACACCCTGACCTCCCCACCAATCAGGGGTCATGCAGGCCTCCGCAAATGCCCCGGGGGGGGGAGGGGGGGGCAATGCTCCGTCCTCTCTATAGTTTTGTTGGAATAGTCTTCTTTCCTTGACATAATTGATCACCTCTTGTAATAAATATCAGACAGGGCCTCAATAAATAATTTAGAAAGATCTTTGATATATTTATGCAGAGACATATGTGACGCCCTGGCCTATCAGTTCAACACAGGGTATTGTGCAACCTGCCCTTCTGCACAGTATCCACTCCTCCTTGGTTACGGATCCTGGTCCTTTGGTGTTGCTACCAGCTTAGCCAATCAAAATCCTAGGAACACTTTGCACCGAACTCACCAGACACACCATTGGGGGGCCTGAAGGGAATAGGGCCGCCAAGATGGGGGTTGGTAGGGGAAGGAGAGAGAAGTGAAACAGGAGTGGAAGGAGAATGAGGTGGAAAAGTGACTCTCTGGGAGAGAGAGGTCACTGGCCCGGAGCAAGGCTTCTGGAGACTACTAGGTAGCAGACGTTGGTCTGGGCCTGGTAGGAGCTGGAACCCCGGTCACAGGGGATCACGTCAAGGGGCACGGTTTGCCAAGGAGGGCAGCCGGCGGCCTTGAGCCATCACCGGGCAGGGTCCAGGGCTCGACGGGGTACGTGGACCCTAGGCCAGGAAGTAGCTTCACGCGTCCTGGTAATTTACCCGATGGGGGTGAAGACTTCAAGATTCAATCCCAACTCGCTCCAAAATCAGGGTACTAGCGCACTAGAGGATGACGCCTCACTCTGGACTGTGGCAGCAAACCTACAGCATTGTCTGTCTGCTATGGATCCCTGCTGATGACGCCATGGACCTGCATATCCGTTACAATATCTCTATGGCCTCCTGATGAACCATACGTTTTTTATATGGGAAACGCGTTGGGGTGGAGATAATCTCTTTATCAATGAAGTTGATGGCTCACTATCATCAATAATAAGGGATTATTTGGAGAGCACCTCTACATTTCTCTTTGGATGTATATGGACTGAAATCTTCCTTCCATACTATGTGGCGCTGTCTGAACCATTGTTTGTGGTCCCAAAGATAAGTTTGGGCTCCTACTCTATCCCTTTGATGTGAACCCTCTTTTTGGACAAGTGTATATGTTTATTGTACATGTGTGGTTTTTTTTCTATATGCAAGCGACCGGTTTGGTCATTTTACCTGTACCTATTTGCACGTTGGTGGTATATTTTCTTACATTCTAATAAAAATTTGTATATTTGGAATAACTGAAGTAATTATTGATTGATAATATTCCTGGGACCTTGGGCCCAATTACTTTACTAGCGCACCGATAGGATAGGACTTTCCAAAATACAGTCCAAAGAAATCCTACACGTGAACCCTGAGAGCAAGCTTACTCCATTAGCCATACGGGTGAGCGGGACCCAAAAAGTTTCAAGCTTGAGGGTCCAACTAGTGAGAAGGTGCCACGGAAAAGGCTACAGGCTAACAGCAATACCAAGGGCACGGATCCCAGCGTGCTCCCTCTAAGCTGCAGTGGTGCTCAGAATTCTGGTTTACAAGCTGTCGGTGTGATTATTCCTGGACTGATTGAGTACACTGAAAAGCCCTATTCCTATATCCAACGGCACCCCCATCACCAACATCCCAACGGGCCCTGGAGCACAAACCCCCTACCCACGGAGGGGTTAAACATCCTGCTGCCACACCATCACCACCAGGCTCCCTCCCCAACAGCAGCGGTGGTCTCCTACATTGCCACACACCGTGGGTGGCGTCACAAACTTTCCAAATCCCCTGTACATACTCCCCCTCTACTTTTGATTCGAGTGTCTGCGCAGACCCCTCCGGATCCGAGAAGCTCAGCCGCTGACGTGGTCGTGGTACACATACCTAGGAGGGCTATGGACAATTCAGGTGCTAAGTGGCGCCTGAGACAACCAACCACTCAGTCTTGGTCAGGGATTTGGATACTTAGGCAGCAGATGGAATCTTTGCCCGTCGGTTCCACCATTCCAGTTATAACTATTTGGATACTTGGGCAGTGGATAGAATTTGCCCATTGGTTCCACCATTCCAGTTTTGACTATTTGGATACTTAGGCAGTGGATAGAATCTTTGCCGGTTGGTTCCACCGTTCCAGTTAGGACTATTTGGATACTTGGGCAGTGGATAGAATTTGCCCATTGGTTCCACCATTCCAGTTTTGACTATTTGGATACTTAGGCAGCGGATAGAATCTTTGCCGGTTGGTTCCACCGTTCCATTTATAACTTTGGCTGCTGACCTGCTAACTTTCTACTACCAAAAGCTCTAATTTTCTTCCCAAAAAAGTGCCATCTTGTCCTAATACTTCCTATATGCCATAGGTGACATCACAAGTCATTGTATATGGCTCATCTAATGATCTCCATCTTCTTATAATAGAGAGTTAGATAGAAGCTACCAGGCATTTCCATGTGTTAGATGCTGCTATGTTTTATTAATTAGCAAGGTTCGTTTGCTGCTGAATGATGTAGATCCACCGCAGCGGTTACTTTCATGTTCTCTCCAATAATCCATTTGTTAAAGTCTTCATTTACACTGCACAAATTATCCCGATCAGCAGGTAGGGAGCAATCACAGCCTCCTCCATATTACCTCTAATACTAAAATAATCACTCAGGAAGATGGTGATTTTGGGAAAAGCTGCAAAGGAATAAACAGACAAAAAAAGAATGAACCCCTGTTATTTCTAACTTAGTAATAATTGTAGAAGTGACAGAAAGTGATTTCTGATTGAAAATGGATGGATGGATGGATGGATGGATGGATGGATACACACTAAAAATATATTAGATACAAAATAAATACTTAGATAATAGCTCCTTCCACATGAGAAGATACCAATATAGTGTCAGGACAACTTCTGACGTTCACACAGCAGTGTCAGACACGCCACATGATGATGCTTTTAAGTTTCACAGACAGGATTCAACCAGCTGTGCTCTTGTTAGTAATGAGGCCTGCATGAGTTAATTTCTGCTAGCCTGTGGATTGCTGCTTGAGTCACATGTTGCAGGAGACCTATCACAGTCGCCTCCAACCTTTTTTAAGATGGTGGAGCCTGTTCTCCCATGCCAATGATAGCTTTATGCGATCCTGGTGCTTGTGCTTTTACATCCTGTTGTTGGTGAACTTTTGTGTGCTGTTTGGTGTGTTGGAGAAATACACTTGTCTGATTATTTCCGCCCTTCCTTTAGTTTCCTCTTGATCACTTATTGTCTATTCCTCTGAGTGATTGCTGTGAGTTTGAGTTTTGGTTTTCCCCCATCTGATTATTTGTGTGAGATTAATCACTCCTGTCCCAGCCCTCTACTGGGTGGAGGGAGGGAGGCCACTAGAGTAGGGTTGTTCAGGAGCTAGGACAAGGAAGGCAGCCCAAACATCTTCAACTTCAGACATATCCTTGGGATCAGGGTCAGCCAGGGTTGTTCAGGAGCTAGGATAAGGAAGGCAGCCCAAATGTGTCACCTTCAGACGTATCTTTGGGATCAAGGTCAGCCAGGGTTGTTCAGGAGCTAGGACAAGGAAGGCGGCGCAAACATTGTCACCTTCAGATGTATATTTGCTATCAAGGTCAGCCAGGGTTGTTCAGGAGCTAGGACAAGGAAGGCGGCCCAAACATCATCACCTTCAAACGTATCTTTGGGATCAGGGTCAGCCAGGGTTGTTCAGGAGCTAGGACAAGGAAGGCGACCCAAACATTGTCACATTCAAACGTATCTTTGGGATCAGGGTCAGGCAGGGTTGTTCAGGAGCTAGGACAAGGAAGGCGACCCAAACATTGTCACATTCAAACGTATCTTTGGGATCAGGGTCAGCCAGGGTTTTTCAGGAGCTAGGACAAGGAAGGTGGCCCAAACATTGTCACCTTCAAACGTATCTTTGGTATCAGGGTCAGCCAGGGTTGTTCAGGACTTAGAATAGGGAAGGCAGCCCAAACATCGTCACCTTCAAAGAAATCTTTGGGATCAGGGTCAGTCAGGGTTCCCCTAGCCCGAGGGCTAGTTTAGGATACCCTGTTCCTACTGATGCCGTCACACTCCATGACATATTACAATGTTAGATGGCATTGGCTAATGATCACTGCTTTTAATTAGTGGATTTTTCTTGAAAGGACAGCCATTTATATCTAATTTTTGTTTTACTCCATATTTGTAAGGTTACAGGTAAATGAATATTCTTGTTTCATCCCCATATTCTTGATTTTCTATAGATACTATTTTCACCGTACACAAATATTATCAATTTTACCTTCAATCTCGACCTACAACTAGGAGCAGCCAGTGACACAGACCACTATTTATTCCTTGTCTTCAGCGAGGTTTTTAATGAAACTATCAATTTGCGGTTTGCACAGGATAGCGATAGAGCAACTTTAGAACGAGCCATGAAATGAAGATTTTGTAGCCTGAATATGAACCTATTCAGCAGTCGAAAGAAGAATGTCGAGGTAATTAGGTTTATCTACTAAGTGATTCTTTCATTACATTAGAAACATTGACTTGAACTCTACGGGGAGAAGTATTTTAACTGGTAGATTTGTCCTTAAATATCAGGTCACCAGAGTTAATTTATAGATGGATAACGATAATTCCTGGGAGGTTTTTTTACATATTCTTTTAAAGACCAAGTAGATCTGATATGCTGTAGATGTAGAGATAAAACCATAAATTTCCATCCACTCTCTATAAAGACACATCTGCAGGTTTTTCCCTCCGCTCTCTATAAAGACACATCTGCAGGTTTTTCCCTCCGCTCTCTATAAAGACACATCTGCAGGTTTTTGCCTCCGGTCTCTATAAAGACAGATCTGCAGGTTTTTCTCACTATCTGACATGAAATCAGAATAAAGTTTTCCCACTTTAGGTCAATTAGGAACCAAAATCATTTCTATTTGCTAAATGCCAGAATAATGAGAGAGAGAGAGAGAATGTTTTCCGGCATTTTTATTCCTTTCTGCACAGTGACGTTTCCTCCATGTCATAAGTATTTGGTGGCATTGCCCTTACACTGTATGATTTTGGTGAAACGTTTTGGATCCTTCCACAAGCTCCTCACAATAGTTGGTGGAATTTGGGCTGATTCCTCCTGGCAGCTCTGGTGTAACTGAGCCATGTTTGTAGGTCGCCGCTCGCACCGGCCTTTTCAGCTTTGCCCAAAAATTTTCAACAGGATTGAGATCAGGGCTTTGTGATGGCCACTCCAAAACATTGATTTTGTTATCCTTAAGCCACTTTGTAACCAGTTTGGCAGCAGCTTCAGGTCATTGTTTATTTGGAAGACCCATTTCCGGCAAAGCTTTAAGTTCCTGGCTGAAGTCTTGAGATGTTCTTCAGTATTGCCACATAATCTTCTTTCCTCATGATTCCATCTATTTTGGGAAGTGCACCAGTCCCTCCTGCAGCAAAACAACACCACAACATGATGCTTCTGCATCCCCGTCTCGTTCCTGAGCAGTATGATGGCTGGACACTCCCATCTTGTTTGTACTTGCGTATAATTGTTTGTACAGATGAATGAGGCACCCTAAGGTTTCTTGAAAATTGCACCCAAGGATGAACCAGACTTATGCAAGTCCACAATTCTCTTCTTGAGATATTGGCTGTTTTCTTTTGGCTTTCCCATGATGCTACACAAAGAAGCAGGGTGTTTCAGATGTGCATTACAATAACTCCACAGGTGTGTCTCTAATTAACTCAGATGTTGCCAATAAACCTCAGATGTTGCCAATAAACCTATCAGAAACTTCCAAAGACATTACATCATCATATGTGCTGTCCCATATTGTACTAAGATTAATGCGGGCGTCACACGGTACAATATATATGGCAATATGTCGTCGGGGTCATGTCGTTAGTGACGCACATCCGGCATTGTTAGAGATATCATACCGTGTGACACCTCCGAACAACTGTGAACGAGCAAAAATACTCACCTTATCGTTGCTAATTGACACGTCGTTCATTTTCATAATCTCGTTCCTCCTTCTCTGCGTCGGTTGTTCATCGTTCCCGTGGCAGCACACATCGCTCCGTATGACACCTTGGGAGTGACGAACACAGCTTACCTGTGTCCCGCTGGCAATGCGGAAGGAAGAAGGTGGGCGGGATGTTTACATCCCGCTCATCTCTGCCCCTCCGCTTCTGTTGGCCGGCTGCCGTGTGACATCGCTGTGACGCCGAACGTCCCTCCTAATTGACCTAAAACAGGAAAGGTTTATTCTGATTTTGTCAGATAGTGAGAAAAACCTGCAGATGTGTCTTTATAGAGATCGGAGGGAAAAACCTGCAGATGTGTCTATATAGAGAGCGGAGGGAAAAACCTGCAGATGTGTCTTTATAGAGATCGGAGGGAAAAACCTGCAGATGTGTCTATATAGAGAGCGGAGGGAAAAACCTGCAGATGTGTCTGTATAGAGAGCGGAGGGAAAAACCTGCAGATGTGTGTTTTAAATAGTTTATTCTATCTATCTATCTATCTATCTGTCTGTCTGTCTAGCATCTTATGGGCATCACATTTCCCTGTTAGAAATGGCTTCCACCTTTGTGTCAGGGCCATTTTGCTGTTCTAAAATTATTTTTTTGTTAACCTCACCACTACAAATAAATACAAAATAATTCCTCATTGTCCAGCTCGCTATGTAAATATCCGTAGTTCCATGATCGGACCCAGACCATCCTCTGCTCCTTCCAACTTTTATAATCCAACCATTTTAGCTTGATTGATGTTGATGATGTCCATCTATATCATCTACCTAGCGCTGTCTACCTTGCTCTTTTATTTAGACCTCGACGCCGGCGCATGCACATTGCTAAAATGATTTCACTGCCCTTAATTCAGGTGCATGGGAGACTGTGAGGTAGACTTTGTGATATGAAAATTTTGGGGGACGTCATCCTCATTATTCAATGCAGGGGGGCTGGACAATAAAAGACTGAAAAGATGCCATTGACGGCATGTCACGTGCGATGTAGGAGTATATGTGACTCTGGTGTGAGCAGTGCCTATGATCTATCTGCCAAGTTTGGACCACATGACCACCTAGGATGGTAGTTGAGCTGGCAGTATGGCACAGTTTATAATATAGTCAGCTGAAGAATTCCTTCTGAACCTACTCCAATCTCTAGTAATCCCATATCACAGGGTCCATTCGGCTATTAATTCAGTGACTGATGTAAAAGAATTATTTAAAGTGATGGTCTAGATTAGACAATTTCCACATTCAGGAGGTTGAGTCCTTTTGTCAAAGACTTGAACATCCTTCTCAACTTGATCTTCTCAGTCAAGGCTCAATTTAAGACCTGGATTTATGACTCACTACATGGACACGTCACACCTCCACCGGACTGACTCCTCCAGATCACTACGCCATCACTCCCACCACCTGCCCACTTGTAACAAAACCTTCATTTTATTACCTTGGTTTATCTTTAGGAGTCATCACCCCATATTCCCCATGCACAAATCTCTTAAATGTTGCGGTCTTGTCTCAGTCATTCATTTGTAGTTCTGCCTGATGAAGATGCCTCAAAGTATGCCTCAATTTTTCTGCTTCTGGCAGACAGGGAGACCTAGGACACTGTGAACATGAGGACCTGCGGTGGAGCGCATCGAGGACCTGCATCGGTGTGTTCCACCCCAGGTCCTCAATGTGTTCCACCCCAGGTCCTCAATGTGTTCCACCTCAGGTCTTCGCGTTCCATAGCATTCCGGTCCAGTGAGTATGATTACGTGATCTGTCTTCTTTCGTTTGGGGGTGTCTGCTTTCTTTAATATAGTATCCTGCATGGACATTTCATTATTGAACCACAACTAGGGCCTATTTTTGAGGTAGGGCTTATTTTGGGGGAAATACAGTATTTCTCTCCTGGCATTGCTATATATGGATATTTAAGAGATCTTTGTTGCACTTCTAAAAATTGAATGCAGATAGCATGAAAAAAAATTTGTAAAATCAAAATACTTTGTTGTATTAGCTGATACATTTAACATTTTAATTTTTCCTTGAATTTAAACTTAAAATGAAAAATGATTTAAGAAGAAAAAAATGGAAATTGGTGAAAAAAAATAAAAAATATTTTACCAACTTGTACAATTTCTTGAGTCTCATCTCCAAACTGAGTGATATTCAGCTTCTTGGGTTTATATACTAAACTCCCTGAAAATGACTACGGTTATGTCTGTATCATCTAAAAATATATCTTCCCATAAGTAATCAACCCAATTATAGTATAATAGCCGAGCCCCCTAGTGGAAATAGTTCCTTCTCCTGCTGCTAAAAATTATAATAATCACAGATGTTTAATGAACAGAATTAATAATATGTTAACAGATTTCAAGACGGAAATTTTCTACCAGGGTTTGATTTGATGATTCTAAAACTTATGTTATTCTGTCTCTTGCCTGGAGTCGATATCCATAAACAAGGGGTGAATTACAAATTATTTCCAGTATCGAGTGTGTGAGTGTAAAGGGGACTTTACACGGTAGCGATATCGGTACCGATATCGCTAGCGTGCGTACCCGCCCCCATCGTTTGTGCGACACGGGCATATCGTTGCCCGTCGCGCACAAAATCGCGCTCCCCCATCACATGGCTTACCTGCCCTGCGACGTTGCTCTGGCCGGCGATCTGCCTCCTTTCTAAAGCGGGCTTTACACACTGCGATATCGGTCCCGATATCGCTAGTGTGGGTACCCTCCCCCATATGTTGCGCGACACGGGCAAATCACTGCCCGTGGCGCACAACATCGCCCAGACCCGTCACACATACTTACCTGCCCGGCGACGTCGCTGTGACCGGCGAACTGCCTCCTTTCTAAGGGGGCAGTCCGTGCGGCGTCACAGCGATGTCACTGAGCGGCCGCCCAATAGAACTGGAGGGGCGGAGATGAGCGGGACGTAACATCCCGCCCACCTCCTTCCTTCCGCATTGTGGCCGGGAGGCAGGTAAGGAAAGCTTCCTCGTTCCTGTGTGTGCTGCCGCAGGAACGAGGAACAACTTAGTTACTGCTGCAGTAACGATTTTTGAGAATGGACCCCCATGTCACCGATGAGCGATTTTGCACATTTTTGCAACGATGCAAAATCGCTCATTGGTGTCACACGCAACGGCATCGCTAATGCGGCCGGATGTGCGTCACCAAATCCGTGACCCCAACGAGTTCGCATTAGCGATGTCGTAGCGTGTAA
The DNA here is from genome assembly GCF_048569485.1 of Anomaloglossus baeobatrachus. Taxonomy (NCBI): domain Eukaryota; kingdom Metazoa; phylum Chordata; class Amphibia; order Anura; family Aromobatidae; genus Anomaloglossus; species Anomaloglossus baeobatrachus. The sequence goes on along the minus strand of NC_134358.1, from coordinate 558,670,984 downwards.
AGCCCCCTTAAGGGGATGGGTCGTGCGGCGTCACAGCGAAGTCACACGGCAGGCGGCCAATAGAAGCAGAGGGGCGGAGATGAGCAGGATGTAAACATCCCGCCCACTTCCTTCCGCATTGCCGGTGGAGGCAGGTAAGGAGATGTTCCTCGCTCCTGCAGCTTCACACACAGTGATGTGTGCTGCTGCAGGAACGAGGAACAACATCGCTAACGAGAGGTAAACGATTTTTTGTTTTAGGACGACCTCTCCACGGAAAACGATTTTGGCCGCTTTTGCGATTGATTTAGGTTGCACATAAGTGTCACACGCTGCAATACCATTAATGACGCCGGATGTGCATCACTAACGACGTGACCCTGACGATAAAACATTAATGATATCGTAGCGTGTAAAGCCCCCTTTAGAGGGTGACCTACGGTTGTGTATCCCACCTGAAGACATCACTGATTTTATTACTAATGTGTGATATGTCCTTGTAGGTAGAATTATTGTATCTTGATTAATTCTCTGGCGCCGTAGATTACGGTTTGTATAGCACTTTGTGAGAGATCCATTTTAGGAACAGAGACAGTGTTGGCAGGATTAACTGAAGAGCCGACCCACAGTAGGGTGGAGTAAGGGAAATATAGGTAGAGGGACTTCCTGTTTCGGTGTGGTTGACTAGCGGAAGAAGAAGGGAGAAGGCAAGCAAAGGAGGAAGAAGAGTTGACCAGGACTGGAAGGCAGGTGTAGCTCTACAGAGGACTACTTAGGGAAAGGAGGACTCAGACAAGCCGTGTGAACAGGTGCAGATACAGTATCAGCCCTGTGGGTAACAAGGACCTTTAGAGAGGAAGAGGTCGCCCGGCTGAAGAACACTGGCACAGAAGCATCGGGTCTAGGAGCTACTCTGGGAAAAGTAGCAAAGCAATGCTGGGTATCATAGCCACAGCGAAACATGTGGATCCGTGTAGTTAGATATCATTGGAATATGGATGATCCAACCAGCCTGTCCCTACTTGGCATCCTGTTTGGAAAGATTTAACATTGTGTCTATACCCTCCTGGAAGCACCGGTCTGTGTTCTAAAGTAAAGTGTAGGACGTTTTTAAATGCTGTTGTGGCCTCTCTCTATACGACCCTCTGCGCTAAGTGCTGGCACAGAGAAACAGAAGGCCTCTAGTCTGGTGGTACCGGCCCAAAGTGGGAATTCTTCCACACACATACTAAAGTTTTCTATAGCATGCCTGTGATGCTAGACCCTACGAGCAGTATGAATAGAAGCGTAGTCAGATATGCCGGGATCATAAGCCAGGAGGTAACATATAAGATTCAGGGAGCAGACAGAGACATGGTCAGGAAGAGGCTCGAAGTCAAAAGCCAGGAGGTAACGTATAAGATTAAGGGAGCAGACAGAGATGTGGTCATGAAGAGTTCCGAGGTCAGAAGCCAGGAGGTAACGTATAAGGTTCAGGGAGCAGGCAGAGACGTGGTCAGGAAGGGATCTGAGGTGAGAAGTCGGGAGGTAAAGTACAAGGTAGAGGGAGCAGATAGAAACGTGGTCAGGAAGAGGTCTGAGGTCAGAAGCCAAGAGGTAATGTATAAGGTTCAGGGAGCAAACAGAGACGTGGTCAAGAAGAGATCTGAGGTCAGAAGCCGGGAGGTAAAGTACAAGGTAGAGGGAGCAGATAGAAACGTGGTCAGGAAGAGATCTGAGGTCAGATGCCGGGAGGTAAAGTATAAAGTAGAGGGAACAGACAAAGATGTGGTCAGGAACAGGCCTGAGGTCAGGAACCAAGATCAGAACACTTCCACCACTCAGGAGCCAAGAGCACACTGAGCAAACAGGATGTGCACAAGACACATAACAAAGCCTAATCAAATGCAAAATGCTTTACAAAGCGGAACCGTGACAATGCCAGTGTGAAAAACTGAGTACCTTGCCCAGGACTACTACAATGGGCATGTTCACATGAGACTACAAAGAAGAGCATATGGATTTCCATCCTCTTATGCCAAGCTGGTGAGCTCCTTTGGCACCCTCTTCGACCCTGGACTTTAGCATGCTGGACACCACCATGGGTTATCTCTTTGATGTCAAGTCAGAGGAGGACGATCCATGCCGATTTCTAGAGCCCTGAAAACCTTGTCCTACCTGCCACCACCTCCTGCCTGCAGGTAGGACGAGGTGCACTGTGCTAAGCTCCACCAGGAAAGGAATGCATACGTGGCCGGTGGACCAAGATCCTGCAATTCTTTTTGAATGAAGCTAGAATTGTTCATTGAAAAGTGTTGTCTCATTGAAACATATTCATTTTGTCACAAAGATGAGTACACCCTCACATATTTGTAAATATTTTATTATATCTTTTCATGGGACAGAACTGAAGATCTGACCCTGTGATACAATCTGCAGTGTCAGTGTGCAGCTTGTATAATAGTGTAAAATTGGTCTGCTCGCTAAATAACAACACACAGCCATAAATGTCAAAAACTACGGTAACAAAAGTGAGTACACCCCTAGAGGAAAATGGCCAAATTGTTTCCAATTAGCTATTTTAACTCCCCGGTGTCATATGACTAAGTGTTACAAGGTCTCGGTGTGAATGGGGGGCAGGGGTGTTACATTTGGTGTTATCGCTCACACACTCATACTGACACTGGAAGATCAACATGGCTACTCATGGCAAAGAATTCTCAGGATCTGAAAAAAGAATTGTTGCTCTACATAAAGATGGCCGAGGCTATAAGAAGATTGTCACCACCCTGACACTGAGCTGCAGCACGATGGCCAAGACCATACAGCGGTTTAACAAGACATACCACATCACATTGGTCTACATGGCTGTCATCCCAGAAGGAAGCCTCTATTATGAATGATTCGCAAGAAAGCCCGCTATCAGTTTGCTGAAAACAAACAGATGTGAGAGTGCTGATGTTTCAGTTGCAGTGCTTCCTCCTGTCCACCAGAGGGGTGTCTGCTAATTCTGGAAGAAGGATTCTGTGCAAAGGATTCAGAGCAAAGACTGTAACCAAAGCAGTATTCTCGATACCGCCGGCTTGCCATCCGTCTGTTGTTCTGTTCCAGAGGTGATCTTTCCCAGTTACTGTCGGTTGCTTATGAACTCTCTGCGGTACTGAAACCTGCCACGATTTCTCCGGATTCGATACTACTGGACCTACTTTTCAGTACGGTAAGTCCTGAGCTCTGACCCCACACATTTTTTTTCTATCTTTGTGGGAAGTGCGTATATACCCAGTAGTTTTGCCACCAAACCAGTTGAGATACGCTGCAGCCAGTTACACAGGACTAAACTTGAGCTACTGCAGCATTGCTGTAAACAAAGTGTATGGGCTTATGTAGCCTGTTATTGTGCACGTGTGAGAAGGGGAGAGGGGGAATAGTGATATAGTTAAGTTTGTTAATCATTGTGCTGAAGCAGAGACAAGTCCTGCTGTACACTCAGTAATTTACACTCCTCACTAGCTTAGAAGTTCTGCGCTAGCATTGTTTAGGTTTCCAGGCAGCTAAATTGTTTCTAGTATGTCCTGAGACATTGGAAAGGGTCGCTGCACCGGCACATTGATCCTGGCATCCTGAGCCGGGTATATATATTTGTTTGTGGCAAATTCTGACCATTATTCCGTGTTACATTGCCCACGCCCTAATTGTTTATAAAGAAAGAGTCTAAGCTCAGTCATTGTCTGGTCTCATTCCTAGTCTGTGACCCGCTATATCCTAGGAGTAACCCCTCCACCCCGGTCCACACAGGCTGAGAGCATAGATTAATGGAACTATGTCCTGTGCTTTCCATACCTTTCAGCTATGCTGAATGTATAAATGCAACACTTTTGTTATTGTGGCCAGCTAAGGCACACCTGTGCAATAATCATGCTGGCCAGCCTAAGGCACACCAGTGAAATAATCATACTGGCCAGCCAAAGGCACACCTGTGCAATAATCATGCTGGCCAGCCTAAGGCACACCTGTGCAATAATCATGCTGACTAGCCAAAGGCACACCTGTGCAATAATCATGCTTGCCAGCCTAAAGCACACCTGTGCAATAATCATGCCCGCTAGCCAAAAGCACACCTGTGCAATAATTATGCTGGCCAGCCTAATGCACACCTGTATAATTATCACACTGTCTAATCAGCATCTTGACACCTGTGAGGTGGATGGATTACCTTGGCAAAGGAGGAGTGCTCACTAATACAGATTTAGACAAATTTGTGAACAATATTCGAGATAAAAAGGCTTTCTGTGTACGTAGAAAAAGGAAGGTCTTAGATCTCTGAGTTCAGTTCCGAAAAAATGGGAGCAAAAACAAAAGTGTTACGATTATATTTTTGTTCAGTGTATATCTGCTTTCCCGTAGACACCAGACATGCGCAGACACCAGTCTATTCTACAAAGCATTTTACGAGTGTTTGGCCAACAGCTCTATCATGAGTACGGCAATCTCTGTAAGAACGCCCGACCATCATAATCCTGTGCCGAGAGATCACTAAATACAACCAGACCTTAAGATTGGAAAAAATATATGAAAGGCTCTGGACCAATGGCCACATCGTTGGTAAATGTTGTTTCAACCAGAACCTTGAGAACCTCCACTACTTGCCATCTATGACATCTCTTCTGATTAGTAGGTCCTTGGCATGAGAGCATTTTGTCACAGTGTAACTGTAGTACCCACGGGGCAGGGGTTAAATACTTGTTGCCGGGCTGGTGTTGTCGGGTCTGGGATGTCACAGGTGGCCCTGCTCATCTTCGTGGCCCCGAGGTTTACACCAAAAGGGGGTGAAGGATGGGATGAGGATGTTGTCGGGAGTAGTAGTTGTTTCGTGACGCCATCTGCAGTATGCAGACTGGGATTAGCAGCTGCTGTGGTCGCAGTCCTTTGGGGCGGATGGTGTCGCAGCTAGGATAGTTCAGCTTCCCACAGGTGAAGCTAGGCCCCAGGGAGGATGATGGATGTAGTAGTGGCTGTTGGTGCCAAAGCACAGGGCGCCAGCACCGGCAATGAAGGGCTGACACGGTAATTGCGGTTCCAGCTCTTTACTCACTGTCCGTGGGCTGCCCAGAGGTGCCGGTCTCCACCGTGATGGGCTCCAGCCAATCCCGGATAAGTTAGAGGCAGCCACCAGTGTTTGAAAGTGTCCTTTTCCAAGGGATGCCCCTTCAGAAGTGAGGTACCCGGGCTGAGCTTCCCGTTCCAAGCCTTATGCTCAGTGAAGAAAGAAGGAAGAAAATTGGTGTCGTGTTGCCAGAACTGAAGTCCCGACTTGACTGACGATTGAATAAATGTTGCTCCTACTTCTACCCCAAGTGGTGCCCGCCCCCCAGGTGGTTGTCCTAGTGATCGGGAAAGTCCCATGCCTCATGATGGCCACCCCCATGTCTACCCTAGTCCAGTCCCCGGTGGAAGGTACCTAAGCTGTATGTAATGTGAAATGAGGAAAAAACGGTGATTAACCCCCTCCTTACCCGAGATGAATACTGCACCTTAAGTGAGATGCAGTACACTGTGGTGACTGAAGCCTCAGGGGCGCCACATAACGACGTCCTAGAACCTGCTATTCAGAAGAGTCACCGGGGATGCCACCGGTAGGAGGTTTGCAAGGTTCTGTTCTGGAACAGGATCAATCCTAACCATAACCGATGGAAATAGACAGATTCCATACATTCTTGTATGTTTCTTCTTCGTTTCTACTAAAGTCCTTTATCTAATGTGCTGAGGAAAATATGAGAAAAAAATACTGGAATCTCCGAAACATAATGAAGACATACTGTCGCCAAGGTCTTGGTAATTATACTAATTGGCTAATGTATTCAAAATGCATGTAAGAACAAAAAGCCATTATTATCCATGTCTCTTCTGTTTGCGGATTAAGAGCTAAATACACAATATTCTGCAGCCGTTAAAGTATATTAATGGAAGAAAGCACAAAGTACTGAAAATGCTGACGTCCCATTCCCCACACACATAATAAATGGAAAGTATAAGTACAGGTCAAAAGGGCTCCGCTTTAATGTATGAAAACATGTTTTTTCAGACCTTTTGTAAGTTGAAAGCAAACAAAGTATGAGTCACTGCTGCATCATCCGCATCTCGGCCGTAGACGTCAGCACTGAGCCTTCAAGAAAACATGACTTCTGCAGTAAATGGCACACAGGAGCCATGGGTGGACACATTTTTAGATTCCATGTCATTTTGTAACACATTCTTTCCAAAAAAAAGATTGAAAAATTCCAGAAAATATGGCATCCTCATCTATCGGCAGAGGAGAAACAAACTTACATCAGTCACTAACAGCAGCCAAATGCAAAACTTTAGATGTCATATTATTACCAATATTATCAGTCTTCAAACTACATCATCTTTTAAATTTGATTTAATGGACATGGAGCTGAGAAAGTAAAAAGGACCAGAGAAGACTGACGCCGATAGCTATGACAAATAATCTGTCCTACATCTACTATAATACTGCCCCTATGTACAAGAATATAACTACTATAATACTGCACCTATGTACAAGAATATAACTACTATAATACTGCCTCTATGTACAAGAATATAACTACTATAATACTGCCTCTATGTACAAGAATATAACTACTATAATACTGCCCCTATGTACAAGAATATAACTACTATAATACTGCCCCTATGTACAAGAATATAACTACTATAATACTGCACCTATGTACAAGAATATAACTACTATAATACTGCCTCTATGTACAAGAATATAACTACTATAATACTGCCCCCTATGTACAAGAATATAACTACTATAATACTGCCCCTATGTACAAGAATATAACTACTATAATACTGCCCCTATGTACAAGAATATAACTACTATAATACTGCCCCCTATGCACAAGAATATAACTACTATAATACTGCCCCTATGTACAAGAATATAACTACTATAATACTGCCCCTATGTACAAGAATATAACTAATATAATACTGCACCTATGTACAAGAATATAACTACTATAATACTGCCTCTATGTACAAGAATATAACTACTATAATACTGCCCCCTATGTACAAGAATATAACTACTATAATACTGCCCCTATGTACAAGAATATAACTACTATAATACTGCCCCTATGTACAAGAATATAACTACTATAATACTGCCCCCTATGCACAAGAATATAACTACTATAATAATGCCACCTATGTACAAGAATATAACTACTATAATACTGCCCCTATGTACAAGAATATAACTACTATAATACTGCACCTATGTACAAGAATATAACTACTATAATACTGCCTCTATGTACAAGAATATAACTACTATAATACTGCCCCCTATGTACAAGAATATAACTACTATAATACTGCCCCTATGTACAAGAATATAACTACTATAATACTGCCTCCTATGTACAAGAATATAACTACTATAATACTGCCCCCTATGTACAAGAATATAACTACTATAATACTGCCCCTATGTACAAGAATATAACTACTATAATACTGCCCCCTATGTACAAGAATATAACTACTATAATACTGCTCCTATATACAAGAATATAACTGCTATAATACTGCCCCCTATGTACAAGAATAAAACTACTATAATACTGCTTCTATGTATAAGAATATAACTACTATAATACTGTCCCTATGTACACGAATATAACTACTACAATACTGCACCTATGTACAAGAATATAACTACTATAATACTGCACCTATGTACAAGAATATAACTACTATAATACTGCCCCCTATGTACAAGAATATAACTACTATAATACTGCCCCCTATGTACAAGAATATAACTACTATAATACTGCCCCCTATGTACAAGAATATAACTACTATAATACTGTCCCTATGTACAAGAATATAACTACTATAATACTGCCCCCTATGTACAAGAATATAACTACTATAATACTGCCCCCTATGTACAAGAATATAACTACTATAATACTGCCACTATGTACAAGAATATAACTACTATAATACTGCCCCCTATGTACAAGAATATAACTACTATAATACTGCTCCTATATACAAGAATATAACTGCTATAATACTGCCCCCATGTACTAGAATATAACTACTATAATACTGCCCCCTATGTACAAGAATATAACTACTATAATACTGCCCCTATGTACAAGAATATAACTACTATACTACTGCCCCCTATGTACAAGAATATAACTACTATAATACTGTCCCTATATACAAGAATATAACTACTATAATACTGCCCCCTATGTACAAGAATATAACTACTATAATACTGCTCCTATGTACAAGAATATAACTACTATAATACTGCCCCCTATGTACAAGAATATAACTACTATAATACTGCCCATTATGCACAAGAATATAACTACTATAATACTGCCCCTATGTACAAGAATATAACTACTATAATACTGCCCCTATGTACAAGAATATAACTACTATAATACTGCCCCTATGTACAAGAATATACCTACTATAATACTTCTCCTATGTACAAGAATATAACTACTATAATACTGCCCCTATGTACAAGAATATAACTACTATAATACTGCCCCTATGTACAAGAATATAACTACTATAATACTGAATCCTTTGTACAATAATATGCCCGCTATATTACTGCCTCCTGTGGACCAATTGAGTAAAAATCTTACTTTTTTACATTGCATTTGAGTCTCATCTTATTTTTATGACTTTATTTCTTTTCTGAATTAGCCCCAATCATCATAAACCTGAGATATTTACAGCCCGCATCTCTTTATAGATGAACACTCTTGCCTGTCCTATAATAATATTTTACCATAAGTTTGCATAAATCATTGCAGATTTTGCGCGGCGTTTCTGTTGATAAGTACGGTTGGCGGTGATATGTGGTGACAGGACCAAATGTGCTTTGGCTGAGATTCAATCTAAAAAATTAGAAGCTGTTGATTTTATTACCACTTTGTCAATATATTTGATGTAGTGTTAATGACTGTGAATGGCCTAATGATCAGCCGGGGGCGCGGCGGCACTCTCGGTGAGCACTGTCTCCTTTGATCTCCAGCATTGGGGAGAATGAATGCTGATTCGGTTCATTTTTAACAGACTCATTCCAGAGTAGTCATGAAACAAACATTTCATGATCAAACATTTTAATGTACTTCACTCGTCCAGGAGGCAGAGTGCTATAAATTAAGGCTCGCTGCCAGTCCCAGACAATCCGCTGAGCACGGTCACCATGAACAGATGTTAATGCGGCTTTCACCATTGCTGTGAAGGTGAGGTCAGAGCTTCATAGGAGACCATGGTATTTGTAGAAGTCACTGCAAAGCGTTAATGCCCTATTCGTAAACGCAATAAGTATTATTAAAAGTTTAAACTTGGAGTGTAAGTACTGACTTGGACCATTTTTGGATTCTCAACTTTACGGCAACATCAACAGTCAACTAGACTTTCGGAAAATGCATTGTCCTTGTTTTTTTTTTAACATATGGGTAGAGATGAGCAAACTCAACCTGTAAAGTTCAGAGTTCGTTCCAAACATTTGGTGTCCGGGGGTAGAACCCAAACACGGTCTTTTAAAAGAAAGTCTGTACCCAAATTCCGGTGCTGTTCATACGAACCACTCGATCGGGCATTGGGGTTGTAGAGCCGGCGTCTCTGTTGAGCCGGGTAGTGTCCTCCTCCCACTGCCGCGTGGCCATCCACGTGTTCTGCTGCCACCTTTCCTTCCCGGGCCCTGTAAATGCCGCACAGGGTTTCTGGGAGAGCACCTAAGATGCGCGTGCACGCATCTGTCCTTCTCTTAAAGGAGCCTATGGCTGAGGGGCACTGTATATTTAAGGCTGCTTCCAATTAGGGGAGGTGCCTGTACAATGCCTCTAGTTAGTCAGTCAGTCTTCAGTCAACTACCTAGCTAGTTGTCAGGTCCAGAGCTCCTGTCCTGTTATCCCTGTGTCTGTCTCCAGTACCTGCCTTCCCATACCTGTTTCCCTGCCATGCCCACCATTCTTGTCCATACTTGCCAGGCTGCCTCAGTCACCTGACCTGTACCCGTCTATAGTCCTTCACCTGTCTTGTGGTTCAGCTGCCATAGTCCTGGTTAGTTCCCTGAGAGTGGTACCTGGCGTCTACCTGGCGGTGGGTGCTTAGTTAAGCCCCTCCCACTAAGGGATAAGCCCGGGATCCTCCTGTGGCCCAGTAGGCCCACTAATCCCGCTCTACACCGGCCACGACCATTGTGCTCTGGTGTGCTCAATGTTTGGCCTGGTGAGAGCCACTTGCAGCCTCTAAATGACTCTCACAGGAGGAAAAAACTATATTTTCAGATGCTGTGTGTAAAAAAAAAAAAAAAAGTCATCCCTCCCCCAGAAAAGCTTAAAGGGAACTTGTCACCGAGTTTTTCCTTCATGACCTGCAGCCACCACGAGTGATCACTTATGTACAGCATTCTAGAGTACTTATATAGGAGCTTAGGCCACTCTGTATAACGTAAAAAAAGATCTTTATTATACTCACCTAAAGGGCGGTCCGGTCCGATGGGTGTCATTGCTCTTGGTCCGGCTGGTGCCTCCTCCATCTTGTGGGATCGCCGTCCTCTTGCCCAGTCCTGTGTGCATGATGCATCCTGCATCATTCACAGAGAGGCCTTCATGGCGCTCCTATGCAGGAGCACTTTGATCTGCCTGGATGAGGGAAGATCAAAGTATTGTAGTGCACATGTGTACCGCCCCGCGCTCGGCTGCAGCCGAGCCGCTTGGATCCGGGCTCGTTGGTGGGTGGCTCGAGCGCCTCCGGACCCGGGGTCACTTCACTCTGAAAGGGGGTGCTGCGCTACTTAGGGTGGTGGTAGGTAGGTGTACGGCCGGAGCCGTGTTTAAGTTCGTGACGCCATCAATGGGTTGTGGTGAAGGTGGCACCTGGGGCAGATGGTGATGCAACAAGGTGTTAACCCCCCGTGGGCAGGGGTGGTGGCCCCAGGATCCGTTGGGGAGAGCTGGGCGGTGCAGGGCGGTTCGCGGCCGGATGGCACTGTTGTACTCACTGTTATTGACACAAACAAGTCTCCGGTAAACAAAGTTGATGGTGGTCGGTGCCCGCAGCCGGCTGCGTCTGGTCTCCCACCCGGTTCGGTGGTCTTTGCCTTTCTCCTGCACCGTGTAGTGTATGTGTAGACTGCCTGCGCTTCAGCAACGGGAGTTCACTCCCCAGCTGTATGTATGTCGGGAAAGCCCTTTTGCCCGCAGACGCTGGCCCGTGGGATCTCTCTGCCTGTGCGGTGGCTTTCTATCCCCCTCAGTGGGCTGTTGTCTTCAGTCGGGACTTGGGTGGGAAAGGACCTATAGTCCAGACTGCAATCAGTCAATTAACTCAGTCCAGTGGATTCTGGACCTCGTTTCAGGGTCTGAGTACCCCCCTGTGTGCTCCGGTTTCCAGTCGTTTCCCCGGGTCGGTACCGGCGGACCACTACCCTGTCCCGGTCCACCACGGTTCCACCGAGTCGTCTTTCCGGCTCCTGCAGGCTAAAGCCACCGTCTGCCTCCTAGCCAAAGGTGCCCGGGCTCCAACCCTGGCACCTGTCAGACTCCTTCACTCCTCACTCACTGACGCTGAACTCTGAACTCCGTGTGTTTCCTGCCTCAGGCCCTCTGAACTCCTCGGTGGGCGTGGCCAACCGCCTGGCTCCGCCTCCTGGTGTGCCCATTAAGCCCTGAGGGAGGTGACTAGGGTTTATGGTTTGGCTGATGTTACCTTGTTGGGGGACAGGTGTAATGCGGGGGTGTACCTGTGACTACCTGGCTAGTCCAGGGCGTCACACATGCGTGAGCGGTCATTGAACTTTTCTCGCGCATGCATATTATAGTACTTTGCAGAGCAGATGAAAGTGCACATACGCAATGCAGACCTTTCTGAGAATGATGCAGGATGCGTCATGCACACGGGGCTGGGCAGGAGGACGCGATCCTACAAGATGAAGGAGGTGCTGGACCGAGAGCAGTGACACCCATCGGACCGGACCGCCCCCTAGGTGATTATTATAAAAAAAAAATTTACATTATACAATGCGACCTGGGCTCTTATATACAGTATTCTGAAATTCTGTATGTAAGAGCTCACTGGTGGTGGCCACAGCATATAGGGGAAAAAGCTGGTGGCAGGTTCCCATTAATGGCTGGCTGTACGTACGATGGCAGAGAGCTGAACTGCCCAATCATTGACTTCCACTATACCCGTTACTCGAATTGAGCCTGTAAGTTCATATCCCCATTGATGTATTTGGCATCCGAGGCCCTGGAACGCGTTCAGGTGAAGTCTGAAGTAACTTTTAACTAAAGTCTGGCCAAACCCATCAGACCCAAAAATCCACAGATTTGCTCATCTCTACATATCAGTCTTGAGAATGCATTGCCCCTGCTCTCTGTTTCATTTGCACACGCCCTCTCCCTATAATTTTGAAAAAGTAAGGGTATGTTCAGACTGATAGTTTAAGAATTCTTGCAGCAAATACCGTATTTTTCGGATTATAAGACGCACTTTGACTCCCAAAAATTTGGGAGGAAAATGAGGGGTGTGTCTTAAAATCCAAATATAGCTCACCGGTTAGGCTGTCTGTGCGGCTCTGTGTGCGGTCGGCCGGGTGCGTGCAGGCGACCGGGTGCCTGTGGCTGCGTGTGTGCGGGCGGCCGGGTGCCTGTGGCTGCGTGCCGGCTGTCTGTCTGTGTTGGTTGCCTCTCTGTCCCAGCTGCTTCTCTGTGCAAGAGGGTGGGTGGCCTGCTGGCTGCCACTCTGTGCGTGTGGGCGGGCGGGTGTGCTGACTGTGGGGGCTGTGCGGCGGTTGTACCAGTGTTTCTGCGGTCCCGGTTTCAAATTATGGTGCCGGGAGTCAGCGCGTGCGTAGATGGAGCCCTTGGATGAAAGCTCCATCTGCGCATGCGCTGCTCCGGGTGCCATCATTTGAACCGGGACGTGGACAGACTGGGATAATCACCACACCAGCCTGCTCCACCACTGACCTGCCGCCGCTGCCACCACTGACTCATCACCGCCGCTGCCATCACTGACCCGTCACCGTCGCTGCCACCACAGACCCATCACAGCTGCTACCACCAGTGACCCGGCACTGTCGCTGTCACTACTGATCTGTCGCCGCTACTGCCACTGACCTGCCGCTGCCACCACTGACCCGTCACCGCCGCTGCCATCACTGACCCATCACCGCCGCTGCCACAACAACACCGGAGTATAAGACAGACCCCATTTTTTTTTACCTTTTTTTATCTCTAAATTTGGGGTGCGTAAAACAAAAAATACGGCTCTCCAAAATCCTCTTGAAAAACTTCTTCAAAAACTCTCGTTAGGCGGTGTGCACCCTGCATCTTTTTCAGTTAGATTTCACCCAGAATGGGCCTAAAAAAAGTGCAGCGCAAGTACCCCTTAAAATGCACATATGGCGCAATAATATCAGAGCAGCATTCCTGCGCACATATCCCATCTTATGTCTCTTCTTTTAACCACTTCAGGATTATGAAACACTGTAGTGAGTAAAAAAGTGACATCCGTTCCTCGGGCGGCTTGTGCTGGGAAGCTGCCCACAATGTATTCTGAAAGTATAGAATGAAAGAAGCTGCTGAAAAAGCCACTTCAGGAAAATAATTGCTGGCGGATTTCTTAAGTGGCCTTGCCGGGTAATAAAAAAACCTGCGGCTGCCTAATTGTCTATTCTACGCCGTCTTAACATTCCCTTAAACTTTTCCAATTCAATTGTAGGAAAAATCCAATGTGCTTTTGGTGCCCCCCAGGGCTTTGGGGTACTCGGTCCCGGGCCTTGTATTCACTAGGACGTATCACAGGTGGCCGTTGCTCGGTTCCATGACCCTGGGGGTCGCTTAAAAAGGGTAATTTTACAAGGGAAAAATAAAATAAAGTGTTTTTCGTGACGCCACTTGCGGTATTCGGCTACTTGGGGAAAGCCGCCGCTGTAAAGTCTCTCACTGCTGGGGCTGGTGGTATTGGGTGTGGCACCCTGGACCAGCCAGGGGCCACAGGTAACAACACCCACACACCCCCACCTCCAGCAGTTCACAGCAGACATCCCCATTGAGACCTGATTTCTCCCTCGGGTCCAGACAGACACACTAGGTGGGCGGAGTCAAGCAGATAGGCACGCCCACCGAAGAGTCTGGCTGGCCTCAGGCAGGAAACTAGAGCAGACAAGTCCAGGCAGATGAAGAGGGAGGAGGTCTGCAGAGAGGCAGACGCAGACTGGGGCCTAGGTTGGAGCCTAGGGCCCTCGTGCAGCAGTCAGGCAGACGGTAGTGGCCGTCTGCGAGAGCCGGGAAGACAGTCTGGTGAAACCATAGGTAGCCGGGGCTGGGCGGTGGCCCACCGGTACCGAACCGGGGAGCCAGCTGGAAACCGGAGCGCAGGAGGAGTGTACGGAAGGTGCAGGAAAGGACTTACATTACCAACCTGGGGTCAGGGGAAAACACCGCAGCCGCCTGTGGGACCCGTCCATCCAGCCATTTGTTTCATCAGAGACTCCGTGTGTGTTACTGGCTGAGTGAGTACCACCGTGCCGTGCGGCACAGCGCTGCCCCCCGCGACCCTGCACCTCACCAGGCCCTGTAACCCGCCTGCCATCCATCCCTAACCCCTCACCGGGCCCCGGGACAACCGACCCCCTACCCATGGAGGGGAGAACCAACATCCAAGCTGCTCCCTGTCATCGCTCCCGGGATCCCCCTCCAGAGCAGCAGTGGTGTCACAACCTCACCACAACCGTGGGTGGCGTCACGGACAATTCCAAATCCCCACAATCAACTCCCCCCCTTTTCACTCACGGGCGAGGAGCGCCGCTCGAGTCCCCGGGATCCGGCCCACTGCTCGAGCCAGCACCGAGCAGCAGCAGCAGCAGCTGGACCCGAGCAGTGGGAGAGCGCAGCGTCCCCTCCTCCGCCCGCGACATTGGGCAGCTTAGATGTGATGGCCCTCCGCAAGTAGAGCTAGGTCCTAGGGGAGGATGATGGTGGTTGTAGTATATAGATGCAGAGGTGTAGGAGGAATTCAGACAACACAGGGGCTGCAGGTTTACTTGTGCTTTACTGACTGGTTTGGAGTAACTGTAACCCGGCTGGTGCTGGTCTCTGCCAATCCGGTATTCCCTTTGTTCCTGTACCGGTGTAGTGACCTGGTGACCTTTACTTCATGTACCTGTTTGTAGTTGTTGGGTCCCCGTAGCCTGGAGCGTTTTGGGGTCCCCTCCGGTTTTCACAGTACTGGCCCGTATGGCAGGCAGCTTGAACCTCTCTTGGGTCGGACCTCTGTCCCCGTTCCTAGGTTCCTTCTTTGCTGCTGTGCCCCGGACACTAATGTCGGTGAGGTCCTTGATGGTCCCCTCACCGGGCAGATTCTTATCAGGTGAACCTGAAGCGTCTTCCTGAACTAGGGCTCTGTACCCTGCCGGTGCTCGGTCCAGTGAGTACTCGTACCGTACTCTCCCTGGCAACCGTAAACCTTTTAGCCCACTTAGTCACTTCACACTTCTTGTCAGTGTACTGACTTCTGACTGAACGTCTTACTCACTTCCCATCTAACTCACTTACTGTCTGGCAAGAAATCCTTCTCCCATCATTCCACTGACTAGCCCCTCCTCCTCTCGGGTTTCTGACTAGTGGATTGGATGTGCCACGACCAATAGGTGGCCATCCATCAGTTCCATCTCTAGCTTGTCACCCAGTCTGGGGAAAAGGGCGTGTATTTGTGTGTGTGTTGTGGTGTTTACCGGCACTGGCCTTACAGGAATCCGGGGCTAGTTGTAGTACCCTGTAGCACCTGACACTCAGGGCCCCACACTTTTCCTATAAAAAATATTCGAGGTTTTCTTTCCCTAAAGAGGTTTTGAAAAGTGCTTGGTTCAAGAAAAGAAATCACATGTCGCTTCTTTGCAGCAGTTCCTGAAGGAAACCTTTGCAAACTAGGTATGGTCCAATCAGTGACAGGATCGGAATTTCTCACGAGCGGCGATCAGGAGAAACTAAGGCAGAAAACAAGCACAATAGGGTCTTAACTGGTTACAATAAGGGTAGGTGTGCCGCCCCGGTGTTAGTCGGGCTGCTCAGATCCGGGATGGTCGTGGCTGGAGGGCTCCGGACCCGGTTGGCAGACACTCTGATCCGTAAAGGGGGGGATATTTACAAGGGAAAAGTTTGTGACGCCACCTGCGGGTTGCGGTAATGGGAGTACCGTCGCTTCTGGAGGGAGGACGGGGGCAGATGGTGTGAAGCAGCAAGGTGTCAGTCCCTCCGCAGGTAAGGAAGGCCCCGGGCTCAGGGGGTTGGTAGATTTGGGAGCACAGGGTGCAGGGATCAAGGTACTCACTGCAGGTAGCCGTGGTGTTGGATGAGGTGGAGAAAGGAGACACACACACTGTAGGTAAACCAAAGTCTCTGCGTACAGCTGCTGGGAGGCCGTCCAAGTACCCGGTCCCACCGATGTCACTTAGTAATTCGGAGTCTGCCTCCATGCACAATTTGTTGTCCGCAGGTGATCCTCGTGGCTTGAAGTGGTTGGGGGCCCTGCTCACTATGTGTAGTGTAGCCGTGCTCTTAAGGGCTGGCACTTGGGACATCAGTAAGTTGCTGTGTCTGGAAAAACCCTGTCCCCCTCATTGCGCTAATGCCCTCAATCTCTGAGCATGTAGTGAAGTCCTTGAAGACCCTCTCCCTTTCAGGTGAATTGTCAGGACGTTGAATCGGCTCCTGACTTAGGGTCCTGTACCCCGTTGTGCTCGGTACCGGTCAATTCTGTTGGGCCCTTCTGGTGCCGACAGTCTCTCCAAGACGACGTCCGTCACACCCCTGTCCAACGTCTCTGCAACCGGTCCCTGACTCCTCTGGACCCGAATCACCGCTTGCGACTCAATCAGCTCTCCTTAGCTCCCCAAGAGCTCACTCTCCCAGCTCCTCAGTCTCTGGAGCTCACTTCTTCACTCTCTGTCTCCCTCTTACAGTCTGCTCAGTTCCCCAAGTGGCTGGGCCATTTTCCAGTTAGTCCAACCCCCCCGGTGTGTCTGGCAGTGACTGATGTGATGTGATTGGGTTTTGTGGTACAAATGGGAGTGACACTGTTTCCTAGGTACCTGGAACCATGGGAGGTAAGGCCCTGCACCCTGAGTAAGGATGCAGTTCCCTGTGGTACCCTGATATATTCAGGGGCACCACATAGGGATGAGATTATTATTTCCTCACCTGGGATAGTTGTATGTGACCCAACTACTGATGTGTGTGTGACAGGTGATGCACGCGAGATTGGAGACAATCAGGAGAAAATGCGGGTCCTGGAACGAGAAGGACTCCAAATGGGTTAAGTTGGATTTCTCACAAGCCGCGATGTCAGTAACTCGGTAAATGTTGGATTTTTTTTTTTATAATGATGATGATTAAAGTAATGTGGTTTTAATAGGGACTTACTATAAGTTGTCAGTACTGTAGTCCTTTAATCTTGGCAAGAAGATACGGGGTTGACTTTTATTGGTATTTTCTATTGGGTTTCATCTTGTTTCTCTTCTTTAACTCTTGCTACTTTGATCTTTATGCCACTAGAGGATTGGAGTGAAGTCTATAGCAGCGAAGTCTTGTGTAATGATGTGATTCTTACAGTACCCAGATGAATGACTAAATGGATGGCACCAGCTCTCCATCAAGAGATTTTTTTCTCACAACTTAAATGGATTGTGAAAACAAGATTTCCTCTATCCTTTGGATAACTTGTTGATTGGTGGGACCAACACCAATCATCAGAATGTGCACTTTTATCCCTATGGATAACTTGTTGATTAGTGGGATTTGTATCGATCAACAGAACGGGGCACTTTTCTCCCTATGGGTCACTTGATTGGTGGTGCGGTACCTCCACACGTCTCCGCTCCCATGCCTTGGTGGGGGCGCTGTTCTACTCACTAGTATGGCAGTAGTATAGTATTTCTTAAAAGGGCAGTGTCCTATAACCCAGAAGTAATCTCTGAGGTCAGCAATCTCTCTATAAGTATTGAAGGCAATCTCTCCTGAGGGGAGATTCCTGAGCAACATTTCCTATCCATAGTGCATTGCTAGTTCCAAGATCTAGTACCCGTTGCTGTGTCTAGTCCCATGTTCTCGTGCCCTAGAATTAATTACCTGTACCCGACAATCTTTGTCTCTTTCCAGAGCCTGCTACTACTACCACCTCCGTGCTGTTACATCTGAGTCACCACCTCTGTGCTACCACGTCTGAGTCACTACATCCCTGCTACCACATCTGTGTCACCACCTCTGTGCTACCACGTCTGAGTCACTACATCCCTGCTACCACGTCTGAGTCACTACCCCTGTGCTACCACGTCTGAGTCACTACATCCCTGCTACCACATCTGTGTCACCACTTCCGTGCTACCATGTCTGAGTCGCCACCTTCATGCTTCCACATCCGAGCACATCCGTACCGGACTTTAGAGACTCTTTTGTCTATCTGAGATGACCGCATTCCTCCTGGCTGCCGTGCATTTAGGCCCGAGGCTGTCAATCCCTGTATAAGGGTTAGCTTGTGGTTAGTTCCTCCAGGGAAGTCCAATGTACGGCCTAGTGGGTCTACTCCCGGATGCTCGCCGCCCCTCGGCGACCGTAACAGGCAGTAGTCCACATGCTCAAATGCTGCTCTATTTTTTCCCCATGGAACTGCCGCACAGTGAGCTTGGCTTTTTCCAGCAGCCTCATGGAGAATAAAAGGAGCAATGTTTGGGCATCTGACCTGCCACACCCTTTTTAATAGGGATAAAAATACCTTGTGTCACGATTCACCTTTGGTTCTGCTCCTTGCAGAACCATTGGGTTTTGTCTATTGCGCTGTTCTTTGTATTCCCTGGGTCCTTGCCGATGAGCGGAGCATATTAGGTGCCTTGTTCTGGTAATCGCCTTGTTTTATTTTTTGGCTTTGTCCACCAAAACTTTGCCAGTGATAGTTTCTGCTCCTCAGTGTGCACTTCTGGTTCCCGAGAGTTTGTTCTGATCCTCGTCCCGTTGCCCCGACTCTTCTCCATGTCCACCACTCTGTCTGTCTTGTCTGTACTTCCTGACCCTCCACTTGTCTTGTTACCTCAGTCCCGCTTCCCCCCTTTTGCACTGACATTTCCCTTAGGCTTCTGAGCCAGGCTTGCTCTCTGACTACGGTTTTGCTCCCCATTTGTATCTGACATTACCTCCCGGCTGCTGACCTTAGGCTTCCATGTGACTTCTGCTCCTCTTCATCCTTTCCACTGACATATTTATCTGTGTAAGAGAAAAGCGCACATAGGGTCTTACTCGGTATGGGATTGGAAATGAAGTGTCAAGAAAAACACTCACCTATTGAAGTTGTGTCAGGCACAACTCCTTAAATGCATATGTATTTAAATGGTGGTCATCAGCAGCCCCTTTGCACTGACGTGACCTCCTGGCTCTGACTCTCAGCGTGTACGTGTGTTCTGCTACCTCTCTATCTAGATCCTGGTGACATCTAGTGGGCAGATGCCGCATTACACCTAGGAGCTCTACTGTGTACCTGCGCCCCCTAGTGGTAGCATTACACCTTGTTTCCAGGATTGTTGAAAACTGAAAGAATAATCAGATGAGCCAATGTCCTGTAACTGCGATGTACAAAGCAATATACTGTATGTGCTACAATGAAAGAAGCAAAAAGTAGCCAAGTGAACCAGATGAATAAGTTGAACAGAAGTCAAATATGAGGAGAATGGTAATATACCCAACCTAAAAAATGAGAACTAAGGTCAAAGTGGCGAGATTTATTGGAGGTGCAGCCGTGCACATTGCGCATGTACCATGGCGCATCTTTTCCAAATCTTATTGTAGTGCCAATAGAAAAGGAGAAGAGGCGGCACTGGAGCACGGAGGAGTAAATACATGACATTTTGTATCCTACTATCAAATTCTGGCCTTCAGTGAGACAAGATTGACAGATTGCAAGCTTGAACAAATATCGACACAATAAGTCTAGGAAGAAGTTGTATCCAGTGTTCAAAGTTCCAGGTGTAATCCCATATGTCTCTTACTTCATCCGAAAGATCTGATGGAACAATTCAAGGCAAGCCAAACTTCTGCTCAATAACAGATATTTCTGTGGAACGTTCCGCAGTTATCTCTCCACTTTGAAGTGAATGAAAGCCTCGCCAAATCTATTCTGATTTCTGTTTGGTTGCAGACGTGTTATTTCATTTTTTATATTTATTTATTCATTTGAAACATTGAAATTAATTAGAAATGAGTTTGAGATGAACAGTAACTGGAAACATTTTCCCCATTTGATCTAAAGCTTCAAGTGTGATATGGAAATACATAAAATTTTTGATCAAAAACCTTCATTGCGATGCACCTGCTCCTTTATTCTGGTGTATCAAAGCCTCGTGTCATTTCACGCAAATATATTCCTTTTAGCGGGGCACGTAACATACTGTATAAATAAATAAATAGGTTTAATCCTAAGCACTTTTTTTTTGAGTTTTCCACATGATGCGGCTTAATCGTAGATAGAAGAATATTCTAGCAATTTTTACAACAGGCAAAAACATTGTAGAGCCAAAAGCCAAAGAAACCAATTTGGTCTAAAATGTAAGACAAAAATGTTACATAGTATCTGGACATTTGCCAAAACATCCTTATGTTTTTTGCTAAAAGTCAAAATTTCAGCATTTCTTAAACAGCAGACTATCAGCACTCTCTTAGGCCTCTTTCACACGTCAGTGAAAAACACACACATGTTAAAAGTTCGTATGTTCCTCCATGTGCCGTGATTTTGGCACACTTATGATCTCTGTGTGCTATCCATGATAATACACGGAGATGAGCCTCTATACTCACCTGTCCGCACCACTGCTGTCCATGGTGCTGAAGTCTCCCGCGATGCTGTGTCCGGCCGCTGCTGTCTCCCCGCTGCAGCTACTTCCGGATCGGCTGTGAAGTGCAAATGTATGAGCATAATTAGCCGGCCTGGAAGCAGAGACAGCAGCGACTGAAGACAGCAACGCTGGAGACGGGCAAGTTTAAAAAACGTTTTATTTTAAATGTATGTGTTTTTCTGGTACGACCACTGCTTTGCAAAAGAACTGAGGGTAAAGGTGCTGGACAGACCTTAACCCTATGGAGCATCTGTTTGGTATCCTTAAATGGAAGGTGGAGGAGCGCAAGGTCTCTAACATCCATGAGGTGTGTGGTGTCATCATGAAGGATGAAAGAGGATCCTTGCTTCTCCTTTCTCCAAATCACACCCTACAACCTGCAAACTTGATCACACCTCATCCTCATACACACACATTTTTCACTGACATGTTAAAGGTACGTATGTTCCTCCGCGTGCCGTGATTTTGGCACACGTGTGATCTCCGTGTGCTATCCGTGATAATACACGGAGATCAGCCTCTATACTCACCTGTTCACGCCGCTGCTGTCCATGGTGCTGAAGTCTCCCGCAATGCTGTGTCCGGCCGCTGCTGTCTCCCCGCTGCAGCTACTTCTGGATTGGCTGTGAAGTGCAAATGTATGAGCATAATTAGCCGGCCTGGAAGCAGAGACAGCAGCGGCTGAGAACAGCAACGCTGGAGATGGGTAAGTTTAAAAAAATTTTTATTTTAAATGTACGTGTCTTACCATGTCAAAGTAACACGGTGGATACTTTTTCTGGTATGACCACTGCTTTGCAAAGAAACTGAAGGTAAAGGTGCTGGACAGACCTTAACACTATGGAGCATCTGTGGGGTATCCTTAAATGGAAGGTGGAGGAGCGCAAGGTCTCTAACATCCACAAGCTTTGTGGTGTCATCATGAAGGATGAAAGAGGGTCCTTGCTTCTCCTCTCTCCAAATCACACCCTACAACCTGCAAACGTGATCACACCTCATCCTCAAACTTTCAACTATGTATATCTCAGTCCAACCTATCTACTCAGCCTTCCACTAAAAGAGATGTGCACATTTGTTCAATGTTAGTTGAATTTGCTTCAAATGTTACCACAAATTAGGATTCTCCTAAATCCTAATTTGTTGCAATTCGCCTTGGGCAAATTCAGCTAAATAGTTGTCGGCTGGCTATCATTTTGACGAATTGTAGAATGCCAAGAAAAGGAATGGAAAAACATCAATATACACCTCACCTGTTCTACCACCACCGCAGCTCATAGTCTGGTCCTCTGTGCCTTCTGTATATTGTTATTACCTCCTTCCTCCAACACAAGACATCCTCTCCAGCTTTATCTATACTCTCTATTCTAGGGCTTCAAGTGCTAGGTAGGTCTTTGACTTGGTGGCACACATTGTGACGTCATGACATTACTACGTGCATCACTCAAGGTGCTGATTAGTCCTCAGTTGCACCAACATCCGAGATCTATTTGGCATAAGAAGCCATGGAACACAGCAAAGAAACCCATTGAGTATTTTGTGCCATGGACAAAGTCAGAAAGAAGAGGCCAGACATTGCTAAAAGGTGAATGGCAGGATGATTAATACATCCTCCATTTACTGGGGCTTGGAATCACTCAAGTACATAATAAGGCACAGTCAATTTGCGTCAAACAACTTTGACGCAAGCGACCTTCACTGCCAAATTCAAACTAGGTGAATTTTTCAATGTTACTGGAGAAATTTGGCAGATTAGCTTGTCTCTAATCACTAACCACTTAAATATTTGATTCTACTTTCAGGGATGCAACCATTACTAACATCCCTAAAAAGCCATTCTTGTCTTCCTTGTCCAGCTATTGCCACATTACTCCTATTTGCTTCCAAACTCCTTGAACACCATGACCACCTTGATTTCTTCTCTATCGTCTCATCCATCTCACTTTTGACTAGCTATAATATAGTTCTGATCTCACCACCCCCCTGCCTTACCTGTGATTTGGAAGTGATGTCCCGGCTCCCTCATCTGGACGTCTCATTCTAGCCCCACGTTGGGCGCCAACTGATTTGGGAATGCACTGTAAGATGTGCACAACCCTTAATTATCTGTAGTCAAATTAAGAGTCAAATAGCTGCAGCATGCAAAATATCCACAGAGACCAAAGAGATCTCTTGGATTCCTACCAAGAGTACATTCTCTTTACTACTTGTCAAGCTGCAGATTTTATATATATATATATATATATATATATATATATATATATATATATATATATATATACATATATATATACACACACAAATATATATATATATATATATATATATATATATATATATATATACATAAAAAATAATTTTTCTAATAAGCTAAATCCCCAGAAATCACAGAAAAGTCCCAGAATGTCTCATGATGTCTGAGTGATATGGGTGCAGTACACGTTTTGAGAAGTGCTATTTTGGATATCTTCATATCTTCTTATCCATACCTCCCGTGGCAGCCAAAAACTATACCAACATCCTAGACTGGATCAGAGACTGGAAGCTACAACATGGACATTTTTTTTTCTGTTGAAATCTTCAATCAATTCAGAAAATTAGTGGTTTACGCCTAAAATTCCTAAATGTGACTGTCATGTTAGGAAAACTTTTCCTAACGGATGGCCCCTCATCCGAGTCTTCAAATGTAGCAGATTAGACTGTGAAAAGTTCCAGCTGTTATGCCTAAGGGAAGATGCACACATTCACACCTCGCACATGGTTCCTTCAAGTGTTGAAAAGTGGGAAGTTCTCTTTCCAGTAGTTCTTGTTCTGATACAGAATTTTAGGAGGTCCCGAGAATACAAACCTAGCTCTTTGACATTCATGTAGTCCTTTAGAGTCCATAACCAGGTTAGGCCATCAGACACATCCTGACCAGGGCAGATTTCTTCTTATTTTGCTTCCCACAATGGTGATTTTCCATTCAGTAGTAATATATTTCACACTAGAGTTAATCTATCCAGACACATGACCGAGCCCTCATCATCAGATCTTGAGTCTTTTTTTATGTACCTAATTTTGAGACATCTGCTCCTGATCTCTCTACCTAAAAAACCCTTTTAAAAAATTTATATAAAGTGTCCATAATTAATAATCAGAAATATGTTGACTTGGGGGAATCTCTGAAGACTCCCAGATAGATTAGCAATCCTTCGAGCGGCTGCGGCAGAAAATTACTCACAGCTGTCTGATGAGAGGTTATTGGGATTTTGTTCAGATTTGGCTGCTCAAAAATTCCACATAACATGAGACGATCATCGCTGTGTACAGATGCAGTGACTGATCCAGTGCTACCGTGCAGCACACACATCTATCGTTAGGGATGGATTATTACCAGAGTTCTGGGAAAAAAGTTTCCAAGATCCATGCACAAGGTCACAAGGACTCATAACCCAACGGCCAAGTGTAAGGGGCACTTTGCACACTACGACATCGCAGGTGCGATGTCAGTGGGGTCATGTCGAAAGTGACGCACTTCCGGCGTCGCAGTCAACATCGTAGTGTGTAAATCCTAGATGATACGATTAACGAGCGCAAAATCGTCGCAATCGTATCATCGGTGTAGTGTCTGGGAATTCCATAATTATGCGGCTGCGACAGGTACGATGTTGTTCCTCGTTCCTGCGGCAGCACACATCGCTGTGTGTGAAGCCGCAGGAGCGAGGAACATCTCCTACCTGCGTCCTGCAGCTCACACCGGCTATGCGGAAGGACAGAGGTGGGTGGGATGTTTACATCCTACTCATCTCCGCCCCTCCATTGCTATTGGCTGCGTGCCGTGTGACGCCGCACGACCTGCCCCCTTAATAAGGAGGCGGGTCGCCGGCCAGATCAGCGTCGCAAGGCAGGTAAGTGCATGTGAAGCTGCCGTAGCGATAATGTTCGCTATGGCTGCTATCACAAGATATTGCTAAGAAACAAGATAGGACACCAAGGACCACCTTATACATCATAAGATATCATATGGTCACCCTCACAAGGCATATAGAAGACTAAGAGAACAAAAGAGGGAATAGATAACCAATATCAGGGGTTTGAAAAGAAGTCAATTCAAACAGGATCAGTTCAAGTATACAAATCCAATCTTTATTACATATAAAAAGACAAGTTTAAAAACTTAGACAATGATCCAGAGTAATAAATTACAGTTATAGACAGGAGAATAGAGAAGAAGTTCAGAGGAAAAGGCTGTTCAAGTCTGCGCCATTACCATGGGGAATCAAAAGTTCAGCCACAGCATGTGAAATTAACTATTACAGTCCTAGTGGACAAACACATGCTGATTGCTGGCAAAAACATAGTTACTTACCCATGATGCAGGCTACCCAGAACAACAGCCACCGCACCCCAACGCGTTTCGAAGTCTTTTTCAAGGGACTGCGACATGGTGTGTGGTCAGGGGGATCTATTTATATATGCCCAGAGAAGATAATAGGCCCAGCGTTTAATCAGGCCGCATGCAGGGGCGGAAATCCGTCCAGGACGTCCTCATCGGGCCGTTCCCGGAAGTGACGCGGGCGTGACAGTGTCGTCACACTACGCCCGCCTCATCCCGTTACGGAGGCCGTCTTACAGGAGGTTCGGGAGGGGACCGCACCGCGCATGCGTGCCACACGCGCGGCCATCTTTAATGTGGGCAATATAAAGGGCAAAGTTACGTCTGGAAACAAAAAGTTCGGAGGGGAGCCATACCACGCATGCGTGCAACAGGTGCAGCCATCTCAGATAAGGGCACTGAAAAGGGCAGAATCGCGTCTAGCACCGCACAGAAAAAATATATTTTTTAATATATCACGCAAGTGGTAGGGGCAGGTATGGAGAACACTACCAAATAACGGGGATGTGTGCTGGAAAATGCAGAGATAAGATCTATATTCCCATCAAGCTATACATAGTAGAGGGGAGCGAGGCAAAATTACAACCTCTGCTCCTACCAACACTGCAAGAGGCATACCCTTCATATCAGAATGGATGTGTATCATAGGGTATATCACCCAGGGTTTGTATCCAATCTATGTGTCAGTTAAATAAAGGGAGGGAGAGAGAAAACAGGATAAAGTGATCCTACAGACACATCCCACCTCAACCGTATCACATATTAATGCACCAAGATAAGAAACAAAACAAGGGGGGAGTCCAGCGTGACGGGACCCACGGCTCTAGTCCAAAAAATATATATGGACAGAGTTGGAGGGCACAACAGGCCCGACTTCAATCAATAAACCCATCAGAATCCGTTTAAAATATATAAGAAGCATAGTGCATTAATTTTCCTAAAGGTAGAAAATGATATTACCACATCCAATTATGATATTTTGTTGACAGTAGCTACATATAGAAACAGGGAATAAAAAACAGATAAAAAAGAAAGAAGGATCCTGTGTGAAGAAAGCCCCGATCCACCTCCTATGTGGGAGCAGGATCAAAGGCCCACGACAGGCAGGATCCAAGGTAACCAACACAACATATAGACAAGATGCATAGAAATAGAAATTACTTCACAAAACATCCAATAAACAATATGTCATCATTTATTCTGACGTAGAGTCCCCATATTTCATGCTTGGAGTCCGAACCGAACATCGTATGTCCCCGACAGATGTAGCGAAAAGGCCAGAGGACATGAAGATCCCTCTTGATCATAGATGAAAAAGGGTACACTGACAGTGAATAGAGAATAAAACCAAGATTAAAAACCATACAAAAAACACACCATTAAAAGAACAGAGGAGAAAAGGTTATCAGCGCTAATACTCTTGTATGGAATTTATAGAAAAGGTACAAAAGACAAATGCTCGTTGAGGCCACATGGTGCCATAGTTCCCAATGTGACGATCCAGCGGCATTCAAGTTTGGCCAATGCTTTCTTATAATCACCACCTCTTATTCCAAGTTGAAGCTTATCAATCCCCCGCACTTTCAAGGAAGCGGGGTTGCAAGCATGATGTAACTTAAAGTGTCGGGGGATGGTCTTGAGGGACCCGAGATCAGACACCTCCCTTGCAGCAACGATATCCCTGACATGTTCTCGCACCCGGACGCGGAATTGTCTGGATGTTAGTCCGACATAAGTCAGACCGCAGCCGCATCCGGCCGCGTAGATCACGTACTCAGTGCTGCAATTAATGAAGTGCCTGATCTCAAATCTCCTCCTCCCATCCGCCGACAAAAAAGTTTTGGTCCTTTCAATGTTACGGCATGATAGGCATGTCCCACAAGGGAAACATCCCCATCTTGGTGGTCCGACATTGAAAGGAAAAGAGGTTTTAGGGGCATAGTGGCTATGCACCAGATAGTCTTTTAAGTTCCGATTTTTCCGGGCTGTCAAAGCCGGGAAATTGGGAAGTACCGATCTTAGTGATGGTTCGGTTTTCAAAATCGACCAATGTTTACCCAAAATTCTTCTGATGTCCTCCCATTGGTTATTATAAGTTGAGATGAACCGAATATTGGTGTCTTGTTGTTTAGTACTCTTTTTGCAAGAAAGAAGTTGATCTCTGGATGTAGTTTTAGCTCTACCATAGCCTCGTTTGATGTCCCTAAGACTATATCCCCTATCTCTAAAGCGATTTTTTAGATCCAGGGCTTGCTGTTCGAACAATTGATCTGATGAACAGACCCTCCGTGCACGTAAAAATTGCCCTGTCGGTATTGCCCTGATAGTAGATGGCAAATGTGCTGATGATGCGTGCAGGAGACTATTTACAGAGGTCTCTTTCTTAAAAATAGTAGTCTGGACTGTATGATCGGGCAGAACCGTCACCCTAATATCCAAGAAATCCACCTCTACTGGGTCGCACTTAAAGGTAAGTCTGAGATTTAAATCATTGCAATTCAGTGATGTAATGAATTCCTGTAGTTCAAGGTCAGTTCCCCTCCAGAAGATAAGAATGTCGTCGATATATCTATGCCAGCACTGCACTGGGGAAGCGGCGTGGGCCCCGTCACCGAGAACCTCCCTCTCCCATGCACCCAAAAAGAGGTTCGCGTATGACGGGGCGCACGCCGCGCCCATTGCAGTGCCGCGCTTCTGGAGGAAGAACCGATCCTTGAACACAAAGAAATTGTGGGTAAGAATAAACTCCAACAATTCCAGGATCAAGTTCTGCATTTCAACATCCCAATTGCTCATCTGTAGGAAGCATCTCACAGCGGCCAAACCATCGCAGTGTCGGATACAGGAGTACAGGGTCTCCACATCAACTGTCATCAGCAACACACCACTATCCAAAGAGATACCATCAATCCTTCTCAGGACGTCCGAGGTGTCCCTGACAAAGGAGGGCAGCGTTTCAACTAATGGATGTAAGTAGTAATCAATAAATTTACAGATACTATCGCATAGCCCTCCGATGCCAGAGACAATCGGACGCCCCGGAGGACAGGTAGGATTTTTATGTATCTTTGGTAATAAATAGAAAGTGGGCGTTACTGGGAATTTGGTGTGGAGACCCTCATATACTTTTTTCGTGATCACACCGCGTTGGAAGGCCGCCTCAAGAATGACTTCCAGTTCAGATTCAAACCTTTTCGTGGGATTTCCAGATAGGGGAATATAGGTGTCATGGTCTCTTAACTGCCTAAAGGCCTCACGTTCATACATGTCCGTGGGCCAAATTACCACATTACCCCCCTTGTCCGCAGGTTTAATTACAATTCCCTCTAATGATTTTAACTCATCAATAGCTTTTTTATGCCTTAGGGGGAGATTATGACCACCTGTTGATCTCTTAAGATTACGGAGATCTTCCAAGACTAGTTTGATAAAAATATCAACCTGCGGACAAAGGGAGGAAGGCGGAAAGGCAGTAGAGCGTGGACAAATCGAGGTAGGAAATTTACCTGGTGAAGTGTCAGCTGATTCCCTCTCAAGCTCCTTCAAGATTTTTAAAACTTCCAGGTCTTCAGGTGTTAGACCTTGGGTATCCACGTCATCTTTAGAATGCAATTTACACAGAATAAGCTTTCTGGCAAATAGTTGCAGATCTTTAGTTACTGTGAAGAAATCGAAATCGGCATCAGGGGCAAAAGAAAGACCAAGACTTAAAACATCAGTCTGATTTTCCGTTAATTTATGTTTAGATAAATTAATGACCTCCAGTACCTGTTTGCTTTTTTTATCCTTTGATTGTGGAGGGGTTAGTTTTCTCTTTGTTTGGTAGTTCCTTTCCCCCTGATGCTTAGATCTCGTCTGAATACCCAATCTCTCTGCAAAGAGATCATTCAGGCCACTACCCGTAGGAGTCTCCTCTTCAACAGAGGACATGGATGAGAAGGAGCCAGATCGTGAGCCCATACTTTTATTTTTCCTCCTTATAGTCCTCTTCCATCTATACACAGTTCCATTTTTATAGTCTGATAAGTCTCTCTGATATTTCTTTGTTTTCGTTCCTGTGATCTCTTTTTCCCACTTGGAAAATTCTTTATCCAAATCTGCATTAAGGGATGCTAGTTCTTCTTTGGGGAGATAATCCACAAGTCTCCCTTGAATGGTATTAATTTCTAGTTCAACTTCCTTCAGTGTGCTAGCATTATGGCCAACTAGGAGTTTCATGAAAGTCATGGAGCATATATTGGAGGCCTCCTCCCATTCCTTTTTGAAGGTATCTTCCTTTATATCAAAGGAGGGGAATAGTTGTACCCGTAATCCTCTTGGGATAAGGCCTCTCTGAATATATCGCTCCATGAATGTCATGTTCCACCAAAGTCTTGTCTTTTGGTTTAGCAATTGTTTAAGTCTGCCTACCATTTTTACATTCTCCTCTGTTTCCACATTAAAAAACAGGCTCTGAACTCTCACTAAAAACCTGATTTATTTTTGTTAGCCACGCTTCTTCGCGCGCTTTATGGTCCATGTGTCCTGTGGAGAATGCTGTGAATAAACACAGAGATACAATTAAGAAACAAGATAGGACACCAAGGACCACCTTATACATCATAAGATATCATATGGTCACCCTCACAAGGCATATAGAAGACTTAAGCTGGTGTCACACTAAACGACAGCGACAACGACGTCGCTGTTACGTCACCATTTTTCGGTGACGTAACAGCGACCTTGTAAGTCGCTGTTATGATCGCTGCTTAGCTGTCAAACACAGCAGAAGCAGCGATCATAAGGTCGCTGTGCTACATGTTCAGAGAGCAGGGGAGCCGCGCTTAGCGCTGGCTCCTTGCTCTCCTGCAGCACACATCGGGTTAATTAACCCGATGTGTGCTGCAGCTACATGTCACAGTTCAGAGAGCAGGGAGCCGCGCTTAGCGCTGGGCTCCTTGCTCTCCTGCAGCACACATCGGGTTAATTAACCCGATGTGTGCTGCAGCTACATGTCACAGTGCAGAGAGCAGGGAGCCCGCGCGCACTGCTTAGCGCTGGCTCCTTGCTCTCCTTGCTACAGTATACATCGGGTTAATTACCCGATGCGTACTGCAGCCAGATGTCCACAGTGCAGGAGCCGGCACTGGCAGCAAGAGCGGAGGCTGGTAACCAGCGTAAAACATCGGGTAACCAGGGAAAGGTCTTCCCTTGGTTACCCGATGTTTACGCTGGTTACAGCTTACCGCAGCTGCCAGTGCCGGCTCCTGATCGCTTCATTTCGTCGCTCTCTCGCTGTCACACACAAGCGATGTGTGTGTCACAGCGGGAGAGTGACGACCAAAAAATGAAGCTGGACATTCAGCAACGACCGGCGACCTCACAGCAGGGGCCAGGTCGTTGCTGGATGTCACACACAGCGACAGCGACGGGACGTCGCTGCAAACGTCACAGAAAATGGTGACGTAGCAGCGACGTCGTTGTCGTCGTCGTTATGTGTGACACCAGCTTAAGAGAACAAAAGAGGGAATAGATAACCAATATCAGGGGTTTGAAAAGAAGTCAATTCAAACAGGATCAGTTCAAGTATACAAATCCAATCTTTATTACATATAAAAAGACAAGTTTAAAAACTTAGACAATGATCCAGAGTAATAAATTACAGTTATAGACAGGAGAATAGAGAAGAAGTTCAGAGGAAAAGGCTGTTCAAGTCTGCGCCATTACCCATGGGGAATCAAAAGTTCAGCCACAGCATGTGAAATTAACTGTTACAGTCCTAGTGGACAAACACATGCTGATTGCTGGCAAAAACATAGTTACTTACCCATGATGCAGGCTACCCAGAACAACAGCCACCGCACCCCAACGCGTTTCGAAGTCTTTTTCAAGGGGACTGCGACATGGTGTGTGGTCAGGGGGATCTATTTATATATGCCCAGAGAAGATAATAGGCCCAGCGTTTTAATCAGGCCGCATGCAGGGGGCGGAAATCCGTCCAGGACGTCCTCATCGGGCCGTTCCCGGAAGTGACGCGGGCGTGACAGTGTCGTCACACTACGCCCGCCTCATCCCGTTACGGAGGCCGTCTTACAGGAGGTTCGGGAGGGGACCGCACCGCGCATGCGTGCCACACGCGCGGCCATCTTTAATGTGGGGCAATACAAAGGGGCAAAGTTACGTCTGGAAACAAAAAAGTTCGGAGGGGAGCCATACCACGCATGCGTGCAACAGGTGCAGCCATCTCAGATAAGGGCACTGAAAAGGGCAGAATCGCGTCTAGCACCGCACAGAAAAAAATATATTTTTTAATATATCACGCAAGTGGTAGGGGCAGGTATGGAGAACACTACCTCCTGTAAGACGGCCTCCGTAACGGGATGAGGCGGGCGTAGTGTGACGACACTGTCACGCCCGCGTCACTTCCGGGAAACGGCCCGATGAGGACGTCCTGGACGGATTTCCCGCCCCTGCATGCGGCCTGATTAAACGCTGGGGCCTATTATCTTCTCTGGGCATATATAAATAGATTCCCCCTGACCACACACCATGTCGCAGTCCCTTGAAAAAGACTTCGAAACGCGTTGGGGGTGCGGTGGCTGTTGTTCTGGGTAGCCTGCATCATGGGTAAGTAACTATGTTTTTTGCCAGCAATCAGCATGTGTTTTGTCCACTAGGACTGTAATAGTTAATTTCACATGCTGTGGCTGAACTTTTGATTCCCCCATGGTAATGGCGCAGACTTGAAACAGCCTTTTCCTCTGAACTTCCTTCTCTATTCTCCTGTCTATAACTGTAATTTATTACTCTGGATCATTGTCTAAGTTTTTAAACTTGTCTTTTTATATGTAATAAAGATTTGGATTTGTATACTTGAACTGATCCTGTTTTGAATTGACTTCTTTTCAAACCCCTGATATTGGTTATCTATTCCCCTCTTTTGTTCTCTTAGTCTTCTATATGCCTTGTGAGGGTGAACCATATGATATCTTTATGATGTATAAGGTGGTCCTTGGTGTCCTATCTTGTTTCTTAATTGTATCTCTGTGTTTATTCACAGCATTCTCCACAGGACACATGGACCATAAAAGCGCGCGAAGAAGCGTGGCTAACAAAAATAAATCAGGTTTTTAGTGAGAGTTCAGAGCCTGTTTTTTAATGTGGAAACAGAGGAGAATGTAAAAAATGGTAGGCAGACTTAAACAATTTGCTAAACCAAAAGACAAGACTTTGGTGGAACATGACATTCATGGAGCGATATATTCAGAGAGGCCTTATCCCAAGAGGATTACGGGTACAACTATTCCCCTCCTTTGATATAAAGGAAGATACCTTCAAAAAGGAATGGGAGGAGGCCTCCAATATATGCTCCATGACTTTCATGAAAACTCCTAGTTGGCCATAATGCTAGCACACTGAAGGAAGTTGAACTAGAAATTAATACCATTCAAGGGAGACTTGTGGATTGTCTCCCCAAAGAAGAACTAGCATCCCTTAATGCAGATTTGGATAAAGAATTTTCCAAGTGGGAAAAAGAGATCACAGGAACGAAAACAAAGAAATATCAGAGAGACTTATCAGACTATAAAAAATGGAACTGTGTATAGATGGAAGAGGGACTATAAGGAGGAAAAATAAAAGTATGGGCTCACGATCTGGCTCCTTCTCATCCATGTCCTCTGCTGAAGAGGAGACTCCTACGGGTAGTGGCCCTGAATGATCTCTTTGCAGAGAGATTGGGTATTCAGACGAGATCTAAGCATCAGGGGGAAAGGAACTACCAAACAAAGAGAAAACTAACCCCTCCACAATCAAAGGATAAAAAAAAGCAAACAGGTACTGGAGGTCATTAATTTATCTAAACATAAATTAACGGAAAATCAGACTGATGTTTTAAGTCGTGGTCTTTCTTTTGCCCCTGATGCCGATTTCGATTTCTTCACAGTAACTAAAGATCTGCAACTATTTGCCAGAAAGCTCTATTCTATGCGATAGTATCTGTAAATTTATTGATTACTACTTACATCCATTAGTTGAAACGCTGCCCTCCTTTGTCAGGGGACACCTCGGACGTCCTGAGAAGGATTGATGGTATCTCTTTGGATAGTGGTGTGTTGCTGGTGGACAGTTGATGTGGAGACCCTGTACTCCTGTATCCGACACTGCGATGGTTTTGGCCGCTGTGAGATGCTTCCTACGGATGAGCAATTGGGATGTTGAAATGCAGAACTTGATCCTGGAATTGTTGGAGGTTTATTCTTACCCACAATTTCTTTGTGTTCAAGGATCGGTTCTTCCTCCAGAAGCGCGGCACTTCAATGGGCGCGGCGTGCGCCCCGTCATACGCGAACCTCTTTTTGGGTGCATGGGAGAGGGAGGTTTCTCGGTGACGGGGCCCACGCCGCTTCCCCCAGTGCAGTGCTGGCATAGATATATCGACGACATTCTTATCTTCTGGAGGGGAACTGACCTTGAACTACAGGAATTCATTACATCACTGAATTGCAATGATTTAAATCTCAGACTTACCTTTAAGTGCGACCCAGTAGAGGTGGATTTCTTGGAATATTAGGGTGACGGTTCTGCCCGATCGTACAGTCCAGACTACTATTTTTAGGAAAGAGACCTCTGTAAATAGTCTCCTGCACGCATCATCAGCACATTTGCCATTTACTATCAGGGCAATACCGACAGGGGCAATTTTTACGTGCACGGAGGGTCTGTTTCATCAGATCAATTGTTCGAACAGCAAGCCCTGGATCTAAAAAAAATCGCTTTAGAGATAGGGGATATAGTCTTAGGGACATCAAATGAGGCTATGGTAGAGCTAAAAACTACATCCAGAGATCAACTTCTTTCTTGCAAAAAGAGTACTAAACAACAAGACACCAATATTCGGTTCATCTCAACTTATAATAACCAATGGGAGGACATCAGAAGAATTTTGGGTAAACATTGGTCGATTTTGAAAACCGAACCATCACTAAGATCGGTACTTCCCAATTTCCCGGCTTTGACAGCCCGGAAAAATCGGAACTTAAAAGACTATCTGGTGCATAGCCACTATGCCCCCTAAAACCTCTTTTCCTTTCAATGTCGGACCACCAAGATGGGGATGTTTCCCTTGTGGGACATGCCTATCATGCCGTAACATTGAAAGGACCCAAAACTTTTTTTGTCGGCGGATGGGAGGAGGAGATTTGAGATCAGGCACTTCATTAATTGCAGCACTGAGTACGTGATCTACGCGGCCCGGATGCGGCTGCGGTCTGACTTATGTCAGACTAACATCCAGACAATTCCGCGTCCGGGTGCGAGAACATGTCAGGGATATCGTTGCTGCAAGGGGAGGTGTCTGATCTCGGGTCCCTCAAGACCATCCCTCGACACTTTAAGTTACATCATGCTTGCAACCCCCGCTTCCTTGAAAAGTGCGGGGGGATTGATAAGCTTCAACTTGGAATAAGAGGTGGTGATTATAAGAAAGCATTGGCCAAACTTGAATGCCGCTGGATCGTCACATTGGGAACTATGGCACCATGTGGCCCTCAACGAGCATTTGTCTTTTGCACCTTTTCTATAAATTCCATACAAGAGTATTAGCGCTGATAACCTTTTCTCCTCTGTTCTTTTAATGGTGTGTTTTTTTGTATGGTTTTTAATCTTGGTTTTATTCTCTATTCACTGTCAGTGTACCCTTTTTCATCTATGATCAAGAGGGATCTTCATGTCCTCTGGCCTTTTCGCTACATCTGTCGGGGGACATACGATGTTTCGGTTTCGGACTCCAAGCATGAATATGGGGGACTCTACGTCAGAATAAATGATGACATATTGTTTATTGGATGTTTTGTGAAGTAATTTTCTATTTCTATGCATCTTGTCTATATGTTGTGTTGGGTTACCTTGGATCCTGCCTGTCGTGGGCCTTTGATCCTGCTCCCACATAGGAG